>NC_054607.1:18522262-18831012 GCF_004785595.1 Juglans microcarpa x Juglans regia | reverse complement strand
GCCAAGTGTAGATGCTATGGAAATGGGGAATTGCTTTAATGAAGGAAGGAGTTGCAGCTCATCCAACAGTTGTGCGTGAGTAGTATTTCATTATTTTGTACTCTTCCTCTCTATTTTCATTGTATAAAGTAATCACGCAATTCAATTTTATACTTTTTGTGTACCATTCTCTCTGTTTCTCCTAATACACTGGCTGCACGCACTCAACATTTATTTACTGATGTATGCTTCTTTTTCTAATTTTGCTGGTAGAGCCTAGCTACATCATGAAACTTTCCTCATACCTTCAGTGGATAAGTTTAAATTTCGTTGGTTTATTCAACATGAAATTTTGGTGTGCATGTTATATTCCTACTTTTTCTCCCCTTCAGTAATGGTTTGAACTGAAAATTTGTTGAAATAAGGATTGCATATTTCTAAACTATAATTAAATATTAAGCCCTTCCTCTTATTATCTTTAGTGCTAAAAATAGATATGTTAATGGATTTCATTTCATTCGATTATGAGCATTCATATATTAAAAGGGAAAAAAGAAGCGACTCCATAGCCCTTCTTACTTTAAGTTTATCTCTTCAGCCAACAACTGAAATGCACCTTATTTTTTTTACTGGTAAACAAAACAATTGAAATGCACCTGATAAATCTAATAGGGAAAAAGTACAAGATCATATATCTTTCATTTCTAAATAGGGATCCAAAAAACTAATTTTTCATGTAATACTTTTAGGGCCAATAGTTTACTACTCATAAACATTTCTTTCTGTTGTATCACCATTGTGTAGGTCCGATTGTCAGATACATCAGCCAGCTATATTATTAACTTAATAAGAATTACTTTGTTTTAATTTTATAGCTTTATTTTATTAATTGCACAAACGAAACCTCTATCCATTTTCAGTGAAGATTATGAAGAATATTTGAGGGAGGCATTCCCATGGAGACAACATTCAAGACATGCGTCCCAAGGTTCTTCTCTCAATAGAAGGTCTTTGAGGTTAGGCCAAAATGCCGTGGTCTTTGAAAATGTTAGTGATCCATGGTACTTTCCAGACCGTCAACACCTTAAGGGCATTGACCACAACATACCGGAGACGACAAATAAGGTGAAGTGATTAGTGAAATGCCTTGTGTCTGTATTCTGCCATCTTGTTTAAATTACTTAATAATCTATTGCGGAAGATGTAGAATTCTCGTTCTTGAGATGATCTTTTAATGTTTTGTCATTATTGGTAAATGCAGTTCTTGATAGGTATACCAAATTTTGTAAAGATAGTTGAAGTTGGTCCAAGAGACGGATTACAAAATGAGAAGAATATCGTCCCTACCTCTTTAAAGGCTGAATTGATCCATAGACTTGTATCTTCTGGATTGTCCGTAGTTGAGGCTACAAGTTTTGTATCACCAAAATGGGTTCCTCAGGTAACATGCCATGCCATGCCATTTCAAGTTGATACTGTAACTTCAGTTATACTCAGTAAACTTTTTTTTATATAAGTAAAAGATATTTCATTAAAAAGATTGAAGTTGTAGTAAAGCTTTAAACTTTAAGCTCCACAACATAGATTTTCTTGGACCACTTAACTACCTCCAATTTCCATAAATTTCTCCTCGATGATATCATCACTAGAAATTCTTTTATTGATGTTGTTACCAAAAAATTTTATTCATGTAAAAGCATTAGTATTTGAGACAAATTTTGAATATTGAACATTGAACACCAAATAATTGTGCTGTTAGTTTTGGATTCTGACCACTGATAATGTTTTCTCTTCGAAAACTCGAGGATTGATTTATAGTTGCATATAACATGTGGGTGGTTTCATAATTAACATCTTGCTTTCTGTCGAGTGTTAATAAGGAATGGAACAAGTGAACTTGTGACTCTGTGTTATAGTGTTTTAACAACCATATTCTTAAGCAACTTTTTCAAAAGTTCAAACTCATTGGACATGTAGAGATACTCCTACCAACAAACCAGAGAATTTCTCCTTTATTGAAGCATATGGACTCTTTTACGTTTTTAGTTGGTACTGTAGTATTGAAAAAAATGCATTGGGAGTAGAAAATGAAAAGGGGAAACCAATAGAAAATCACATCTCTTTAGATAATAGCTTTAAGCAGCATTCATTCCCTTTGCACTGATGATGCAAACCACAAGAGCAAAGTATTATTGTTAGTTAGTTTTTCTCTTTGGAAAAAAAGCTATTACATTTATATATTTATATACCAGAGAAATTCTCTCTTGAGAGACTTTTTACCTTTGTGGAATTAACACTTAAGTTTAGAAGCAACTATGCTTTGGGATCGTAGAATGAAGAAGTAAAAAGGAAAGGAAATTACTTGTTAGTAGATGATAGCTTTTAGCAACATTCTATTGATTTTGATGATGCAAATTCAAGGGGAAAAAGCAAGCTTTAAACAATCTTGAACACTGGTCCCATTCAACCTGGGACCTTGGACATTGTTTCTCTAGTCAAGACCAAGTACTGATTTTGTATCTTACTGCTTACTCTGGCTAGATTCTATACAATAAGGTAGAAAATAAGGATAAACCAGATAGTGATAATTGATAATTTAGGAGAGTCCCCACACTAAGTCATGCTAGAACTGAATGCCAAAACCATCACCTAGCAGGCACTTGATGAAGCCTGAAGATAGATGCCATCCACATCAAATTCCTTGCTCAATCCACGACACCCCTCTGTACTCTTGTCCAGAGATTAGCATTTTTTACCCATGATCAATAATTCATCTTCTTGTAGAAATTTTTCCTACATTCGAGAAAAAGGATATACAATGAATTGGGAACAATAAATCTTTTATAACCAACTGTATTTTGAAGAACTCTCTCTTCTATTTTAGTTGCCATCAATTGCATTGATTGTCATGGATTGATTATTTCTCAAAATCTTTGGGTTTTTTTTTAGTAACACTTTCATATTATAAAAGATGCACGAATCCATCTGCTTAGGGCTTGATATATGATATTTTGATGTATTCATTCGGTCGATGTTCTTGCATTTTCAAAAAATAATGATAAAAGAAGACAATATTACTTGCATTTCAGATTTTCGATTGAACATAATGATTGGCCTTTATGGTTTCTGGACCATTAAAATTACTCTTTTATTGATGTTTGATGCTTAATTTTCTTCCAAGCATCTTCCATTGTTGATGGATTTATTAGTTACTGGTGTTTCTAAAGCATGGATATACCGATAGCACAAAGGTCTGTCTGTCTCTCTGTGGTACTATTGATTGCATAGTAGTTTTTCAATTAAATATAAGAATCTTAATCCTCCTGTTGTATCTGAAGCTGTTCTACTTTAATGTTATTCCTTTTACCTTTTCAGCTGGCAGATGCAAAGGATGTAATGCAAGCAGTTTCTAATTTGGAGGGTGCTAGATTACCTGTTCTGACACCTAACATAAAAGTTGGTAATCTGGACAAAACGCTGAAGTTCAAAGAATGTATTTATATTTTGATTGTAATTCTCTGAACTGCTTTATCCACCTATTACAGGGCTTTGAAGCAGCTGTTGCAGCTGGTGCGAAGGAAGTAGCCATATTTGCGTCGGCTTCTGAGTCATTTTCAAAGTCCAACATCAATTGTAGCATTAAAGAGAGTCTTGCTCGTTATCATGCTGTTACTTGTGCTGCTAAGAAGCTTGCAATTCCTGTTCGAGGGTATGTCTTGTCATTATATTTGCATTGATATTTTTATATGAGTGACGCCAAGACACATCTATGCCTCATTTTGATGTGTGGAAGAGTATTTGCTTCAGGAGTTCTCTGTTGGTAGTGAGTTAAATGTGAACTTAAACATAGATTTGACATTAGGGATTCTGTGTACTGTTACATGTTCACATCATTTTACTTTTAGGTGCGCTTCATGTGTTAATTTACTGTATATTATTTTAAGGCTCTGAGACAAATGAGTTGGAATTGATTCTTGATAGGTACGTATCGTGTGTAGTAGGCTGTCCAGTGGAAGGAGCAATTCCTCCTTCAAGAGTAGCACATGTGGCAAAGGAACTGTATGACATGGGTTGCTTTGAAATTTCCCTTGGCGACACAATTGGAGTTGGTACACTAGGTAAATGTTTTGACTGACCTCTCTTCTAAATTATAAGTGTTTGGTTTCATTAAAAGTGATAACTGAGCTTGGTTGCTCCTGTAAATTGCTTCCAGTACTTTTAGGCTTAATTTTTATCTCTCATATTCCATATGCCGAAACACCATGACTTGCATTTCAAGTGACCTGAACTACTACTTGCAGTTCTCAAAATTCTGGTAGCATGATTTTAAAATCCAGTAAATGTTCCTTTAACTCGATAACTCTTTTAATTGGAGATTTTTTTAATTTTAGAATTTTGCAAAAGGTATTTGTTCTCTATACTGGTGAGCTGAATTTTTTATAAATATTTTCTAAATTCTGCCTATAGGCTATAGGAGAAAAGTCAGTTATATGTTTTACAGTTACATTGTTGCAGTCTGCACACAGCTGATTTCAGTGTAAGAATACCAACTATGGAAGGTTGGAGACATTAGCCCGAGATGCTTTACATTGCATTATTCTTTCCTTTAAAATTCAATCTTCTTTCATTGTTCTCTTGAAAATCAGTTTGTTTTATTAATATTATTGTTCCTTCTTCGTTTGGTTTTCATATTCCAGTTCTGGACCTGCTCTCTCTCTCTCTCTCATCCTGCAATAAAGTTACTGATGTCACTTTGCTTTGACCTTATTTATCTTATTTTTACAATGTTTTTTAATGCTTTTAGATTTATGCTGATAAGAGGTATTGGTGCAGTATATAACTGTTTAAATAGAATTTTGTAAAGAATAGTGGTGAATTATGGAGTGAAGTTGATATTCACTGGGGACATAATGTGTATTATTTATCCAGGAACAGCTGCGTTTTACCTTTTTTTCCACTATTTTCTTCACTAATTTTGTGGTGTTCTAAATTTTATCCCGGTATTTATGTACTGTTGATTTGCTTTTTGTCTGTTTTCTGTGTTACAGGGACTGTTATTCCAATGCTCGAAGCTGTAATGGCTGTTGTTCCTGTTGAAAAGCTTGCTGTTCACTTCCATGACACTTATGGACAATCTCTTCCAAATATTCTTATATCCCTCCAAGTAAGCTAGCTTTCAAACATGTGGAACCTAACCATGTCTGATATGCATATCTTAATGGCAACTCTAATTGAAAATACGCGGTGCATTGTTTAGGATCAAGCAGTTTAAAACCTCTATTAGTTGGGTCTCACCTAAGGTTTTTGCTCTGAAGAAACAAACCTGTAATCACTTATTCAGGACAGAATTCCTTTGAAGCGTAATCTTTTTGCCACCGTGCCTTGCAACTTTTGTGGTGAGGCCATCTGATGCTTATGAATAAATGGTCTTAAGTGACTCCAGGTGAAAAGTTTTTTTTTTTTTTTGATGATGTAGAATCTCACCAAGGTATGTTACGATCCCACATCGACTAAGTATGAGATTGGTTGGTAGTTTATAAGCCCCTAGGCACCCTTCCCTTGTAAGCCGGTTTTCAAGAGTGAGTTCTACCTAGTGGATTCATAACAAATGGTATCAGAGTCATCCCACGTATGTAGTCCATGTTCCCATTGTTGCAATCGTGCGGCACAGGAGGTGATGCCGATATGGCAGTGTTCGTCTGGGACTAGGAAAGACCTAGTGCACAGCCAGCCTGTGTGAGCGCCGAGACCGCCGTGGACGTTGGCTGCGAAGCATGGTGGTTGTTATGATCCCACATCAACTAAGTATGAAATTGGTTGGTGGTTTATAAGCACTTAGGCACCCTTCCCTTGTAAGCCGGTTTTTAAGGGTAAGTTCTACCTAGTAGATTCATAACAAGGTATGGCTCTTTAAATCCACCCTTGGAGATAATCCCTGCATACATGACCCCAACCACGAGAACTATGTATTAGATAATCCAGGAGAACTCCTAACAGAATTGAACTTAAGATGTCTAAGTTTAGGACTTATCCCTAACCAACCATTTTACCACTAGGTTGCACCATGATGAACAGATAAGTAAAAATAAACATGGGAGTTTATCGAGGACTCCAGCTGCTATTTTTTGTGCTTAAAACAAGGGCCATTTTATTTTGCAAATTGGACAATTTCTTCAATGAGCTGATGATTTTTTTTTTTTTTTTCCCTCGGCAGATGGGGGTTAGCATAGTGGATTCCTCTGTTGCTGGTCTAGGCGGATGCCCATATGCAAAAGGAGCTTCGGGAAACGTTGCCACTGAAGATGTGGTATACATGCTTAATGGTCTTGGTGTAAAAACAAATGTGGATTTGGCCAAGCTTTTGTTGGCTGGGGATTTCATCAACAAGCATTTGGGTCGTCCTTCTGGTTCAAAGACTGCCACTGCACTGAACGGAATGACAGCTGATGTCTCTAAGATATAAGGTACATAAGTTTTATGTTCATATATCTGCCGCAAGGCGTAAAGGAGATTTTAGACTTACATGGCATGATTAATATCTGTATACTGCCCCATACAAGGAATAAAAGAAGCCCAAATCCATGTATCCAATAAGTATTGCTTTCCATTAGCAGCCACTTACACGCAGAAATGGCATTTGTACCGTGTAGAATGTTTTGGAACCTTTAGTTACTAAGTTTTAAACTCATTTGGAGAAGGAGAGAACAATATAATGGTTCTAAACTCCCCTTTTTTTTCCATTGTTGCCACTTATACCATTTGAAACACGAATAAAATTACTGTTCCATATCAGATGTTAAGCATATCAACTGGTGTTATGGTTTGTGCTGTTCCATATCAGTTTTACTTGCCGACGTGATCTCATAGTAAAAGGCTTTTTTTTTTCCCACGAACAGTTTTCGTGTCATCAGCTACTTATTTGCCACAATTGTATATCTTGAAATAAAAATTCGTGGCAGAAGACCATATTTCTTGTAGTGAAGCTGGATTTGAACCCAAGTTTGAGAACAGACATTTCCACTTATTTCATCCCTTATTTGTGGCATGATTGGAAATCAATGGTAAACAGTGATGCCCTGATGTAGAAGATAAAGGAACTTGAACATTTTGTCCTGCGGAATGAGATCATTGAACAAAATAGCGAAACTAGAGAACAGTAGATGTAAAACTAAGCCTCAGTCCTTCCTCCTTGTGCTTTTATGCTGACTTCATAAACTATATATATGTTCTATAGTCACCAGTGTTTTTATTAGGTTTTGTTGATTGCAGCAAAACCTTACCCTGAAAAATCTATCAGATCGATCCCTAATATTTACCTTTGGGTGATAGACTTACAACCCTTTTACCACTGCTTTATTATTCTTAGTGTATTTTTTTGTTCTTTTAAGTATTTTTTTAATATCTTTAATTATTAAGAAAAAAAGTTAACAAATATACAATTTCACTAATAGTCACTTTCTTAACCATTAAGTAAAAGAAAATTTTAAAAACAATTAAAAAAATAAAAAGAGTAGTAGAAGAGTGGGTAAGTCTATCATTATTCATTTACCTTAAAGGAAAATATTGTTCCTTATCTTAAATTTTATTATTTCCAGTCGTACTTGTTATATGTCACAGATTTCATATGTAAACTATTTAAATGAACAGTAATTTAAAATCTAGGGTGAACGTACAATAACATCGCACAGCTCCATTGTAGCATGAGACCACTAAGAAGTAGTACTGTTTATTTGGGTTTCAACCCAGGAATCTGGATATACCGAAAATGGAACCCGGGTCGAAACCTGAACCAGGTTAGCCCAAGTCAAACTTGGGCCAGAACTCGAATTGAAACCGGTTTTTAGAAACCTAGAACCCGAGTTCCCTTTTTTTTTTTTAATCAAAGACTACATGTTATGAATATGTTTTCATGAAAAAAATGTTGATACAGCATTCAAACTCTATTTATTTAATTTTTTAAATCAAAGCCTACATATTCCTTGACTACCAATAAAAAGCTACATGGAGAAGGGAGTAAAAAAAACCATAAAATGGATGATTTATTAGACATAATATGTATTTTTCTTTTGAGTTTCTATCTATTTAGTTGTCAGAAAAGAACAAAAAAAAAAGAAGAAGAAAATATCAAATGTATCCAAATTTTTCTATATATTTACCGACTTGAGTTTGTTCCAGGCCGGAACCCATAATCAGATCGGGTTCCAGACTAGGCCGGCCCGGATAAACAGGCCTACTAAGAAAATTGCTCTCAATGGATGTAGTTGAGATCCCAATGATGGCGGAGCTACTTGACTTTGAATAGTGATAAAAGTAAAACCAAAAGCAAAAATAAAGAGAAAGAAAGACTAATTGCTTTTTTTGCATGCCCACCAATTTTAAAATTCTCTGCCGAAATAATAGCCTAGTGTACTCATAACGAGCTTTGTCTCATGCTTTTTCGCTCGTTGTCAGTCAAGGCTCTCCAGCACACTTCAGAAACAATTTTAGCTGAGCTCCATGGATCCTCACATTTTGTGGGGTATGGTGGGTGCAATTCATCATGAAAAAGCCGGGTCTTCTTTTCATTAATGTGTTGTGCAATGCTATCCTCACACCCTAATTAAACTCTTTGCATGCATGCATTCCCAAGCTTTCTTGGGCAAGCAAAGAACTGTAAGTACATGCTGCATTGCTTTGTAACATGACCTTCGAGTACTAGTGGTAATTCATGTGGATTTTAGGACTCTAGTTTAAGGGCCAAATTCAGACTAATAATAGTGATTAAGGCAACTACAAGAGCCATTAATGGTTCGAGTTGTAAGGTATAAGATTCGAGTTTCTACGAGTACGGTGTGAAGGGGTTGATAAAACCTATTTACAATTCTACTTTTTGACATGAGAAATGCTTTTTGTCCCGAAAATGTTTCCCGAATAACTTTTTTTTTTTTTTTTTACTTAGTGATTAAGGAAGTATTTTTTAATAATGTTGTGAATTTTTTATTTTTTTAAAAAATGTTTATGATGACTAAAAAAATACATGAAAATAAAAAGAAAATAAAAATAAAAAAGTAAAATAGCCTATTCGGAATGTTTTTTTGGGATGTTTTTTAGGTCAATGTAGCAGTTCTCTTTTGACATATCTATTGAAGTAAATCCCACAATAATAAAAATGTATTCGCCTTTTACCTTTATGTAATTACAATGAGTCTCACAACAAGTAGTGTGTTGATACAAAGACTTGCAAGTAGAAAGATTTTTTCAAAACATGATAATGGATTACACATATTACAAATTGCTTTTAGTTGGCTAATCTAGCTTTGGCTGTAACAATGAAACCCCAAAACTTGGTGATCTTGAGTAAAGTGTATGGATGTCATTGCTCTTAGCTTTTCTAATGGGATTCTTATTTCAAGCTAATTAAGACTAGTCCTAACTTTACAACTGGCAATGGATTACTGATCTCTGCCATGGATTGATTTTAGATCTTCTTTCCCTTTCCATTATCAACTTTTGGAAGATGCTAATTATTACAAAATGGAAGTAGTGGTATTTCAAAGAATGGTGAAGAAAAACAACTTAAATAACTTTAAACTTGGTTTCCAATAAGATAATTATATATACAAAGTATTTTAGGTTATTAATTAGAGTAATACTAAATATAATTTTAGGATATACAAGTTGTGAGCACTCTCTTTGAAAAAAAGTATAGTTCATTATTAAAAGAAATAATTTTTTCATATAAATTCTAAATTTATTTACTTTTTTAAAAAGAATATACGAGATTTACAGACTTCAAAATTTCAAATATCATTTCTCTATTAATTATCGGCCCTGTGAGCAGCTGCTAAGACCTACTATCATGGCTTTCATGCATTGAGCTTTTCCTTGTCATTATTGAAAGTGAATTAGAACAACATCATTTGATCCAAGACAAATAGAAATCATTCCACATATTTATTCTCCACCCATTCATGTCCATCTGTCAACACTGGCCTGCCTGTTTGACCAAGTTAAATTGATTTGATTTTGATTAAGCTTCATATTAAGCCATGTTTTGTGGCCCTAAACTGTTATATTTTTTCCATTTTATATCCTAATCACTAGAATTTTCAATTTATAGCCCAAATTTTGGGTTTCAAAACAACATCATTTGATCCAATTATCCTTAGTTTTGATGCATATATTGGGCGTTAATTCTTTGTCATTATTGAAAGTGAATTAGGACAACATCATTTGATCCAACACCAAAATCATTCCATCTATGTACACTGTCCACCTGTGCATGGCCCACCTGTCAACTCCTACCTGTTTGACCAAGTTGAATTGGTTTGCTTTTGTAAACGTCAAATATTAATCTCTGCCCTATATTGTTATATTTTTCTCATTTTATATCTTAATTATCAAAGATATATGTCAATTTACAATTTAATCTTCTAAATTTTGGTAATATAGGATCTTGTCAGAATTTGCCTAGATATTGATTAAAGAAAAAAGTAATGTTAGATATAGCCTGTATAAATCTCTCACGTCATTTGAAAAAAGTGAGATTCACTATTTAAAAGTGGATGTTTTCATATTAATCAACTTTATTTAAAGAGAGTATTGGTGATTGACCCTAAGATTTTATATAACGTTACTCTAAGAAAATAGAACAAGTGGCATAACCATAATGGTCGGATATTAACTGATGATGTAAATTAGCTGTTAATGTCTTAATTGCACAATAAATCGGAAGGGAGAAAAGAATCATCTCTGGCTCACGACGATGACTCGGATTTCAATACGATACTCTTTGCGTTCATTTATAAAATACGTAATAAATAAGCTAAATAAAAATAAATATAGAGAGATATATAGAGATTTGCGTGGTTTGACATAAAAGCCTATGTCTACGGGTTGTTTGGGGATGAAATCCACTATAATGGGTAATTTTACAATCTCTCATGGTCTCACATATCTCACAATATAATTGAAGAATTTAGAGAAGATCATTTGGAGTCGCTATGTGTGGTGGAGTTTGGCGTATGGAGTTTTTGTTGAGAGATTTTGTGTAGAGAGTTTCTGTAGAGAGCTTGTCAGATTTGTGGGAGACTTGTTTCTTATATAGAGGTTTATTTTCGTTGAGTAATTGAGTCCAACTTGTCGTATCTCTTTTTGGTTTTATCTTTTAGCTTGATTTTCGACCTTATCTCAAGGCTAAATTATAGGCTACTGATTTGACCCCTACATTATCGAATTCCAATAGTTTAGGGTACAAATTACCAGGGTAAGTAGTTTAAGGTAGAAAAGGAAAAACATATGATAATTCAACGATACAGAAGAAATTACGAACTGATTCGAATTCAATTTCTACAGTCTTTTATATTATAAACTTATTTTTCAAAAACGATATATATGATAAAATATTATCATATCTACAAATTAAACCGGCTCTTTTCTTCGTGGATATTGAATTTTTGTATTCTAGCTAGTTTGCTTAAACTCCAAATTGAATCTTTGAATTTATTTTCCTTTTTGTTCTTTCTTTCGTATTTTCTTAATTTGTTTAAGAGAGGTTGGTGTACATGATTACACATAGAAGTTTCAATTCGTATTAACAGGTCGTATTCGTGTCGTGTCAAGGTATGTACATTATATTATATAAGTCAACCCGAACACAATCCGTTAAGTTTATTGTGTCAAAATCTCAAATCCTAACACGACCCATTAACATATCGGGTCAGGTCGAGTCAACCTGTTTTGATCCGTTAGTGAATACTACGAAATAGGTTAACACGACACGACTCAACCCATTTCAACTCGTTTATGTAAATGGATTGAACAGACCAAAAATTAACCTGTTTGACCTGATTAAGTTTAGCATAATTTTATATAAATGTTAAAATCACAATATCTATAAAAATATATATATATATAACTAACTACAAGTCTAAAATTACAATTCAAACAATAAAAATATCGAAATTAAAATCTCAACAATTTTACTTTTAGATATAAGGGTATAATTGTAAATTTAACTTTCTTAGCGGGTCAAAACGGGTTGACTCATTAAGCAATCGTCCGTTTTGACCCGAACCCGTTAAAATTAAACATAAGTGTCGTGTTCATGTTGAGTTAATAGATCATGTCATATATTGCCACCTCTAATTATACACATATAGAGTCATGATCATGAAAGATCATACATATGAATGCTCGTATATAGAATTAATTTGACATTCAAGAATGTTGGAAAAAAGTTGAATAATGACATTTTTCTTTGACAGTGTGTCGCTTATATCTACCAATAATAATCAATATTACTCACATTTTAGATATTATTCATGTATTATAGGATATATTATGATTTGATGATACTTTTCAATCTACAAAAATAAATATTCAAACTCAAAATTCTCTCATGACCAATATTGTTGAATTTGTATAATTAATAATCAGAGAAATAGTTTAGTCACAAAGGATCTGTATAAAGTAAACTCACAAAGTGTCATAACTTGATATAATATTTCATATTATAAAATTACATTTATCGTAAAGTAAATGTAATGAATTACATAAAATTACATTAGTTTGTAAGTTTATTTTTATCATGTAATCTTTTTGTGACTATAACGCTTCTCTAATAATTATAGCATGTCATGTTGAAATTTGTTCAAAAATTCACAAATCATGACTGTCTCCATATGACAGATTGAACTTTAAGTTGGATCACTTGCTGGGGAAGCTCTCTTGCGCGTGCAAACCTTTTTGATTTACGAAAGAACATAGGAGTACTACTCTTTGTTGTGAGAAGACAACTTTTGCAAGCATATGATCTGGGTCAGCTGGGTCTGTGTCGAGCTCAAAATCTGATCAGATTCAATTAGCTAGGTTTTTTTTTTTTAGTTTGGAACCCAACAATTTCTTGATCAAAGTATATATAATATCCATGCATCATGTAATTTACAGATAAAAATGCATGTGATCTATTAATTTTACTTGTTTTATATATATTTTTTTATAGGACGTACACCTACGTCTGTTTTTTGTTTCTTTTGTTTGTATGGTGCCGCATTGTATATTATGAGAAATATAAATTATTAAATTTATATTTTTTTATCAATTTAAGTTTTTAGTATAAGCGATGATTTGACATGTTATGTTTTGAGTTTAAACATTGACTCTACGCACTATCATATTTAATTAAATATTTTACGTGTTAAATCTGTTCATTTAAGTAGAATCTGAAAGCCTATAGCCCAGTCAAAAAAATATTAAGACAAATATAAATAATTAAATTTCCAGCCTCCCTTTTATTTTCAAAAGATAATAATCTTAAACAAAGGAAAAACCGACAATTGACTGAATTAGATTGATACCAGATAGATCAGATAGATAGATACTGAGAAATCTATTTCCGTCTGCTACATAAAAAGAAGCCTATTATATATCATGAACTACTCCAAAAACAGCTGCATGCTATCTCTCTCTCTCTGGTTCATAGAGGTTCCCAAGCAAACCTAGTTTTGGCAAAAATATATATATATATATATATATATATATATATATTACAAATCTGCAGCATCGATCCAAGATTCCCAACATCACCTTCTGCAAAAGATTTATTTGCATTCAGGCACCAAAACCTAGGTGGTCATGTTTTGACTATCGCCTTCATTGACTATTCTCAGTTTCAGAGCTCGGACTCCGAGGTCATTCCCATCGGCCAAACAGAACCCTAGGTCCATAAGTCCAAAAGCATATCCTACAAGGAAGGACACAGAGAGAGAGAGAGGATCAAGAAAAGCATCAACAGATCCCTCTTTTTTCTTGTATCCCAAACAACACCGATCGAGGGCCTTCAGCTTTTAAGATCGAGTTATCTCTTTTAGCGGCCTTTTCAGCTAGCTAGATTCAGAGAATCAGACAAGAAAGTTGTTTGTTTCTTTATATAGATATATATTATATATATATATATATATATATACTTCCTAGGGTTTTGAGCTGGAAGTTTCGATCCATGCATGATCTGAGTCTTGGTCATGACCACCAGCAGCAGCTTGAAGCAGATCATGGGTCTTATATTTAGAAAAGAGTTAGCTTGCTTCTCTCTTCTACTTCTGGTTCTGTTTCTCCTGCAAACGTCGACGTCTTCTGCAGCTGATCATCATGTGTCTGCAACATTTGCAACCTTCAAAGCTAAAGCTGGGTCTGCCTCTAAAGTGAGTAGTACTATTGATGTCGAATCCATTAACGGTGGCATTGGAAGAGATCATGCTCATGTTTTTGGCGATGAAAAGAGGAAAGTCTTTACTGGCCCAAATCCTTTACATAATCGATAAGTTGCTAGATAGCTAGCTAGATCATACAAAAAGCAAGCATGCTCGATTCTCTCTTTCTTAATTCACTGCTACTTCAGGCTATAATATTTTCCAGCTTCTAATTCGCTCTTTCCTTTCTTTTCTCTTCAAAATTTTGATTATTTTCTTTTGATTATATCTGATGGTTGAGACGTTTCTGCTTTACCATCCATAGGAATATTGCAGTATTTGCAGATTAAATTAAAGTTCTTGTTTACATTTTTGCAGCAAAAAAAGGAAGAAGAAAGTATTATATATATGATATTGTTGATTTTTGTTCCATTAATGGAGCTGATACTGGTGAAACGACTATGAGCATTGTTTTTAATTTTTTATTCGTTTTATGGTCGTTGGTATGTGTGTCTAATGTTTGGGTGGCTACAGAATAGTACTAATTATATGTGTAGATTTGAATTAGGTTGTCGTTTTCAAGTGGACAGTTTCCAAAACACATAGTACCTGCAGTATCAGTCTGATTAATATCAACTTCTCTCATATTTTCCTTCAACAAATATATAAATATATATATATATATATATAAATTCATCAATTATTATTCATTATTCCACTCCGCATATCTTATAAAAATACTCTAATATCTTATTAAAAACACTCTCAACCTTATAAAAAAATATAAATACAAGGTGTAAAAATAAATAGTAACTGATACATAATAATTTTTATATATAATAAAATAAATCATTTAAATTTTATAATATTTTATCCCTATCACATGATTGGCCTGGCCTTTTAGGCAAAACTTTTATACTTAAAGAGTACTCTAAATATATTTTTTATCTTATCTTTTAAAATACATCATTAAAATTTATTTTTTTTATTTTATATACTAATTTTATAATATATTATATATCAGTTTATATTTGAAGAGCACTTTTAAAAGTATTTTTTTTATATTTTAAAGAAAAATATATTATAAAGCATTGTGAATATTTTTACTTGTTAGAAAAGAAATAATAAAAAAACAAAAATGATTTATGTTTGACTGAAAAGCTGCAGCATTGGATTCAATTGATACCATCACCTTGAAGTTACATCTTTGACTTTTGTTTGTACAAGTTTGATACTTTCATTTTTGTTATTATTATTTTAAGATTTAAAAAAATTAAATTATTTATCATATTTTATATAAAAATAACAATAATATCTCAACAATATTTTTTTTAACTTTCATACCATCTCATCTCATTATCCAAACTTTCCCTTAAATTTTGCTTATATCTCTTTACATGCATGTAAAGTAATCTGAATGCATGCGACATTTTTTGATATAATTGTAATAAATTAGATATAGAAGAAATAAAAGAAAGGATTAGAGAATTATCAAGTGTTTCAGAATTTATAACTTCAGATTATCTAATATTTTCGATGCTATTTATTGTATGACATATGTTATGATCACGAGGGTTAATAGTTTAACTAAATTATTAGTATGTAATAGTTTTAGAACTTTTGGATTAATGGCTGAGTATTTAACAAGTGGCATTAGAGCTATATACGCTACTATGCCACAATTAGTTCAAGTCATGGAAGGGTTGACCTATAAATTATACTAAAATACTTTGATACTACGTATGGACATAATATTACGTCATTAACTACAAATAGATGAGCAAAACCGTTAAAAGGAAAAAGATTACTACTCGGTCAATGTCAATGACTCAAAAGAAAGATCACTGTGAATGTTGGATTCAGAAGTATGATGGAATGTTATAATCTTAAGGATTAAATGCTTAACCAAATTAGTATCTAATTAACAGTCCTATATTTTTTGGATTAATGATTAAGTATTTAACAATGTGAAACTCCCTGTGTTTTGAAAATGACTAATTCTACATACAACTATGAAGTACGTAAACGTCGCGTAATCGCTTTGAAAAATAGTGGGGTTTACCATTAAAAAATTAAATTTTTTTATGTAGATCTCATGTTTTATTAACTTTTTTTAAAATAATTACACGACGGTTATACAATTTATGATTATAAATATATTTTCTCTTTAAAAATTATATATGGAATGAAGATGTATGTATGTTTCTTAATGAGAGGAAATTTTAATCAATTGGATTGGTCGGCCAAAATTCTATAAGTTCAAAATTCAAGCCCAACCAGGCCAGCCCATTCTTATTTAGAGGTCTCATGGATGAGAAAACCTTACGCCAGGCCATTAATTACCTCTTTTTTTTTTTTTTTTTTCTCTCTCTCTCTCTATAAATAAGCCACTAATTTCCTCCTCATTTTTCATCAATTTACAATCCTGGAGTATTCTCCCTCTCATTTCTCTTTCAATGACTACAATACATCAATCAAATTATAATACCAAAAAGCTTGATGTCCTGATAGCATACGACTTGGTTCTTTAAGGGTTCGTTTGTTTTCAGAGACAAGATAAATTAAAATTAAAGTTAAAAAGTTAAATAAAATATTGTTAGAATATATTTTTTAATATTATTTTTATTTTGAAATTTGAAAAAGTTAAAATTGTTTATTTTATTTTGTGTGAAAATTTAGAAAAATTATAATGATGAGGTGAGATGAGATGTTTTCTAAAAACAAACAAGGCCTAAATAAAAAATTTGGGTTCAAAACCCTTCATCCCCTTGTATATATAAAAATAATAATAATTACATCAATCCCCTAAATTTGAAATTTAAAAAAAAAAAACCATCATAGATGGGGAAGGGAAATACTGTTTTGTAATTGCATTTCATACTCATTCAAGTGTCTAACAAAGATTTATTTTTTATTTTTATTTTATCAAACTTGATAATTGCTGATCATATTAAAGTTTTTCATTTGAAGAAACTAAAAAAAATAGCATCATATTTGTTGTTCATTCGTTTTTCTTTTAGAGAATTATTTTGCCTACAAGAGATTTCGCTTATTTTCACAAAAAGAGATCTCACTTATTTTTACAAATAAGATGAGATAAATAGAGATAAAAGTTAAAAATTGAATAAAATATCGTTAACATATTTTTTTAATATTATTTTTATTTTGAGATTTGAAAAAATTGAATTATTTATTTTATTTTATATAAAAATTTTAAAAAATTATAATAATTAAATAAGATGAGATAAAAATAATTATAAAAACAAACGAGAATTTACACATTAATGCATCGACCAGTTTTCTTTTTAGTTGAATATTTTAGTTACTTTTTGTTCAATCAAGACTTGACAAGTCAACGTATAACTTATCCTTTTATAAACAAATCTATCTACGATGAAAAAATAAAAAAGAATCATTAGTTTTATAAGGTATAAAAATATCCTTCCTTTAAAATATTGTAATATTGTTGTAATATTGTGTAAAGTGACGTGTTTATTAGTTTTTAAAAGGAAACTATTGAATGAGTTCAGACAGTTACAACCATTATAAAATATTATTATTTATTTTAAATTTAATCATTTTATTATTTACTGAATGATTAATTTAGGCAAAATTACAATTGCGTATGACAGTGTTGTACCTTCGGTCTTAAAATCCCTCTTAAACCCTACAAACATAAGGCAACGAGGAGTCGAGAAGTGAAAGAAGCTTCTAGTTCGCATTTCATTCCTCTCTCTCTGCTCATTCCCCTTTTCAAATCCCCTCCAATGGCGAAGCGTCTGATCCCTTCTTTCAACCGCGTTCTCATCGAGAAAATTGTTCCTCCTTCAAAGACCAACTCCGGTATCTTACTTCCCGGGTCAACCACCAAGGTAACTTTTTCTTCCTTTTTTTTTTTTTTTTTGCTTATGCTGGGAAAATTGGTACTTTTTTCTGTATTTGTGGGGTGTCTTTTTTTTATTATTGAAACTGAAATCGGGTTCGTGTCTTTTCCTTGCAATTTTATTTTGATTATACTTCTATCTTGTTTTTCTGATCTTTGGTTTGGCTTTTGGGGATTTTTCTGGTTTTGATGTCTTGTCTGGACGGGAGGCTTTCTTCCCGATTGATTTGTGGCGTCTTTCCCTTCTGTCTGGGTGTGGGTTTGATTTAAATGGACTTGCTACATTGGCTTTCATATTGTGATCCAAGTTATTGTTAGTTTGACATAACTTCAATTTCGGATATTTATTTGTCGTCTTTTCCAATTAAACCCAAAAGTTTCCTTTTTGCAATGTTCCTTTAATTGGGTGTGGAGTTTTTCTTACGGGCTTCATTTGATCTATTTGAGTATCTATCACATTTTGCCATTGGAAGTTTTTGATATCTGAGAATATGAGAGCCCTTTTATATTACCTGAGATTGAATTATATAATTTATATTCTGAGGAATACTAGAAAGTAGAAAGTAGAAACAGCAGCTACAGGTGTGACCGTTGCTCGCATTCAATTTGAAACAGCTCCTCATACCACTTACATTTTGCACACAATTTATGTGTGTTAAGTATGAAATCAGTGAGTTTCTGGTCTTAACATACATTGGAGCAAACTGGTTTCGATTTGAGATTGCCACAGGCACTCCTTTATATGTTTATTTGTTTGTTAGCCACTGTAATTTATTGTTCTTGCTGCTGTTGTCCTTTTCATTTTTCTCGTTGGTTTACATTGCTCTTGCACCTCTTTTTGACGGCTTGATAATGCAGCTGAACTCTGGAAAAGTTGTTGCTGTGGGCCCGGGAGGTCGTGATAGAGATGGGAAACTTATTCCTGTCAGTGTAAAGGAAGGAGACAGCGTTCTTTTGCCTGAATTTGGAGGAACTGAAGTAAAGCTTGGTGACAAAGAGTAAGCTATAGATTTCTTTTTTAATGTTATCCCATGTCATGGAACCTGTGAGAGTCCTATTGCCTTTCTCTGGTGGGAAGGTGTTTGGTTTTTGTGTTGGAAGAAGGGGATTAAGGGAAGCAGAGTGATGGAGAGGATGCAAACCCTTTTTTTTTTTTTTTTTGGGGGGGGGGTGGTGTTTGGGTTATGTGAGGATACGAGTTAGGCTTTTTGATTGGCAGATACATGAGTTAGGCTAGGAAAAAGAAAAGGAAATATTCCGTCCCTTTGAGTTCAGTCCTCCATCGACCACCCTTTGGCCAACATATTTAGGCATCTTTTGGATGTTGAGAACTTGAGATGGGATGTGATGAAAAATCTGTTAATAGTAGTGAAATGGCTTGTAAATGGTAGTGAAATGGTTGGAGTTAAGATGTTTATGGGGTTTTAAGAAATGAGAGAGAAAAAATTGAACAAAAATATTATAAAGTTAAAATATTGTTAGAATGTTATTTTTGTTTTGTGATTTGAAAAAGTTGAATTGGTTTTTATATTTTGTTTGGAAGTTTGGGCAAAGTGTAATGATTAGGTAGTGATTAGATGTTAAAGATTTAAAATTAAAAAGTCTTTGTGTTTTAGTGATGTTTGGATGTTGAGATGAGATGTTGTCTCAACATCCAAACCAGTTTGTTTTGGTGTAAGATAACAGTCATGCACAACATGTTCGCCTTCATTCCTTTGTCAGATTAAAATTGTTTTCCTTGACATTATGCGACAAACCATTCTCATTTCCATACCTAACATATTTTCCCTGGACTTTGTTTCAGGTATCATCTGTATAGAGATGAGGATATCTTGGGAACTCTTCATGACTAAAGCATGGTACTTCACCATCATTGTTTCAAACGTTCGTGTCCCTGCTCAGCACGAGGCAGTTCACGATAAAGGGAGAAAATAGGCCTTCTTATTGCTGGAACTTGAGAATTTTGTGCTTTTTTGCATTATGTAACTCTTATAAAGCTAGACACTACAGTATTGCTTACAAACAAGATGAGGATTTGAAGACAACTCTATAATGTTTCATCAAAGACTGCAGAAATAATGAATTTCCCATTTGACTTGCTATTACTTTGGTCCATTCAGATTTTATCTTTTGGTGTAGACAATTGGAGAACCAATTAGGATTGTTATGTAAATGTAAATAATGCATGTCTGTACGTACATGCGTATAAAACATTTTTATTTATATACATAAAACAAAATCATTTTAGTTCCTCATGATGAATCCTCAAGTAGTTGTCATTCTATTTGCCGAACAAGCAAAAAATATATAAGTGATTATCGTGTGGCTACGTAAAGCAATAAGCAAATTAACCAACCTCGATTCCAAACCCAAGTAACAGAACTAAACCATGTTAAGTCGGGTAAATGCTTTCATCAAGTGCTGAGAATTTTTAACAGCTAAAAAACAACACAAATTGTTTATCAAAATGATTACACAAAAGTAAATCCATAAACTGATGTAGCTTAATGTAATACGTCAGATTGTAAAATTACTTTTATTATAAAGTAAATGTAACAAATTCTATAAAACCATATCAGTTTGTGAGTTTACTTTATGTAATCTCTGTCCGTAGCAGTCTCATTGATAAAGCAGTAAGAGAGAGAGAGAGAGAGAGAGATTCAATTGGGGTTTCTGTTTGCTTAGCAAGATTTTGTTTGTACTTTGGAGAATTTTGGGTACCATCGTATTTTTGCATTAGATTGGCTTTTCTGACAAAGCAAAAACGCATATTATATGAGCTAAAAAGAATGAAGAATCAAGAAGCCTACACCAAAACCAATTAATTCACATGACATCTATTCTGTAGAATTCATTTTGTCAAAATAGTTTTGTTTTAATTGTGTTACACCCAATAATTTAATCCAAACACTTCTAAGATTGCATGTCTCTTCCAAACTGAAATTCTCATGTACTCCTTAAAAGACAAGAAAACGAAGCAAGCATGCAAATCATCCATGAAACTATTCTTCAGAACTTTTCGTGGAGTTTATAAAGTTCTGAGCAGCATCAAAACTTAGTTCTTCCTGCACCTGGAAAGAATAGGAAATAAATTTTAACACTATTAGCAACAGCAAAAAAAAAAAAAAAACTAATCGGAGTTCTGTAAACATACAGCACGTACAAGTTTCTTATGAATTTGTTGAAATGCCTTGCAAAACCTCTCTGCGTCTGCTGCCCCCACCTATGAAACAAATGAGCACCGATAGTTAGTTATTTCATTCCCATCTTTTTCATCATGCCATGCTATCTGTTTATTTGTTTTTTTTTTCCTCCCTTCATCATGCTACATTGAACTGCTAACAATATAGCAAGCCATGAAACAATTTGGTATCGTATGAAAAAATTCCCAAACAGATTTATAGGGAGGAAGACAATGTTATCATAATCTTCATGTTTGAAACAAAACATTTTCTTTTTATAAGTAATGTTTCCTAGAAACAAAACATGACCCCCAATTCGATTTCAAGGCCAAAAAAGTATAAGCAGTTTTGACTCAATGGCTGAAATTGATACACGAACGAGTGAAGAGAATCTTTCAGAATTAAAATATGTACAAATACAAGCAAGCAAAAATTTTACTTTTACTTGATAAAAAAAAAAAAAAAAAAGCAAGCAAAATACAAGGTTAGACTTTGCCTGTAAAGAAATTTCAAAGCAAATAGAGGAAATAGCGTTGATGCGCCTCTCACTGCTTTAAATATACTGGAAACTAAAACAAATGTCTAGTTATTCAAATAGTGGATGGAAAATTGAAGATGAGTATGTTACTTAGCAAATCAAAAACCATCTTTTCAGAAAAATAATTATGCAAAGATTGGCTTTGTAAATCTTCAAGAAATGCACCAATTTTCCCTAATTCTGATATCACACCAAGTGAGATGGAATGAAACCAAGAAAGTCGTTCTCTAACTGCAACTACAGTTCTATTCCCAAGCTCAAACTGAATGAAATAAATAAAATATTAAACTAAAATTACTTATAAAAAAAATATCAAACAAAATTGAACCATTAAACTTTCTTCTCAAGGTTTAGTTCATAAGAGTCAGTTATCTGCCTCGAGCCTCACACAATTATTTATTGCAAGCTTCATAAAAACCTATCTATGCCAGTTTACTGGAATGTTAACTAAACACTAACCCAACTCATCTGTAGTCCAGTTGACAGAGCAAGGGAGAGTGATGCCATATGTTAGCGATATTCAATACCCTAAATGACAATCTACCTAGCATGACTCAAGGCATTTAACAGGTCAAAATTAACCATAGTACATCCCTTCATTCACTGTACTGTGGTGGTGTAATACCACAAATGTAGCGAACACATAAATTCTGCTTTCAAGTACAGTTCAACTCAATCAAATAATGATAACTACAGGCACAAAAGAGGAACGTTGTGGTAATAGATAAAAGCAAGAAGACCTGTAATCTCAAGATGAAAGCTGTAAACAGAATTTCTGTAAAAGTGAAGAACAGCCCTAAAGCTTCTCAGGTTTTTCATTGACATTATATCGGCCATGGAGATCATCCTCAGTATTATTTTTCTTAAGCTAAATCTAAATCTGTGTGTGATAGGTTTTTTCTTTATTTTATTATTTAGCTTGCCCATTCTCGCGGGTTGTGAGAGCCTAATTTGGTTTAAAGTGTACATAGGGCTCAGGATTCCTATTGGTCTCTTTGCAAACCACAGTATCTTCCCTTTTTTTCCTTTGTTTTTTTGTTGGGGGGTGGGTAGAACTATTTTTTGAGTTTCAATTGAGTTGTAGATATGACATCGTTCTTAATATAGCAAATAACACAAACTCTATTTAATTACTCATACTTATTCTCTCTCTCTCTCTCTCTCTCTCTCCCCCCCCCCCCCCCCCCCAACACACAAACTCTATTAATTACTCATGCAATCTTAATATTTGCATTACTATATGAAAGGAAGCTGATGATAGGCATTTTCCATCGCATTAAGGTTTTTTTTACCTCTCTGAGCAATGAAATATTCTAGGAATCATTTCATTCTATTAATAAAATCGTCTTTCTTACTTATCAAAAAAAAAAAAATCCAGGAATCATGGCCAAAATTTTCATGCATCAGATAGCTGATAATTTAAAAGTGGAGTTCATAAGTGGCAAGATTAAGAACTCTAGTAATTTTTCATAAGTGGAGTTTGGCATACCTTCCTTTCAGCAGCCAACTTTAGCTTCCCCCAAAATGCATCTGTTAATATATAGCCACATAAGCAAGAATATTTAATTTCTTTGGTAAAAATCAGCATACAAGTGTACTTATCAAAAAAGTCAACATACAAGTGCAAATGCATCTAGTCACCTAATCCTACTAGGTCTTCTCCCTATATTGAAAAATATAAAGCAAAGTGTTAAAAAGCCAGATTCACAATATGTCAAGTACCTCAGAAAAATTTGACTATTTACTTGTCAATAAAATTTTATTATTACTTATAAAAAAAAAAGTTCACAATACAATTTGACTCCAGATTCACATATAAATTTGATGAATGTAATGTTAACAAAGCCAAGACCCCCGGGTGAAGCTTTTCCAAGTTTTCCAAGCAAGTACATGATAGCAAAATCGGTGCATAAATGGAATCACAATGGTAGACACAAACCTCTTCATAAACAAGCAAGGTGCTTGTAGGTTTATAAAGGAGAACAAAGGGAAGGAAAGAATGACTTTAGATCGAATAAAAAAGGTTTGGGTGTTCACTTTTACTTGGAATGCTTACGAGGGAAGGGCAAAGAAATCGGTGTCCTTCCATTCCTCTCCTTCCTCCCTCCCTTTTAAAATCAACTCCCAAACAGACCCACCATTCCCTCTTGTTTCGAACCCCCCCCCCCCCCCCCCCAAAAAAAAAAAAAAAAAAAACTGACTGTATATTGAAAAGCAATGCACCTTGCTGGGTAACAAGACAATTATTATAAGAAAAGGTAATTGAATGGATACCTTGTTGGCTAATTCCTTGATTTTCCACTTCCTTTTTATTCCCCTCATCCCATGCATCTTGCCATTCCTTTATCTGTTATGAAGTCAAAACTTTCAACCATCGCTGAACATATACAAATATGTCACAATATTGTGTGAAGCAGTGGAAGTCATACCACCTCACTCTGTGATGACCTAGAGGTTGATTCTCTTGATGCTTCTAATTCCACCTGAAATTATATTCAAAATCAGAGCCAGATGCATCTATAATCAACCAAAGAGGATTTTTTTTAATAAATTCTTTTAATATGTGTTAAGGACAATAGAATCTACATACCATTTGGGTCCTTCCACTAATTTGGATTGATATTATATATAAATAAATACACACATACTAAGCCCATTAAAACTTTTGACATGCGCTTCTCGCCGGAATTAACCTCTTCCTTTCCTTTTTCTGTCTCTCTAATAGTTTCTTTTTCTTCTTTCTTGTGAGAGGAGAGTTGATGTTGAATTCTAGGCATTTGAAGGTGGAATCGAAGACCTTCGTTTTTTTGAAAGAGGGAGGAAATTATATTTGCATTTCTGAGAGGAGCAGAAGGGTGGTTAAGTTTGTTTCTCTTAGAGTGCCGGTGTTGTCATGGGTGGCAAAGGTTTGGAGGAATGCTTGGCACACTCTTGGAGTGATGGGTTTTTCAGAAAGTTGTGGGAGGGTAATGGTAGTGGTTGGGAAAGGTGTTGGAGGGGCAACAAATGAAAGGAAGGAGCAGAATGTGCAGATCATAGTAGATAAGATGTAACACAGAATTATGTGCAGGCAGTATTCAAAAATATGATGAAACACTTGGACAGTAAACATACTGTCCGAGACTGAAATAATATATAAGAATTAAACTAAATCAAGCATTCCCCTTCCTTCCTCAAAATTTGTCACACACTTAATCATCTAAAGAACTGAGAGTGTGACCCAGTTCTGCCAAACATGCCCATTGCCAGTATTTCGTAACTAGGGGTAGCAAAATAACGTGTTGAATGCTTTTCAAAATAACCATACAGCACATACAATTCAAGAAACCACGTAACATATATTTTTTGATTGGCACGGGGTGCCTGAAAATAGCATTCGAACTAATTCTGAGGGTGCACAGGCCCTCGGTATGGAGTTTTCCGCAAGTGCACCTTGAGTAATTCAAGGGGAAAATCCCCCAGTCTGATGCCCCCTAAAGATTGTTTGCAATCAAGAGGATTCGAACCTTAGACTTTGGAGGGAGCATACCACCAAGACCAAGGCCTTCACCACTTGAGCATCATTGGTATACAAATCAAATTTCAGTATTATGCATAATCGATTCCTAGTATGTCCAAGTAACAAGAAGACTCTTTCAGACAACTTTACACTGAATCGGACCATCAGACATCACATATGAATCAATCAACCCTTGACCAGCTTATTCTTAAAACATCCTTGATATCTTCATACCTGTTAGTTGTGCCATTCACAAATCGTGATTCCTGATTTCAGTTTTTTAATTGAAACAAACTCTCTTACTTCTTCCATCCATGATGCATCTTTTGCCCCAAAAATTAAGGGCTTACGTTTATCCCATACCCGTTAACCTTGTTACGAAACTATTGGACACTCAGTTACCAACTGGATCAACCTCTATGCTACTAGCTACCCACTAAGTAACACAACCTTTATGCAACAAATACAGACAAACAGCAATAAAGAGCAACCATAACAACCCCAAAAATCGGAACTTTCAGCCACTGAACAGGAAATAAAGTGAGACCCAGTACACATAATGGCATCATAACAAAGAGGGAACCCTTTGGGTTAAACCTCAAACACTTTGTGTAATAAACACGATATAATTCAAAAATTATTTTTTAAAAGAATAACTTGGAAAATACAGGAAGAGTTACATGGTAATCACGAGATCGGACGACGGGGAAGAGATCAAGAAGGCGTCGGAATTCAACTTCGTCCATGCCTGCTCCGACTGCTGCTGTTTTCGCTCTCCCCAGATTAAACGGCAGACCCACTTCTTTCCTGCTTTTCTTCTTTCCGAAGTTTCAATATCTTTTATTTTTAGTACTTCTTCTTTTTGCGTAATTTTTATTATGTTCTCATTTTTAAAGGTTACTTTTACATTCAACTATTTCCAATTTCTTATGTTTCTATTTGATTCACTTATAAATTAAGAAGAAAAATCAAATAATAAATATAATATATTTTTACTGAATTATTTTATTATTAAGTCGTTGTGAGATCACATTATTCACATTATTTAAATAATAATATTTAATTTATAAAATTAAATTTTTTTAAAATTTATCTTTTAAATTAAATTAGATGTTTATATATAATAAAAGATTTATTTATATATGTATATATAATAAGAAGAAAAATGAGTAATTTATTTAAAGAAATTTGTTACACTTAACTTGCTGAATGTAGGTAGTAACACTGACACACATAATATCATTGATGTGAAATGCCTATTGAGAGCATTGCCAATGGCTTAGCCAAATGTCAATGCAAATTTAAATTTTAGCTAGATGTGAGAAAAAACCTTCATATTGGATTAGCCAATGATCCAAAACTTAAGACTTGAGTTACAGTAAATTTTAAGTCCTCTTGAAACATGGCGAGTTACTTTTCACAATGAAAAGTAATATTTTATTATTTCATCTACCTCTATCTCTCTTTCCCTCGTTCTTTTCTCTTTCTTCATATCGAATAGCCCTATTTCCCTCGTCTTTCCTTTCTTCTCCCGAAAGCTCCCAGCACGTTGATCCTTCGGCTTCGTCTTCTTCAACCCGCCGAATCGCACCCTCGCCGAATCGCACCATTTCTTTCTTTTTCTCTTCCTTTTCTCTCACGTCGAATCGCACCCTCTCGTTTCTCCCTCCCATTTTCATCTTCTCTCTACACCATCACTGAATCGCACCATCGCCGAATCGCACCCTCTCTCTGCCAATGCAAGTCCAATTTTTTTTCCTTTCCGCTCTCAGAACCCATTTGCAGACCAACCCACGCTTTTTCCGTTCCCTCCCTCCATATTTTTTTTCCTTTCCATTTGCAGAGAACCCATCGAAGGCATCAGCAACACAGAGTATCTAGACTTCTCTCCAGCCATGATTTTTGCCCTAGACTGTCGAAATCAACAACGCCATATTCCCTCGACAAACTCAGGTATTTCACAAGGGTATTTCATGGCTGCAGTATCTATATTCTTGATGGGTTATTGCTTTCAATTTCTTAAATATGTATTCTGTAACTGGTATTCTGTGATTCGAATTTCTATGATTGGTATTCTTGATGGGTTATTGCTTTCAATTTCTTAAATCTGTATTCTGTAACTAGTATTCTGTGATTTGAATTTCTATGATTGGTATTCTGTGATTGTGATTAGTCTTAGGCAGTAGTCTTAAGAGTGTGTGAGGCAGTAGTCTTAAGAGTGTGTGATCGGTGTTCTTAAGAGTGTGTGATTGGTATTCTGTGATTGTGATTGTAGAACTCAAACGAGGAACAGAGGAGTAGCCTCATGCCATGTTGATACCATTAGAATACTTCCTTATGAGATATGGCTTGTATAGACCTATAAAAACACGAATTTCTTTGCAAGTATGAAATTAGAAGATCAAAAGGAGTTGAGGAAAAAAATTTTTGTAATCTATTATATCATAGGGGTTTGCATTTTCTCTTTTATTCGTTGGGGTTGATAAGTGAAAGGGTAACCATGTTGTCGCATAGACAGAGGTCAAGAAAAGGAAAGATGTACTATGGAGGGGTGGGGATAGAAAGAAAGCAAATATTTTGATTCTTTAATTTGTAGCCATCATTAGACTAACGAATGATAATTTTCATCAATGAGACTAATGAATGATAATAATAACAATAATAAGTCTAGGATATGGCTTATTAAATTAAATTATAATTTTAAGCCTTGGGAAATAATAATTTTAAGTAAAAATTAAATTATTAATTAATATATAGAGTATATTTGTAAAATATTTAAAGATTTTTTTTTTGTAAAATATCATTAAAATATATAATATTTTATTATTATTTTAATTTTAAGATAGCTAGCCCAATGTGGGCTCACTTAGGCCATTGCTAATGCTCTGAGCAATGCTTCAGAACCTCTCAACCTCTATTTACCACATTTTTTTAAAATTTTTAAATTTTTTTTAATTATTTTTTAAAAAATTTAAAATATCATTGTTATGGCAGTCATTGATATATGCTTGCTCTATCAACCATACAAATGTTACGTTTGGAACGTTGAGATTTGCCAAATGAAATGAAAAATCCCTTCATTGAGCATAGAATAGTGCAAAAAAATGAAACTCTTGGGGTTTTATTTTGAGTTTTACTTACATCCAATATAATTTTTTTTTTGGATGTGCCTTGTTAAGCAAACGAATAGATGTAAATATAATCGATTTTGGTAAATAAATAAATTTCATTCATTCAATTTTTAACCAAATAGATAACATTTTTTCACCAAATGTCATCTATATTTTTGGACTGCTGTTACTATGAATCTTGCACTAATCGTGTAGCATTGTAGGTTCTTAGACAAGTGAGCCCCAATGGGTCCAACACCCCTTCCTTTTCTTTTTGGAAAAGAGTTAGTCTATATACAATCTCTAAATGGAGATTGCTTTTGCAAGTTCAGTTTTAAAAAAATTTTAAATTACAATAATATCTTTTTTAAAATATTTTTTTTCCTCTTTTACCCACATTTAATGGGACTGCACACATAGTCTCTTACTCAAGACTGTAAATAGAATCACTTTTGAAAAACTTTATACTCAACTGGCCAGGGAAACCGTGGGGAAACTGTGTCCCACGTGGAAATTAAAACGACGTCATTTTCATCTTTTCTAAAATTCCCTCCGTTTTATCTTCGTAGTCTTTCTTCCCACTGAAATACCCTTTTCTCCTTCGTCTTCCAGAGCTCCCACAAAATCCCCATTTCCTCATTCGTCTTCCACCTTCCCCACTCGAATCTACCACACGAAACCAACAATAAAACCCTTGATAGTACTGCATAGGTGATTGTGACGATGATGATTATACCCAAGTCGATGAGATGAAGTTCAGGATCCAAGGTTCCTCTCAGCGCAATTAGTGAGTCGACTCAACCTTGATAATAAAACTAACAAGTTGATCTTTTGCTTCTGACATAATCACTCTAATCAAGCTCCTCTCAACTTTGCTTCAATGAAATATCTTGCTCTTTTTTTATTTTATTTTTATTTTTTTAGACTGTGCTTTTGAAACCCCGCCCCACTGCAACCATAAAATTCACTAAAAAACAAGAGTAATCAACAGAAACCTAAGTAACCAGAAATGACCTAGATAAGATGACTATAAATAGAGGAGACAAATGGAAAATGATTTTTGGTTAGATCAGATAAGTGACGAAAGACCCGATGTTTCCCGGATCATTCCAACCACCAATATTTGTTGCATTCTAGTAAAGCGAAGGATCCAATAGGCTGATTTGCTCCATTTGGTTCTGGCAAGAACCATTCCAATTCAGCCTTTGTTGGCTGTTTCTACTTTCACTTCTTTCATGGCAATTTGATGAGCTTCACTATTACCCACTATTTGCAAGCCTTCAAATGGCACCGAGTTTTGGAAATGATTGGGTGCATGTCTTTGATACCATCATTGAAGAAATTTTGTTGCTAAAAGCTAGAGGCAAGCAGGGAAGCGATGGTTGGAGTAGTGGTTAGTAGTAGAAGCTGAGGAGCCAAAGATAAAATAACTTGAGAGGAGCTGTATCAATGGAGTTGCACCAAAAGAATTTTGAAATTTTCTAAAGGTTTCTTCCAGCAATGGAGCAGTGGTGGGTCCCTTTTTTTCTTAATCTAATAAATGAAATAAACAACCGGTTGCACTACAGTTCCGCAAGCCAGTTGTATCTAGCAGAGCTGTTCTTTTTTTCCCCCTTAAACGTGGCATTCCTTTTAGGCAACCTGACAAGAGATCTTGACCCCATTCGGGTATATAAATTAGAGCAATGTTACATACAGTCGCGGAGAGTGCAAGTACTGCGTAATCGTTTTGAAAAAGAGTAAGGTCTATTATTAAAAAATAAATTTTTTTCATGTTGGCTCTGTATATTAACGTCGTGTTTCATATACCTTTGGGAGAGGTTCTAGCAACTCCGGTCTTCAAAGTTAAGCCTACGAAACGAAGAAGAAAAAAGTTGGAAGAGGACGGTTTTGGGACCGAGGAGTCTCCAATGCCAAAATCAGTAGAATATTTTGGAAGTTTATAAATAATGAGAGAGTCTAGAGAGCTTTTCTCATACCTGAGAGCCGCTATTTATACTGAGAGTTTGAGGGCAGATCGTGCCTGCCCCCGTGGGACCTACATCCTCACTACTATTCCTTTGTCAGGGTCCTTTAATGCGGCGTGCCTCTGCAATGACATCATTAATGTGGCGTGTTACTCAGGTAGTGGTGTCATTAATGTGGCGTGTTGCTCAGGTAGTGATATCATTTATGCAGCATGGTTCCTCGATTTGTCTGCCTCGTTTGGTTACACAATTAAGATGAGATGAGATGTTTTGTTGAAAGTTGAATAAAATATTATTATAATATAATTATTTTTGTTTTGTGATTTGAAAATTTGTATTGTTTATTATATTTTGTGTGAAAATTTGAAAAAATTATAATAATTACTCTGGTGGTGTCTTTGGTGGTCTGTCAATGTCACATTGTCAGAGGATCGAAGGTTCCCCTTGCTTCCTGCTCGTTCATATGGGCAGGTGCTCAAGGGCTAGACGCTGTTCGTGAGATCTCCAGGACGACGAGTCTCATCCCCAGCAGTTTGCTCTCATACAGGGGTTATGTCCAGATGAGTCTATCTACGGGCCAGGTCGAGGGCCTATTTGTTCTGGACTAGGCCTTCTTTTCTTATTCTCTTAGTTGCTCATGTGCAGGCCCACTAAAAGGGGAAAAAACCCCTTACACCATATTTACTCACTTTTTCTAAAAGGATTGTATAGTACTTACGCACTCTATAGTTGCAAATATAATTTCTCTATAAATTAAGTAGCTTTTTTTTTTCAAATTCTGTGTTTCTTTAGCTGAGGGAATGATTAATCTTGGCTAAGCTCTTCTCTTATTTGTATCTAGGTCTGAAAGGTTGCACACCACATTCTTGAAAGCTCAAAATTGCCTGTTTATTTTTTTCCTCAAACACATGCATGAGCATATTAGAGTGGTATGCCAATTGTGCATCATAAATTAATTATTGGACAGATTGAGATTTTCTGGAACTTTTTTTTTTTTATGTAAATTTTTTTTTTCTAGAACTTCTATTTGCATAGGGTTCAGATTTAGAAACGATGATAGATATGATATACTCCCGATTGAGACAAATAATTCCTCTAGACTTAAATCCTCAACACTGCTAGACGGCAACACTACAAAGAAAGAAGATTCGAGAATATCACGCAGCACTACACCTATAGCAGAGAATAGTTTGTTATAACTGAATGTTGATGTGGCTGACCACCATTGGTTCATGTATAGGAATTTTTGTATTATCTCTCTTTCATAAATCACAAGTGTATAAATATACACCATTGTAAAGCTTCAAAATATAAAAATACAGAAGAAGAACAGTTTTGTTCTTGAGGATTTTCACTCTCTATTTTTCGTAGTTCTTTTATCAAGCACATACTATGCAAGGAATTTTATATGGTATCATAGAGCCACTAGGACCAACATCCCTTCTACTACAATGGTCAACACAAAAAACCCAACCATCATTAGTTCCACATCTCATTTCATTACTATTAAACTTACCTTGGAGAATTATCTCTTATGGAAGGCGCAAATCGTGCCCTTCCTTAGAGGCCATCAACTTCTCGGCTATGTGGACGGCACCATTCCTATGCCGCCTCCCATGGTTAACAATGCTGAAAATCCTGAATACATGAAGTGGGTATTACAAGACCAACTCATAGTAGCAACAATTAATGCTTCCTTGTTTGATACAATATTGGCACAAGTGCTCTCTTGCGCAACCTCTTATGCGATTTGGGACACTTTGGGAAATCTATTTGCTGCCCAATCTTTTGCCCGTGTTATGCAAACTAAGCTCCAACTCGCCACCTTGAAAAAGGGTTCAGCTACCATAACTGAATATTTTCACAAGGTCACCACTCTGATTGCCACTCTCAGCGCTGCTGGCCATCCACTACCCACTTCTGAGCTCATTATCTATTTGTTGGCAGGTCTAGGTTCCGATTATGAGTCTGTCGTGACCTCACTTTCCACTAGGCCTAATCCCTTGTCCACCTCTCAAATTTACAGTTACCTCTTAATTGAACCATGAGTCTCGTATTTCACATTAGAACAACGCTCTTCTCTCACCCACTTCTCTTACTGCCAACAACACAACCAGCCCAAACTCTCATACACCAAATTCCTTTTCTCACCATGGTCATGGTCATCTTGTGGTCCTCGTGGTCATGGCTTTCCTAGCGGTGGCAACTCTTCATTTCCTCGCCCACCTAACTCTCGACTCGTGTGCCAATTAGTAATAAACAAAGTCACACTATCATGATTGGACATGCGAGAGAAGTTGAAAGTAAAGAGAAATGATAGTTGCAGTCATGAATGTACAAGCGCCGCATAATCAATTTGAAAAAAATAAATAAATATGAGATCCACATAAAAAAAAAAATTAGTTTTTTAATAGTGAATCTCATTCTTTTTCAAAGCAACTACATAACACTTGTGCACTCCACGACTGTATGTAGCATTACTCAGTAGTAAAAGCTACTAAGGTACTGTTTGGATTGAGATGAGATAAGTTGAAATGAAAGTTAAAAGTTGAATAAAATATTGTTAGAATATTATTTTTAATATTATTATTATTTTAAGATTTGAAAAAATTAAATTATTTATTATATTTTGTATCAAAATTTGAGAAAATTGTAATGATGAGATAAAACATTTTTACTATCCAAACGAAGCCTAATTCTCTGCCATCCCATGAAAATACTCCTACCTATTATTTCTACAAGTATCATCTAAACAAAAGAAAATTGAAGTCCAAATTAAAGCCAACCCCATTATATCAATGTTTTAGGAGTTCCGATTGTGGGTCTATGTATTATATTGTATAGAATCATGGATGGCTCTTGATTTCGAGAAAATCTGAACAAATTCCCTTGCATTCAAATGAATCAAGATGCAAGTGGGTACGAGAACTTCATCTGTCAACAGCTTTACTATAGTTCCCTCCCATAAACGATCACTAGACAATGGAGCCTCGATCAGAAATATATTCGTATCAGGTAGTAAAATGTGAGTTTGTCCAAACGTGACAGGGCTACCAATATAGAAATGGATAATTCCTACACCGATTCTTATGTGATTCAAATTGTTTGAAAACTGAAAATGCTCAAAACCAAAAAACAAGGCTCAATCTAAAAGTCTCTGTTGGCAACGATGGAGGACAATAATGCTATTAACAGCAAAGGTTGATCCCCAAGAATGATGAGGATATCCGAGGTAGACAGACAACTAATTTTGTTTCCATTGTCAAGATTTCCCATATTGCAATGCATTTAGTGGCGCTTCTTACCACCGCCCTTCTTTTTACCTTGATTCTTCTTTCCACCTCCCTTCTTTTTTCTTTTAGCCACCATATGAGTTTCAGAATCATTGTCTCTAGATGGGGTCGGTCGTAGCAAATGTTTTACATCAAGTATACCGTTTCTAAAAATACCTTCACTTGCTTTCAAAACTCTGTCCTCAGGCTTGCGTCTCCCCACAAATCCTTTAGCACTGCCACCATGCTTGCCCCCAAATTGTGCAAGAATTAAACGCTGCAAGCTACATTAGTCAGTAAAAGTATAAAAACTATTCCTATTTATGTGAAGAAATGGTATAAAAAGGTGAAGACAATGAAAGAAATTGATAACCTCTTGTAGCATTTTCTCTTCTCTTTCCTTTTGTTTCTTCATCATGGGTCGTGCTACACTAAGGGTAGTCTATGCTTCTTAGGAGGCTGTTTCAAGGGTAAGCACAGATTTAGGAAGTTTTAAATTACTACAATATGCGAAAATATTCTACCAGTGTACACCACCTGACTGCTTCCTTGTAGCAAACAGAATAGAGCTAAAAGTTTTTAATGGAAAGGACGTATTTACCTTTCCACCCAATGCAACTATCTTCCTGTTCTCAATTTCCTTTCTCTCTTTCCAAGTCATATGTGAGGAGCCTGCAAAATGCCATTACCAAAAATTATATCACAAACATATGAGACCCATGAAAAGGAAAAAAAAAGTTACAGTCGAGAAACAAATAGCCCCAACAGAGAGCTTAAAATTAAGCTGAATACTATATGAACCAAGGAGAAACTTTTACCAGGTTTTTATACCAATACTTCGCTTACAAAGCAAAAAAAAGTGGTCCCGCAATGCATGGAGTGTTGCTTAACTATCTAACACTAAAGTCCAACAACACATCAGTGCCACCTTCACTTTGCCACATTCAGGGTAACCAGTGACCACCAAAATGCTGCAGTGTCGAGTATAATTCCTTTAAGTCTCATGTGGTGCATTTGGCTGGATGGAAGGAATGGTAGGAGCTTTTTCTTTTTTTATTATTATTATTTTTTTATTTTTTATTTTTTATTTTTTTTATAATGAATAGGCGAGGTCAGGCCTCTTATTATTAAGCAAACCTCATTAAGGTGGAGGAACAACCATACTTACAACTTCCAACACAAATAAAAAAATTACATCAATGTCGAATATAAGGAATACCCAATTTATCCATATGGACTAAACCCCGAAGAGGATCTTGCATCACCTCTTGTCTAAAATCTGATATTCTACCTTTAGTCCCCTCTTTTGCCAAGAAGTCCGCCACCATATTTGCTTCTCTAAAAATATGCCAAAAGCAAACCTTAAGAGCACTTGCAAGCTCCTTTACTTCCTCCCAAAAATCTCTTAAAAACCAATACTTACAAACCCCTGAAGCTAATGATAAAACTTTATTGAATCAAGTAAATAGGAGTAGCCAAGTACACAAGAGGTATACAATTCTTTGTCCATCATTTTCTTGTGGGCTGCTGTTATTGTGCTCAATGAGGCTAATTTCTATGATTTTCTTGAATCCATTTCTAGAAACCCACTGGAGAGCCGCTCTCTCCTCTACTTTTCTTATTTGTCATGGAAGCTCTCAGCAAGATGATTGAGGAGCTGGTGGATGGTGGGCTACTCCATGGTTTTTCAGTTGGGAATGGCGATCTTAACATTTCTCACCTATTATTTGCTGACGACATGCTTATTTTTTGTGGTGCACACATCGGTCAAGACCAAGACTTGAGGGCGCTACTTCTTTGTTTTGCTGTCGTGTCAAGGCTGAGTATTAACCTAGCTAAGTCGGAAATAGTGCCAGTGGGGCCACCTCCGATGTGGAGATTTTTGCTACTACTTTGGGATGCAAGATATCTTCGCTTCCTATGAAGTATCTTGGCTTACTATTGGGTGCTTCTTTTAAATCTGAAAGGATTTGGAATGTAGTCAAAAGGGTAGAGCGCAGATTGGCTGCTTGGAAGAGGCTTTACTTGTCAAAAGGTGGTAGGTTGAATTTGATTAAAAGCACTCTTTCGAACTTACCCACCTATTTCTTGTCTTTGTTCCCGCTTCCCACAAAGGGGGCTAACCGCATTGAGAAGCTCCAAAGGGATTTCTTATGGAGTGGATTGGGGGAAGAGTTCAAATTCCACCTGGTTAATTGGTCTACAGCTTGTACCCCAATATCTAGGGGAGGTTTGGAGATTCGCCACTTGCTGAAATTCAATCAAGCTCTTTTGGATAAGTGGTTGTGGAGGTACCAAAATGAAAGGGAGGCCTTTTGGAGGTCGGTTATAGACTCTCAGTTTGGGGAAGCTTGGGGAGGATGGTGCTCGAATGAGGTACGAGGCACTTATGGAGTGGGTTTGTGGAAATACATTAGGAGCCTTTGGGGGACCTTTCGAGAACATGAACATTTTGTTGTAGGCAATGGTTCGCGTGTTCGCTTTTGGTATGATATATGGTGTGGTAATCATTGTCTACGAGATACCTTCCCTGCCATCTTCGCACTTGCAAGAGTAAAGGAGGCTTCGATTGCCGATCTTCATTCTTTAGTAAATGGTACCCCTCAATGGAATATTGACCTGATTAGGACAGCCCATGATTGGGAGTTAGAGTCTATTATGGAGTTCTTTGCGGCTTTATATTCTGCAAGTATTCTAGGGGGCTCGGGAGACAAGTTGCATTGGAATCATACTAAGAAAGGTATCTTCTCGGTTAGTTCTTTATATCAAAAGCTCACGAACTCCGGTTTGTTCATGTTCCCGTGGAAGAGCATATGGAAGACGAAAGCTCCTTCAAAAACAGCTTTCTTTGTCTGGACTGCGTCTTTGAACAAGATTCTCAATATAGATAATCTGAGGAAACGACGGATCATTGTCCTAGATTGGTGTTGTATGTGTAAGAAGCATGGGGAGACGGTTGATCATCTGCTTTTACACTGCGAGGTGGCTAAGGCTATATGGGATGATTTCTTCTCAAGAGTCGGATTGTCTTGGGTTATGCCTTGGAGATTGGTGGATTTTCTCGCAAGCTGGACAGGACTACATGGAGATTCTCAGGTAGCGGCAATTTGGAGATTGGTACCAATATGCATGTATCGGTGCATTTGGAGAGAGAGAAATGCTAGATGTTTTGATGATCAAGAGAGAACAAGGGACGAGCTTAAAGTTTCCTTTTTTAAGACATTGTTTCTATGGGCTGGGGCTATAGTTTGTAACGGACGTAATGTCCATGATCTTATTCTTTCTATTGGCTAGGCATGTTTTCATGTATACTTCCTGTGTACCTGGGCTTCGCCTATTTCTATGAATATATTATCTTTGATTACCTATAAAAAAAAAAGAATCCATTTCTAGCTCCTAGTTTGTAACTAGGTGTTCTCTTTGTATACAACCTGTGTACTTGGGTCTTGCCTAAACATTTGACATTAAATGGTTCAGAACAGAATATATTTCTGTACATGGTACTTGCAAGTAATTATTAAATTTGGCTACATATTAATCAGTTTAACATATACATAAAAGAAATGAGTGAAACTTCGAAGACATGTCAAAGAAAATGGAAGAACTCAAGGCATTATTTTTTATTACTCTTTACCACTGGGTGACAGCCCACTTTTGTATTCCCTAGGAGCTATTTTACCTCTTCCCCCTCTCTTAATAGGCATATTCATAGTATACTCCGTATATACCATGACAATGCCTATGCTCTTCTTTTATTAATAAAATTGTTCTAATAAAAAAAAGTCTGTTTAACAGATGCATACAATGATGCAAAACATTAGATTAACAAAAAGTTTTCTAAAGCAAGTCTATGCGCCAAGGCAGTTTCTAGTTCGTTTCAGATGGACTGAACAATTCAATATCACACAAAGAAGCCTCATCAGCAAGCCTATTTGACAGAAATTTCACACAAAGTAAGGCCAACACTTTTTATGACAAGTTCATATGATGCATATGACGTACTTAATTCAGTAATTTCACATTTCTTTAAATTGTACTAAACGGAGGATTCTAAGAACCCTATTGTTTCGAATCCAATGCTAGTGATCATATAAATGTTCCACACGAACATCTACTAACTCCATGATATCAGCTTCATGTATTTCACAAGTAAAGAAAAATTGCCTCTTCAAAAATCTAAAAAAAAATGATAAACTGAGCAATGATAAATTCACCATTCGGCATAATCTACTATTCATGATTTTCAATAATGTCAGAGTTTCTTGGAATCTGATATCTCCACTGCAAAACTTAGGACATTGCGAATCCCATATTTCCAATGCCCAAATTTTCCAACAATAGCCGAATTACCAAACTAATCTAAATATGTTAAAGTACTCTTTGCCATTATCATCATGTCTATGTTTCACTTAGTTATTAACTATTATCGATTTCAGATAATAATTTGTCGAAAGAGGTTCAAAGAGAGCAAAACCTATGGGATACAATTCATAGATACACACCTCCCAATGGCCTTGACCCATTATTCAAAAGCCATGCTCAAACAAGTAAGTAAATAAAGAAAATAAACCCATTTATCAAAAGAGAAGAAGAAAATTAACCCACTTTGTGATCTTAAGCAAGTAATAATTTTACATGGTATTAAGCTAAAGATAAAGAAAAAATAATGACATAAAATAGATGTAGGATATTAAAAGGGGGGAAATCAAGACATGAAATTTTGAGACTAAAGTAACGAAAAGAAGTAATTAAAAGTGTAATAAAATTACTGAAAAGCTCAATGTCCTTCATGATCTTCTTGAAGTCCATCTCTTCGTCCATGGTGTCGGTCCCGCCTCTTGAGGGCCCTCCTCTATCAGCTTCTCTCTTCTTCTTATACATTTACGTTATTTTCTGTGGTTAAAAAGTCTGACTGCAAAGAAACTCAACAATCAAAGAGTTAAAAAGGACTTGTAAAGCCCAAAACACTAGGAAGCCAGAATTGTGTATATGTGTCTACCTAAGAACTGAGCATGTGGTGGCGTGGGAGTGTTGGTGAGAAATGAGAAGGAATTATGTAGTTCCAAAGCTGTGTCGACTGAGAACTCAAGATTTCCGAAAGCTGCCTGCTTGCTGAGAGTTTTTAGAAGCACCTAGGTAGAAAGAGCAAAAGAGTCATAAAATTCAATAACCTAAGGCTAGAAAAACATGCTACCATTCAGCTCTCCTCCAAAGAGTTTTTACACACCAGGTCCACCATTAATTGAACCTTTTTGGCTAAGTTTATTTCATACCGTTTATGACCTATGATGACTGGGCCAAGGCAAAGGGGCCATATTTTACCAATATTCTAAATAAGAATGAGGATCTCAATAACTAAACAAATGAGAATCCAACATCATGTTGCTCAAACACGTGAAAATAACATTACTATTACCCTTGTTTACCAGATAGGTAGGTGAAAGAAAATATAAAATAAAGATGCCTTCGCAATTGGCACTTTAGAAGTTATCAATCACCCAACACAAGCAGACTCCAAAAACCTAGTAAGAGAAGGATATCCCTTTACAATAATTTAAGTGCCCCTTCATTGGAGCCAAAGCAGAATAGGGCTGCCATTCTATACAAACTTCTGACTGGGTGTTTGCTGAGATATTAAAATCCTATTCAAAAAGTTTTTAAAGAAATGCAAAACCATGATAGCAGACAAAAGATCTGATAGAAGATCGCTCCAAATCTAATGTTGGAGATATAACTTAAACACCCAACAGCATAATTCCATCCTTTAAATACATAAATAAATAAAAAACGAAACAGAAATATTGAATGCAATTGCTGGACTTTTCTAATCTTCATTTGTTGATAACATTTCATCATGTTAACTGAAAAAAAAAATACTAATTTTATGGAAAAGGGAGAAGAAAGTGTGTGATAGAGATGGGGAAGGAATGAGCTGAAGATGGGTTACAGTTTAGACCAGTCATATTTCACTCTCTAACTGAAATAAAAGATCCCTTGCTTATAAATTCTTAATTAACATTTCAAAAGAACACCAACATTTCTAAACGCAAGCCTTGAACAAAGTTTTTAATATAAATCCCTCATATTTATGGTTGATTTTTGGCTGTTATCTGTGATTTTTCCTGGATAATAAGACATTAAACTCTTCTGGGTCTCTTGGTTTTTTGGCTTCTTTTGCCTCAATTTATTTACTTTTCCTGGGTTTTTTAACTCTTTTTTTCTTCACTTGAGGGAAAGAGAGAGACATGGGCAAGCAAGGGCCTTATTTCCAGAATTTATGCACCATTACTAATACCAAAAGAAAAACAGAGAGATTAATTTTTTTTTTTTTGATTGGTAAACAAAATTTTATTGATAAAAAAGGAGGCAAAAAGCCCAAGTATACGGGACATATACAAGAGCAACGCCTGTGCATGCTAGTTTAGAGATACAAGGAATTCATGAAAAGACATGCCATGGAAATCAATTACAATCTACCAATGAAGCAAGGTATTGAAAAACAAATTTCTAAGCTCTTCCATCGATTGCTCTTGTACCAAATGGATCAGTTAAAATCCTCAAGGCTTCCCACATCAAATGTTCTTCCCAGGAATCCCCAAGGTATGACAGAAGAAAAGACTGTTGCCGATGATAATCATAAAACCCAAACATCAGTTTTTCCCCCAATAACTGATGATAATCATCGGTTCATCTAACCTCAAAGAATATCTTCATTCCCAAACACCAGTTTCCCCCCCATTAATTGAAGATAATAGTTGATTCATCTACCCTCATTGGTTACCGTCATTGACGAATCTCCAAAAACTCAAATATAGCCTAGCAGCAAAAATACCCACCACGTTCTCTCCCTTCATCCCGCAACAAACCCAAACACATCCCCAGCCCCACCACTCCCTCTTCGACCCACGGGCCTACCCAAGATACCTCAAGAGAAGAGAGAGAGAGAGAGAGAGCACCTCTGCAATGACAGAAGACGGTGATGGCGAACGGTGATGGAGAACGGCGACAGTGACTAGGGTTGCAGTGGAGAGAAGAGTCTGAGATGATGTTTTCGTTTTCGAGTCTTCGACAGGGTGTTCGGTTTCGACCGATTCCGGGTTGTTTGTATAAAACCCGGTATTAATTTTTAACCCGATGAACCCGTGTTTTTTCGGGTTGGAAAATTCGGGTCTCTCGGACGGATCGAGCCAAGGCCCTTATGCACAGGCCTAGTGCAAGTGATAGTTCAAGTGAAGTGGAGACAAGTCTGGAGTCACACGCGAGGGTCCTGGGCCATGGGCTCCTCCCATGGGCTTCTCAGTTTATGTGGGTCTGATAGAGTAATTTAGCAAGAGTCTGTTATTTCCATTTAAGTGTTATGAGTTATGTCTGTAACACCTGAGCCCAGTCAAGCCGCTTTACAAAATTTTGGGATTTATAGTTATGAAAAATCATTTAGAATTACGAGTAAAATTTTTGAAAGAGAGTTTGGGCCTAAGATATTTTTGGTGGAATATAATTTTTCAATAGGTTTGATAATTAAGTTTAAAATATTTTAATGGACCAAATGGATGTTCATCCGGAAAATTTATGGTATAAGTGTATTTTTTTTTTTAGGTTGAGTCGAGACCCAAAGCTTAAGGTAAAAGGCCATGCAATAATCCCATACATGATCCAAAATGTGGGCCAATTATATTTTTTTCTTTTTAAGCTTAAAAGCCCAGCCCGTGGAAGCAATTTCCAGACTCCGTCGCACGGTTTACGTCCCTTTTCCATTTTCATGTAGTCCCTCCATCCTTTTTCTCTAGGGGTTTTTTTTTTTTTTTTTTTTTTTTTTTTTTTTTTTTTTTATCTCTTTACTATATATGTCGTATATATATGCTAAGTATCCTCAACCCTAGAATTGTGCCGCTCGTCCTCCTCTTCTCAGAATATCAAATTGAGACCTCCACTCCAACTGCCTCACCACCTTCAAGTAGCCTCAACCCAACCACTGCAACTCCACACACGGAAGCTCCAGCTCTCCCTCTCTCCGTCGTCGCTAGCCTTTGCCCAGCCCTTGTAAAACCGCAAGCCTTGGTGGCGTTCAGCAGCCCCGCCACCCCCTTAGCCAAGCCAACGCGGCACTACTCCCTCGAACTCAGTCCACGCACGGAACCTCAGCCACTCAAAGTCCACCACTCCAGTCGTGCGCCACCACCCTCTCCGCGTAAAACACCACCGAAAAACAGAGAATCAGCCTTCCTCCATAGTGAACCCCAGCGCCGTCACCCAGCTACTCAGCCTCAAGCAAGAACAACTAGAAGATGCCAGTCGTACACCCTGGTCTGCCTTGACCACCCTTCGATAAGCCGAACTCTGTCTCCGTGCTCTGTCTCCCACCGTTCTCTCTCTCTCTCTCTCTCTCTCTCTCTCTTACTAGTTCTTAGCCGCTCTTTTTGCTGTTGTACCCACTGCCCCCACCACCGTAGACAACCTGTTAGGGACCCCGGTCTTGTCCCTAACACTAAGGACCACAAGATCACCTTGGTGTGAATGGTGACCGAGTGACATTGCCAACTTGCTTGGCCTTCCACAAAGGGATAGTGTTTGGGTGATGGAATGATGAAGATGAAGATGATCTTGGGTAGGCTAAGTGTTTAGGGAAAGCAAATCAATGTGGGCGACTAGAGACTTGTTCTTGAGTGAGATGCCAAGATGATGGAATGAGAGTGTTCTAAAAGATGATTATGGGTGTTTGATACAATGGGGATGGCTTGAGGGTTGCCCTTGATGTTTGGGCCACTTGGATGGAGATTAGGGTTGGTATGGTGAAGTGAAGCTAGGGTTTTGTGAGATGGCTAGGGTGGATTTCGAGATCTAGAAGAGTTGGCTTAAGGTTGGAATTTAGGATGATGCTAGGGCTTGGGAATGAGGTGGAAGAGTGAGGTTAGGGTTTGGTGGCTAAGGTGGACGGATTGGGATTGACTTGGTCTTTTGAAGATTCGCTAGATTTGGTTAGATTAGGAATGGATATAGAAAGTTTGTAAAAATGAGGGAATCTTTGAGGGAAGAGTGAAATTTGAATTTGAATTAAGATGACAAGTTAATAGTTGACTTAGAGAGATTGGAGGAAGAGCGATTTAAGGAATTGAAGAAGATTTGCAATTCCTTAAATTAAGGGATTTGAATTTGAATTTGAGCAACTCAAGACTCCTAAAAGGAAAGAATTACCTTATGGAGTCTTCAAGTGGACGGCTAAGGCTTATGTGGATGATGAAACTAATTAGTAAGTGACAAGGATGGGAAGATGGGAGGCAAGATAGGTTCGGCTAGGTCAATGAGTAAGATGATGGAGGCAAGACTCTTAAAAGTGAATAAATACCTTTTAGAGACTTGGAGTTGGCGCCTAGGGTTTTAGAGAGGTAATGGGGTAGCCGAATATGGTGAGTGGAGGATATATGCTAGAGTTTTATGGAGGTGATGGAGGCAAGGTAATTTATGGAAAGTGGATTAGGGCAAACAATCAAGTGGTCGACTTTTGTAAGTGGCAAGGATCAAATGAATGAATGGAATGGATTGTGGCCAAACAACACAAGTAATTCTCAAGAACACAACAAGAACAATGCACATAAACTAATAAGATCAAAGGATAGAAAATGGAAGACGAGATGGAATGAAAAATACTCATAAGATTAATGGATCCTTAGGGATACACGAATTGCACCATAAAGATGAAAAGAACAAGATAGATTGAACCACACATATTCACGAATTGCAAGGTGTGATCCTCTCTTAGGGGATTTCCGTATTGCACCCCAAAGAGTCCAAGTGGCTAGCACCGAAAAGATGATCTCAAAAACAATAGTCTACCCACTTAGGGAATTTGCCAAAAGATTTAAAAGATGTAAACTAAATGTCTAAGAGTTCTATTTATAGAGAATACAAAGTAGAAACTCTAATAGGTCCCTTGATAAATAAAATAAAATAAAATAAAATAAATCAATAAACAAATGATATTGGTGTGGAACTCATGGGGGCCCAAGGCAGTGGCTCTTGGTGGCCTTGGCTAGCCCATGCATGCTTAGAACCATGTCTTAGGGCGGTTTTTTATGAGGTCCTGACACAACTGCCCAGCTCGCCGCCCATCGTGCTCTCAACCTCTCGGTGAGCCTCTGCCTCGCAAACTGTTGTTTTACTTTTACGTAACATGATTTTTGTTTTCAACCAACAAATATTCTACTAAAGCTTGGGTAATGTATTTGTTTAATTAAATGAAATTATATTATTACCATTTGAGCTACAAGTTGTGTTAACGTGTTTTAAACTTTTAATATGTGTTAGTAATCTCTAATTTATTTATGTTTATAGAAATATTTTAAGTAATTTAAATTGGTATTAAGTAAGATTTTCTTTCAAAAGTAAACGATAATGTTGTAATTTTATTATGATCTAGTTTATTAAATAATTGTTGTTTTATAATTTAAAATATTTTGGTATAATTATTCTATTTAGTCTTAAATTTGATAGTTGGATTTTTCAATAATAAATAAGTTAGAATTTAATATTTTAGTCAGAGATTGAGTTGGATATTGAGGAATTTGGGAAGTAATGATATTTTAGGGATTGAAAATTTAGGTTTTTGAGAAATTAAAATAGGTTATTTTAGCATTTTAGGCTTAAATATTGAAGTACGTGTTCGACTAGAAATTTACGAAAATTACGTGATTATTTTATAGGTGACGATTAATTTTTGTTCGACATTTTTTAGGAAATATTTTTCGAAAAACTAAGAAGTCCAGGTAAGCGGGGCTCATATGCTACACTTTGCATAAAATAAAATGATCTGAGATTGATTTTGGAAAATATGCATGTTTTGTTATGAAAAGAAATTGTGGAAACAACCTCAGTTATTTGTTATGCATTACTCATAAATTCTGTATAATAAGGAAATATTTTCTGTCATGACTGATGTAGACATGAGCTTATTTTGACATTTTGTTTCTGAACTGTGCAAAAGAGAGAGAATATGAAATTTTGTGTATAAATTATATTTTTGTGATCTGATTCTGTTTTGTTCTGAAAATGTTCTTTACTCTGATATGATATGATGTGATTTCTGAAACCTCTGGCATGACATTCTGTTTCTGTTCTGACCTTACCACGGGTGTAAAACTGTGGCCTCTGTTTGGGTTGATACCAACCTTTTTGTTTCTGGTGCACCCACTTTGAAAACAAAGTGGTTTTCTGCGTGGTCTTTCTTATATGCACACTTGGGGCTCTAAGAATGATAAGGAAAAAATTCACATTCTATTTCTGCTCGATTGGCCACCGGGATTTGCACAACCCTACCACGGGGGTTAAACATAGAATTATGTTCTGATATGATGTTTCAGTTATGTTGTACCAAAGAAATTTTGAATAAAAATATTTTTGAACTTTCGCTCTGATGTTTTTTATAAGATGTTCTGACTCTGCATTCTGAAAATAAAAAGTATTTTATTTTGCATTCTAAACTCTGTAAATGCGTATGTTTGTATACTAGTATATGTTCCTTACTTACTAAGTTGTTGATAACTCACCTATTTATCTCCATAATATATTTCAGATAATTTTAATGCAACAGCTGGAAGTCATTAATAGGGAATACTTGCAAATTTTGTTGATCATAGAAGACTAAGTGCCTTAGGGTACACGGGCTTTTGGAGAGTCTTTGGGTAGTGTTGATATTTCATGTTGCTTTGGTATTTTGAGTAATGGATATTCCTAATCCTTGTGGGAATGTTTATATATATTATTAAGGCACTTCTGATGTGCCCTTATGTAGGAACATGAATATTTGTATTAGACAAGTAGGTTATTATGTTATGGAGACTTGGGTTTATTTTAAAAGTGTTATTGGAGATGATTTTAGTTGACACGAGTTAACTCTCCGGACCCTAGGGGACGGGGCGTTACAATGTCACTAGACCGTGGGCCTGAGTCTTTAGTATTAGGAGTAATGCTAGATATAATCATGGAGTGTGCAAACGTCGTGCAGTCGATTTGAAAAATTGAAAAAGAGTAGGATCCATTATTAAAAAAATTAATTTTATTTTTATGTAAATCTCATATTTACATTTCAAAATTCTTATATCATCTCATATTTTTTATGTCTCAAACATCACTCAAAGACAATACTTTTAAATTAATTATTATCACCTTTTTAAACTAATCATTACAAGTTTCCTAAACTTAAAAATAAAAATAAAAAATAATTCAATTTTTTCAAAATTTTAAATAAAAATAATATTAAAAATTATATTCTAACAATATTTTTTATTCAATTTTTTCTCCCTTTTCCCAAAAGTATAAAATATAAATCAAACTATCTTACTATTATTCATAAACAATCTTATTACTATTTATAAAATTCTCATCTTATCTCACTTCCTATGCATGCCTAGGTCCAAAAAGTGGATTATCTCAAAAAATCTTGAAGATCAATTTTCTTTTAATTGGGTTACATTTTTCAATATCTCTATTTTTTACCTGAACTCTAGTCGTCTCATATTTTTAATATTATTTTAGTGGATTTTGAAGGCCCGGTTTGGACATGCAGTTTAAAAGAGATGAGATATGATTTTTTGAATAGTAGTAAGATTTTTTGAGTTAGGATGAAATGTGATAATTTGTAAAAAAAATATATATTTAGATAATGAGATAAGATGAAATGAGATAGTTTGACTTTTTGGAATTTGATAAATGGGTGGGCCCACCAATTATTGAAAATAATTTGATAATGATTGAATAATAGTTATGAATATATTAATAAAAACTAATATTTATAACTAATTAAAAAATCTATCATAAATAAATTTAAATTCTAAAATATATTGGGCATTTGTTAGCCGAAATTACTCTATAATTTCAAAAACACTCTCTTTTTTAAAAGATATTCTTCTAAAAGATTTTATTATTCTACCAAATAATTTAAACCCCAAAATATATTGGAAAGTTGTTGGCCGAAATTTATAATTTCTTTTTTAAAAATATATTTTTATCTATTTATTTTTTCACATATAGGAAACTCATCATTTTTATTCTAACTATAAATTACAATAATTTTGATTATTGTAATAAATAAGTATATGAATTAAGCAGATTTGTCTCGTAGATTTGAGGTTCTTCTGCCCTTGGATGAAGTCGGTGAAGACAGCAGAGGCTTGGTGAAGAAGAGAAATTACATATGAGATGGGGGAAAAAAAGTAGGAAGACGCCAGACGGGTTTCTCAAATTGGGCAGTGCTTTTCACTGTAGCTGCTGCTTCATTTGGATCATTAACTCATCTCAACTCATTATTATAATTTTTTCAAATTCTAATACAAAATATAATAAATAATTCAATTTTTTTAAATTCTAAAATAATAATAATATTAAACAATAATATTCTAATAATATTTTATCATCTCAATTCAACTCAACTCAACTCAGCTCAATTCACTTCAATATTCAAACACTATAATTTTAGAAATGTTTGAGATCAGTTTGGAAATTTATAGATAAAATAGATATGAAATAAAGATTAGATACTAGCTGTTTGGTCCTTTGGAATCTTGGATGTCCCTCTCATCCGTACAGACCATCTGGCCATCTAAACCGGACCTAAATGTGATGGGCCTAAGCAACCCGACACGCAATCCACTTAATTCGAACAATTAAAATAGTTCACCAACTTACGAGGTTAGCGCCCAACCTGAAAAACTAAAAATGAAGTATCTAAGTGTTCAATCTTAATCTATTGATAATTATTAGGTAATTTTGGAAAATAGACTGAGGGGTAAAATAGCCCAGCCTACCAAGTCACCACTATGAGATAAAATAAGAGAGAGAGAGAGAGGAGCTAACAAAGGACAATGGGTGAGGGTGTTAAGAGGCAGTGGGTGTTAGGAAAAAATAGAAAAGAGAGAGACAATCAAACATGCAAAGTAAACATCCATAAATACTATTGAGGCACATGCGAAAAGAGGGTTAGATAAAAGCAAATAGCCAGACAACTCAAATGGGGCTTCTTCTTGAACCTTTAGAGGGAGAGTTCCAAAGAGAACATCTTCTCCATCAAGTACATCTCCAGCTCCTATTGTACAATGAGAAATGTGAGGCTATAAGAGACTGTAAACAAGTATATTATAGTAGATTTTTTCTCCTCAAACCCTTGTGAACGTAGACAACATGCCGAACCACGTAAATTTATGTCTTATTTTCTCTATTTTTTTGCACTTATTTTTTATTCACTGCCATAGATATACGTATCAATACCATATAGCCGCACCGGACACTCACGGGGCACCAAACAATATTGATTGAGGCCCAAATTGTCACAGCGGGTCAGGAATGACTCTTTCTCCCCTTTCGATCTATTGAGCAATTTTTCATGCATTAACATAAACTTATAGTATTTTCATCTTATTATAACATATCATCTCATTAAATTACCGCTTCCAACAATAACATTCTTTGAAAATATCTATAGAGTTGAAATGAGATTAGTTAAGATTAAAATTAAATAAAATATTATTTTTTAATATTACTTTTATTTTAAAATTTGTAAAAAATTAAATTGCTTACTATATTTTGTTTCAAAATTTTAAAAAATTATAATAATTAAATAAAATGAGATAAGTTGAGATAATTTTTATCGTATCCAAACCTCCTCCAAACTTAAGGAGGTTGAGATTTGTTCAATAAAAATAAGGTTTTTAGGAATACATTTTTGAACGAATATCGGTGATGATGGCAATAATTGCACAACTTACTTGAGAAGTTCGAGTAGGGATAGTAACATTTGTGATTTGATAACTTTACCTACCAAATTACAGATATAATTAATTTACTTGACAAAACACAACCACTACAATAAAAAAAAAAAAAAAGAAGCATAATTTCAATTTTGGAAACCCCCAACCAACTCATCCATGTGCTCCTTTCAATCCATTGCCATTGACTTCCCAATATTCATAGCATTTGCCCATTTTGCCTTTTTCTATCAGAGCTGGAGTTAGTTTGGATTCATGTGCTCGTTTAAATCCATTGTCATTGACTTCCCAATATTCATATCATATCATTTGCCCATTTTGCTTTTTCTATCAAATCCTGTGAGCTAGTTTAAATTCAGATAAGAGATGAGATAAAATAATTTTAGATAAAATATGAAAGTTAAAAATAATATTGTTAAAATATTATTTTTTAATATTATTATTATTTTAAAATTTGAAAAAAATTAAATTGTTTATTATTTTTTTATAAAATTTAAAAAAATTATAATGACGAGATGAGATGAGATAAAACACTTTCTGAATTTCTAACAAGGCGAGAGTGATAATTAGTACATAATGGCAACCCTGCAAACCAGAACAGAAGAAAAGCTGATAATAATACTATCTTTTTTTTACTTATTTGCTCTACAATATTAAAATAAATCCCCCATCATACAAACACTAGGTAAGGATATAAAAATTAAAGCCAAACAAATAAACAAATTTAAATAAAATGAAAGAAACTCAAACTTATGATAACTAAGAAAACAGTACTAACAAAGCCAAAATCCCATTTAGTGTCCTGTCTTTGAGCTTCCAATGCATTGACAATGAAACAGATCCAGATGGTTCACTATCAGCATTTTCTTCATTCGGGTTATTGAAATTTGAAGGAACAATCGTATCCGGCGCTGATTCATCATCACCGGCATTTTGACTTATCGGTCCCGGGGATTCTTCAGCAGGGTTTTGCAAACTCTTTGGCAACCCTTTTCCATGAGTCACATTAATCATCAAATGCTGGCCATTATTGCATTGCTCGCCATCATAATCACTAGAAAAGAAATATGTCATCCCTTCTTTGAGAAGTGGAACTGCCACCGAGACCGGATGTGGGCTGGTGGAGGATGGATTCGCATCCGACCATTGGATTGTGTCGTCTTCTTGAGCATCCTCATAATCACAAAGTTTGTAGGTGGTCACGTTATATGTTTGGATAACAGAATGATTATTGTCCGTGTTGAAAACTGCATTCACAAAACGAACATGCATGAACTATCTATCATACAGAATGTAAAATTCCTAAATGTGTGGAAACGTTCATTCAAATGAAGTTGAATCAAATGAGAATAGAGTAATGTCCATTAGACTTTAGTGTCACACCTATCTTCATTATGGAATTAAATATTCTTGGCCTGATACTTTGGAGTAGATATCTTTTTTGACAGAGATCATAATGGGAAGGAGATGGAAGAAAAATAAATAGGAAGCAAGCCATTTCCATTATAAATAACATTGCATGTGTTTGGTCACTGAGAAAAACTAGCAATAATAAAATAATTGCAGTTTTTTTTGCATTAAAAGGTCTGATTGGGTTTGCTGACAATCACCTACCAAAAGACAAGAAATAAAACAAAGGGTTTGCTGACAAACCCATATATATTTAATATGCAAACTCCATCTTTGCAGATTTTTTTTTTTTTTTTTTTTAAATCTGAAAATGGAGGAAGAGAAAGTAAACATAGAAAAAGCCTATGGCCAGTAGTACACTGCAGCTGAATATAATGCCAATCACTGTAAAAGAGTATGCAAGATGATGCAGCTGTGGCGAAAAGACCAATGGCATATATAAAACGTCCTTATCTTAATGCTTCCTTTTTCTTTGGCTTTCACTTTTCCACTGACTTCTATGTTACTTGTAGTGGGAAAAGGAACAACACATGTTCTAGAAAACTATAACAATTATCGCATACGGATGTTCTGTTAGATATTTTTGAGCTAGTGCTCGTATTTTTATATGAAAAAAAATATTTATCATATTTTTATATTTTATAATTGAATTTAGAAGAAGTTATGATCCTAGAGACTCTCTCGTAATTATTCTCATTTTATCTAATCATTATAATTTTTCTAAATTTTCATACAAAATAAAATTAAAAATTTAACTTTCTCATATTCCAAAACAAAAAAAATATAAAAAATATATTCTAACAATATTTTATTCTACTTTTAACTTTTATTTCAACTCATCTCGTCTGCAATAACAAATGAGACAAGCTCTAGAAATTAAAGTAAAAGAGAGAAAGCCACAAAAACGCATATATGATGATCCCACAACTTTCTCAGACAATATTAAATAATTAATAAATGATATGAAATCCATATTTTTGTGTCCATTTCTCTCTCGTTCAAGACCCTAAAGATCTAGATCCTAATTATAAGTTATGTCATAAGATGATTGAATAATTATTTGTTAGCTTTTCATAATACTCCATTTCATTTGATGGGGAGTTCTGTCAGTCAAAGCATAGAAAAAGCAGCATAATTAACTTGCAAAATGGGATCAAAGAGACGAACTTGAAAAATCAAGATGGTCTCAATCTCACAACAATTACAGAAAAATTCAGATGATTAAGAACCATTTGATTATTCCTTAGCCCAAAATGTTAAAGATTCAACAGATCGACTTAAAATGAACAAAGTTTCTGGCATGACTGAAACGAGAAACCAACACCGAAAATGCAGTAAATGAGCAAACACAAGCAAAGAAAGCTGGAACCCAAAAAAGAGCAAAACTCCAAATACAAAGACAGAAAGCATACTGAGGAAATCTCCGAGGCTGAAACTCTTGCCGGCAGCCCATTTCTGGTAATTGACAGAGGGTTTCTCAAGAGTGTCGTACCAACCCAAAGAATCACCCACAGTGTAGTTCTTGTAAGCTTGGACAGATGCTGGAAAAGAGATAAGAAGAAAACAACAAGAGAGAATGAAGAGCAAAAGGCAGGGAGAGTTGCAAATTCTCTGTTCCATTCTTCTTCTTCTTGAGGTGTGTGAAACTGAAGCTGAACATGTGGTTGCAGCAGCTTCTCTCACAGACAGAGAGAGTGAGGGTGAGAATAAAGGAATTGTACTGACTGACACATTCACTTTAGACTTTGGAGTTATTACAATATATGACCCTGCTTTTTTATGAAATTACCAAATCAGTCCTACTTTCAAAGTTCCAAGTCGGTGCCAATCATTTATTTATTTTTTAATTTTCTTTTGTGGCTCTAATATTTGGACGGTGCTACGTCCACCAGCTCCCATTGGAGCTATTAGGTATAATTTTTTTTTAATTTTTTATATGTATTTTTTTATACTTGTAATTTTTTTTAAAAAAAAATAAAAAATTTACAATATTATTAAAAAATATTTTCTTAATCACCAAGTAAGAATAAAATTAAATTAAAATTTTAGCAGTAACAACGAACTGTAAAAACTATTGGTGAAAATATTATTTTCCTTAATTTTTAGGGCGGCACTACAACCACCGCTGGTTCCCACTTGTTATTTTGGTATGTTTATTTTTAGTTTTTTTTTACATGTATTTTTTTAACACTTTTAAATATTTTAAAAAAATTCACAACATCATTAAAACAAACACTTCCTTAATCAAGAAGTAAAAAAAACAAAAAACAAAAATAAACAAAAAAATAAAGAAGCAGACTAGCGGTAGCTCTCAATAGAAGTTGAGAGCGGTATGGCTAGTATTATCCTTAATATTTATTTAGCTAAATAATAAAATTCAATAACTTATTAGTTTTAGTGTCAAGACATTTTCAGGTATTTTGAAAATATCTTATTACTATTTATTATTTTATTATTATTATTTATATATTTTTATTATTATTCACTACTATTTAATATTTTATCATTATTTTTTTAATTATTATTTACAAAATATCTCAAAATATCTCACTACTCAAACACAATCTAAGTCAATGAATGTCAACGTTATGTAATATTAGCCATTTTATGAATAAAATATAGAGTTCTTATATTATTAAATTGAGCACATCATTTATATAACTTAAATAATAAAATTCAAAATGTTTCTTTTTACAAATAATTCAATTCATTTATAATCCTTATGAACTTCGAGACCCTATTATTTATTGGAAAAATGATAGTTACAATCGTGACTGCGTAAATATTGTGTAATTATTTTAAAAAAATAAATAAATACAAGACTTATATGAAAAAAATTAATTTTTTAATAGTAAATATTATTTTTTTAAATGACTGTATAACGCTTGTGTATTTCACAACTGTATATAACATTACTCTTATTTATATTAATTTATGATTCAAGATTTGAGTTATATATTCAAGTTGTATACTTTATTAATATTACTTTCATGAAACATTATTAGGTATTTTTAGAATAGAACAACGAAATACTTCCTATAAACATCAATTTTATTTAACTTTACAACTTATAATTGTACTTTAAAATATTTGATAAATATATTTAATTAATTATAAGCCTATATAACTAACTACCTGTAATCATAAGTAATATCTTTTAGCTTTTAACCTTTTCTTTTTTATATTATTTTAATGAAAGAAAGTGTGGCACTGAAGGTTGTGTCGGTTGAAGACAAATCTGCAAACATGTGCCGGATAATAGCTGGATGATTGCTTTTGCAACCTTATTCACGTGATTGCCGACAATACGTGTTTTATTTCTTTCCTTTATTTTTTTTTATTTTTTTGGCTCCCTCTTTTATCACCATCCTCTACTATTTTACTATATAATCTTCAATAATTAAAAATTATTTATTATATTCTATTTATAAGTTAATTATTTAATATATTGAAATAATAATAATAATAATAAATAGACTTAAAATTTAGAATGGGAATAAAATAAATTCATAAAGTGAATTCCACAATATCAAATTTTGATAAAAATGTGTATATTAATAATTTTAGATACAGTTATACGTTGTGCAAGAACACTAATTTTGAAAAAAAAAATTAATCTATTATTAAAAAATTAATTTTTTCATGTTGATCTCATATTGATCTTTAAGTATTGACATTGGCTTCATCAAAGTTATCTTTAAAATTTGATGAAAAGTACATGATTTCTATAAATCTAAAATTTTCTTAGCCATAACTCCACTCCACATTGAATTAGCTATTAAATTTATCAAAATAATAATATAATATTATTTTTTTAATAAAAATATTTTTATTTTTTTTCATATTTTACAATTACATTAATCATATGTTAATTAATAATTTAATTTGATTTTTACATTATTATTACAAGACGGTTGGAGATTAAATGTGAATAAAAAAGACTTTTAGAGATTAAAAGTGAATAAAAAATAGATTTGATGAGTGAATAGTAACCCTTCAAATTTGAAAAAACCTATCCATTTACTGTAACTCAAAGTTTCACATTTATATATTTGACTAATCTAATGCAGTCCTATAATTTTATCAAATTTTGCATTTGGCTAGGCTTTTGATGAAGCCAATGCCAATGCTCTAAGGACTTTGCCACATATCATCTTACACCACACACCATATATTTTTTAATTTTTTTAATTTTATTTCTATTAAACTAATTAAATTCTTTTACTCATCATCCATATACATACTTGCTACGGAAAAAAAAAAAGATAAAAAATTATGTAGTGTAAGGATGATGAATAGAATTATTCATATTTTAATAGTGAATCCCAATCTTTTTTAAAAAATAAAATACACGATGTTTTCACAACCTATGACTACATCTCACAGTACTCGAATGAAATATCATAAAAAGTGTTTATTTATCAAATTTTCATAATAATTTCGTTTAGATTCGAAGATGAGTTAAAATGAATTGTAAATAGTAGTGAGATGAGTTGTGAATAATAGTAAATTTTGTGAGTTAAAATTGATGAATAGTAATAAATAGTAATGAGATGAGTTGAGATGAATTGTGAATCCAAACCGAAAATCTGATGGTTCAGTAAGCAAAAGTGTAAAAACACCGAATATATATTGGGAGAATTGTATTTTCTTGGGTTTGGTTTTTTTTTTTTTCACCCGAGAAAATGTAAGAAGTTACGAAAAGGAGGAAATCTCCACCATTCAAATCTAGCCATTGCTGGACTCAAAAATAAAAAATAAAAAAAAGTAGCCATTGCTTGGAACTCTGGCAGCTTCGATTCGGATCATAGGTCTTTACCAGCCTCCTCACAAGTGTTGAATATTAGCAGATTACATTTGACAAAATCGCATACGGAAAACATGTCGTCGGAAAACTATATAAAAATAAATAAAAATAAAATCATAAGGATTTCATTTCGCATTCCAATCCTGGATCCTGATACTTTGGTTTTAACTTGCAAGATTTTCGGGACGAGGGAGTGACACTTTAATCCCTTTAAATGCGAAAAGTTGTTTAGGAGCTAGTGGATTATTTTCTACTAATTGATAAACAGTATATACAAAAATATCATATCTACAGCCAAAAAGTTAAAAATAATAATAAAAATAAAAAGATCCTAGTGACAAAGGAATGAATTCCTATATCTCACGTGCTCATTGTCAAAAATGATGAACACATCCCTCCATCCATCCTCCACCTGCAAAATTGATTTCAACTTCCAAGTCGTCACCATTGTTTCCTTTCTTGGCTAAATAAAAGTCATCTCATGGCGGCAGTGAACGTTGATAAGATAAAAGAAGTTTTGTCTATCTTCTCCAGTGCTTATTGTACAAGCCCAGAAAAGTCTCTCAACAGAAAACGAAGACACTCTTCTCTGAAGTGGACATCCTTGTTGCCGGAGCACTTCCAACTATTCTCTCCAGCTGAAATTGAACCACAGAGAAAAGGAGGGGGGAGAATAACTGTAATTACTAAGGGAAAAATTAGAAAAGGATCATAATTACTTTTTTTAGGCTTTAGGTCCTTAGGGTGTTATCCTCCTATATTTAGGGGTTACAACAGTTATGTAATGCACCATCTTTATTATCAATCAATCAATGATATTGCATCTGGCTTGTCAATTCCTTGGAGAACTCTAGGAGTTACCTTACTTGAACTCCCCTAAACAAGTTTCCTTTTTGTTTTCTCTACGATACTTGGATTTCAATGGACAATTGAACTTTATCGTTTTTTGCATCACACTTGGCGACTATGTTTGACCATCCTCTAGCTTTCTTACAATATTATTGTGAGATGTGGTTGAATCATCAGGAAGAAATATGAAAGATGTTTTGAAGGAGATGAACAGTCGTAGGATCGCTTTAGAAGAGGGTGACAGTTGTTTTTCCGAGAAGTGGAAAAAAGTAGGGGAAGTTGAGGGGTCTCTCTGGCACATTCGGGCAGAATTAATGGGCTGGAAAGATAAAATTGGCTCTTTATTACTTTCTGTAGATGAGAGCTTGAGTCTTCTAATGGATTGGGGAAGGGGGTCGTGTGGGCCTAATCCTGTTAAGTCTTCTGGATGCAAGCTTAATGGGCCAAATAGGGGCCCCGATAAGGAAGCCCACTGAGGTTGCTTTTCGCCAGAGAGATTCTGTGTTTCGTCCTTCGGCTATGGTGGTCACCATTGTTCAGAGGCCTGGTCCATTAACTCAGATAAGATCGCCAGCGTGATGCGAACCGACAGGGACTATTCAGATGACGAGTTTTGCGGTCGTGAACAGTGAAATGGGAGGAGGGACTGAAGATTGTTTTCGCCCTATACATCCTGAGCTTCCTTCTTCAGCTACAGTGGACATTAATGTTCAAAGATCTGGTTCATTAATACAGACTAGGTCGCCGGTGAGGTGCAAGCCGATGGGGACTATTCAGTTGTCGAGATCTACGGCAATGAACAGTGCTGAGGGGTCTTTTGTTGCTGCTAAGCTATTGAATGCACAGCCCAGGGAGGAAATGGGTACGATCCAGTCTGTCCTCACAGAAGGGGTCGATGGAGGTGGGGGGTTCTTCTTGTAGTATCCTGATGTTGTGCTTGCCCTTGCAGGAATGATTGGTGGAAGGTGAGTCGTCGGCAAAGCTTTTGGGGGTGAGTCCAGCCAAGGTTTTGGAGGTAGAGGCTTCTTTGTCTCGTGATGATAGGCCTGGGGACATTGAGGAGAGTAGTGAAGGGTTAAAGGGGATCGATTCCTCTGTGGAAGAGGTTCCCTGCTCTTTTTTCAACAACTCTGATTTACAGATGGTGTTGGGGGGAGGTGATGACTCGGTTTCTTGTGAGTCAGGGGAGCTTGTAGATTCTGATGAAGATTTAAAACCTGTTCCTTTGAGTTATTTGAATCCAGGTTTTGATTGGCCTTGTAATTCTTCTGATTGGGTTCTAAGAAAGGTAGAAGAGATTGGAGATGTTGTGGGGATTTCTTGCAATGGATATAGAACGTTCAGAGCTCTTCTGATTGCTATAGAAGTGGGACAACCTGCTTTAGCCAAATCTGGTGCTAAAAAGGAGAGGGAACTTAAAAGGTTGGAGTGTTCTATTACCTATAAATCCAAGGATGGGTGTGTTTGGAAGGAAAAAGGTAAGGAAAGGGCTGTCAATGGTTTTTCATGAAGCCCAAAATCATTTCTTGGAATGTTCGGGGTTTAAATGATTATAGGAAGCACTTAAGGATGAAATATTGGATGTGTCAATGGAAGGACGATGTTATTTGCTTTCAAGAAACCAAGCTGAAATTTGTGAATCAGGCCATAGTTCAAAGTTTGTGGAATTGTAGTTGTGTGGATTGGGTAGAGCTGGTATCAAATGGGGCCTTGGGTGGAATCATTATTTTGTGGAATAGGAGGGTGGTGAAGCTGGTGGATCACTTTGTGGGAGAATTTTTGGTGGCATGTCATTTTAAGAATCTTGAAGATGAGTTTGAGTGGGCGTTTGCTGGGGTTTATGGCCCTAATGTGGATAGTAGAAGGAATCTTTTATGGGACGAAATGTCGGGTGTTTGTACTTGGTGGAATTTACCTTGGTGTTTTGGAGGGTATTTTAATCTTACTCGGTTTCTTGATGAGAGGTCGGGGGATTCAATTTTTTCTATTGCTATGGCTACTTTTTCAGATTTAATTTTTGATTTAAATCTGATAGATTTTTGATAGATTTTTCATGGCGCCAAAAATCTAGGGCCCTTTAGTTGAAAGAAGGTGATAAGTGCACGAAGTTCTTTCGTAAAGTGGCCAATTCACATCGGCGCAACAACGTTATTGAGTCTCTACATTCAGGTTCTCAGGTGCTATCTTCTCCCCCTGAGCTAGAAAACCATATTGTGCACTATTACGAGACCCTTCTCATAGAAACGGTTTCTTGGAGGCTGAAGAAACCGTTTCTTTGATAGTTCCCGGGGATTACGGCAGGGAGATCCTTTTTCTCCTCTTTTGTTTGTTATAGTTATGGAGGCTTTAAGTTTGATGGTGCAAGCCGCTGTTGGTGGAGGTTTCTTATCTGGTTTTCAGGTGGGCAGTGGGTCTGATGGCCCTATTACCATTTCACACCTTTTTGCAGATGACACCTTAATCTTTGTGAAATGGATAATAGCCAGATCCAAACTTTACGAGCATTGCTACTTTGCTTTGAAGTAGTGTCAAGGCTTAAAGTGAATCTTGGTAAGTTCGAGATGGTTCCGGTGGGTGAGGTCTCAAATATCCTTAGTTTAGCAAGTTTTTTGGATTGTAAGGTGTCCTCTTTACCAATGAAATATTTGGGTCTTCTGTTGGGAGCAACTTGCAAGGCTAGAGCTATATGGGATGGGGTGGTGGAAAAGATAAGAGAAAATGTTGGCTAGTTGGAAACGGGTGTATTTATCGAAATAGGGTCGTCTCACTCTTATCAAGAGCACCCTTACTAGCCTCCCCACATATTTCTTATCTCTGTTTCCTAGGCCTGCAAGGGTGGTGAATAGGATCGAGAAACTCTTTAGGACATTCTTATGGGAGGGTTTGGGGGAGGAGAAGAAGTTTCATTTGGTTAGTTGGAAGACAATATGTGCCCCAGTTGTTTATGGGGAGTTGGGATTGTGTAATTTGAAAATTTTTAATAAAACTCTATTGGGGAAATGGCTATGGAGATATCACTCAGAGGGAGGATCATTGTGGAAGGAGATTATAGACGCTAGATATAGTGTTACTTGGGGTGGTTTGTGTTCCAATGAAATGAGAGGGGGATATGGAGTGGGTTTATGGAAGTTTATAAGGAAGGCCTGGCCTTGTTTCGAAAAACATATTCGTTTTGTAGCCGGTGAGGGTAGTCATATCAGTTTCTGGCAGGATATGTGGTGTGGTGATCATGCATTGGAAAGGGCTTTTCCGGCTCTTTATCGTATTGTAGCTAATAGGGAGGCCTCAGTGGCGAATATGCAGCCATTTGTTCAAGGTTCTCATCAGTGGAATATTCTTTTTAATAGGGATTTTCATGATTGGGAATTATATATTGTCTCAGATTTTTTCAGTCTATTATATTCCATGGGGACTCCTCTGGCACAGTGTGATAGTTTGAAGTGGAGGTCTAGTAAGCACAAAAAATGTACTGTTAAGGCATATTATAACATTTTGGTTACACAGGACCATAATCCATTTCCCTGGAAGAATATTTAGAGGTCTCGTGTGCCTTCTAAAGTAACCTTTTTTGTATGGAATGCCACTCTTGGGAAGATCTTGACCATGAACAATCTGCGGAGGAAATGATGTGTAGTGATGGATTGGTGTTGCATGTGTAAGAAGAATGGAGAATCTGTGGACCGTCTCTTACTACATTGTGAAGCAACAAGGGTGTTGTGTGATGAGATCTTTCAAAGGGTTGATGTTGCTTGGGTTATGCCTTGAGGGTGGTGGATTTGTTAGGTTGTTAGGGGAAGATGCAAGGCTGTCAACAAGTGGCAGTAGTGTAGAAGATGATCCCGTTGTGCATCATGTGGTGTATTTGGTTGGAAAGGAATGCATGCTGCTTTGAAGATAAGGAGCGCTCATTAATTGAGTTGAAGAAGTTCTTTCTCGACACCTTACTGCTTTGGTTTTCCGTTATTGTATTAAACGGGGACAATGTCCATGATTTCTTGTCTTTAATTTCTCGTACTTAGAATGTTTTTAGGTGTTCTTCTGTATATTTCCTGTGTACATGGCCTATGCCTATTTCATTCATATCAATAATATTATTTCTTACTTATAAAAAAAAAAGATTATTCTTGGTCTAATGGTAGATCTTCTTCTAGGTTGGATAGGTTTCTGGTTTCGCCTAACTTGGGAGGCCCATTTTTCGGGTTTGACACAAAAAGTTTTGCCGAGATTGTGCTCCAATCACTTTCCCATTATGTTGGATTGTGGAGGTATTGTGAGTAGAAGAAGTTATGTTAAATTTGCGAACATGTGGCTAAAGGTTGAAGGTTTTGGGGAAAAAGTAAGATGTTGGTGGAATTCCTATAATTTTTCGGGCACTCCTAGTTTTGTTTTGGCTAGAAAGTTGAAATCTTTTAAGTTAGATTTGATGAGATGGAATAAAGAGGAGTTTGGGTTGTTGGATATCAAGAGGAAGCGTCTTAAGGAGGAGTTGCAAACTTTGGAAGAGAGGTGCAAGGGTTGTTTTTGGAAGAGGATAGAACCAGAAAATTATGAGTTGTTTCTGATTTGGAAAACTTAGCACTAATGGAAGAGATTTCATGGAGACAAAAATCGAGAGTGTTGTGGCTGAAGGAAGGGGATAGGTGTACCAAATTTCTTCATCAAATGGCGAACTCTCATAGAAGATATAATGCGATTGAGTTTCTTCGTGATACGGACAGGTTGATTAAGGACCAAGAAGATGTTAAGGCCCACATTGTGCATTATTAAGAGCAGTTGTTTTCAGAAAATTTTTCTTGGAGACCAAAACTGGACAGCCTTGTTTTTAACTCAATAGAGCAGGTTGAAGTTGTGTGGTTGGAAAGAGACTTTGAAGAAGAAGTTCTAGACGTGGTAAAGGGTATGGACAAGGATAAGGCTCCAGGACCGGATGGATTCTCTTTGGCATTTTTTCAAGATTGTTGGGATGTTGTTAGAGATGATATCATGAAGGTGTTTGTCGAGTTTCACTCATATATGAAGTTTGAGAAGAGCTTGAATGCGACTTTCATTGCTCTTATTCCTAAAAAGGCAGGGCTGTGGAGTTAAGAGACTTTAGGCCTATTAGTTTAGTAAATGGCATTTATAAAATCATCTCCAAGGTGCTGGCTAATCTTTTGAGTAGGGTGATGGAGAGGATAATTTCACTATCTCAAAATGCTTTTGTGAAAGGTAGGCAGATTTTAGATTCTGTTTTAATTCCTAATGAATGTTTGGATAGTAGATTGAAGTTGGAAAAAGCTGGTATTCTTATTAAATTGGATATGGAAAAAGCCTACGACCATGTACGTTGGGATTTTCTTGATTATCTATTGAGGAGATATGGCTTTGGTGTTAAATGGTGATCGTGGATAAAGCATTGTGTTTCGACTTCAAAATTTTCTATATTGGTGAATGGAGAACCGGCTGGTTTCTTCTATAGTTCTCGTGGGTTGAGGCAAGGCGATCCCTTGTCCCCTTTTCTTTCTGTTATGATCATGGATGCCACGAGTAGAATGATTGAAAAGGCTGTGGAGGGTAATTTTCTGTCCAGTTTTGTGGTGGGTAATGAGATAAGGAATAATTTAATGATTTCTCATTTGTTTTTTGCTAATGATACCTTGCCTTTTAGTGAGCCTGATTTGGATAATATATGGGCTTTAAGAGCACTTTTGCTGTGTTTTGAAGCTGCTTCGGGGTTAAGAGTTAATTTATCGAAGTCTGAAATTGTTCCTGTGGGTGATGTTCAGAATTTATCAGATTTGGCAAGCTTACTGGGGTGCAGAATCTCTCCATTGCCTATGAGGTATCATGGAGTTCCTTTGGGGGCTTCTTTTAAAGCTGTAAACATATGAGATGGGGTGATTGAAAAAATTGAAAGGAGATTAGCTGGATGGAAGAGGATTTTTTTGTCTACGGGGGGTAGACTCACTCTTATAACAAGCACTCTGTCTAACCTGCCCACCTATTTCCTCTCTCTTTTTCCTCTTTTGGAAAGGGTTGAAAGGAGAATTGGGAGTTTATTTTGAAACTTCTTATGGGGAGGCATAGGTGAGGAAAAGAGTTATCATTTGGTTAGTTGGAAGAACGTTTGTCATCCATTGGATCGCGGTGGTTTCGGGATTAAAGATTTAAGGATTTTTAATAGAGCTTTACTTGGGAAATGGCTGTGGAGATATCAATTGGAGATCAAAGCTCTATGGAAAAATGTGATAGATGTGAAATATGGAAGTTTGTTGGTGTTCTAAAGCATCTAGTGGAGCTTAGGGGGTTAGTTTGTGGAAATTTATTAGAAAAGGTTGGGATTCCTTCTCCAATAATTTCAGATTGAAGATGGGAGATGGAAAGAGGATACTCTTTTGGCATGAACTGTGGTATGGGGATACTGCTCTTAAGTTGGAATTTCCTGCCCTTTTCAGAATTGCAAGGGATCAAAATGCAGCTGTCTGTGATTTGTATTGCAGTAGTAACAATAAGGTTGACTGGAATGCTATTTTTTAAAGGGATGCTAATGACTGGGAAGTGGATGAAGTTAAGGCTCTGCTGGTTAAACTTTACAGCTCAAAACTGGTCCAAGATAGAGAGGATTGTATAGTGTGGATTCCTGCTGGAAATGCTAAATTTTCAGTTTCATCTTATTACAGAATTTTGTCTAGCCATAGAAGTTGTGTATTCCCTTGGAAAAGTATTTGGAAAGTGAAAGTTCCTTCTAAGGTTGCTTTTTTCTGTTGGGTGGCTTCTTTGGGCAAAGTATTGACTACTGAAAACCTTAGAAGAAGAGGTTTGTTTATTGCGGATTGGTGTGTTTTGTGCAAAAGGGATAGAGAATCTGAAAATCACCTCTTCCTTCACTGCGAAGTGACAAGATTCTTGTGGAACGAGGTTTTGAGTTGGTCAGGATTACATTGGGTTATGCCCAGGGAAGTGGTGAATTTATTGGTAGGGTGGAAGGGTGTGAAGGGCTGTAAGAAGGCGATGTGTGTTTGGAAAATGATTCCTCGTCTTATGTGGTGCATTTGGCTCCAAAGAAATGGGAGATGCTTCGAAGATAGAGAACGTTCTTTGGGAGATCTTATGTAATGGCAGATAATTTTCTGCATCTGTTTCAGCTTTATGGTGGTAGTTTTCACTTTTGTTTCTCGAAGTTGTAGGTATTTCCTTTGTATACGCCCTGTGTACTTGGGCTTATACCTATTTCTTTGAATAAAATTTATTACTTATCAAAAAAGAAAAAAATATTGTTGTGAAATGTGTTGTGAAAATGTGTTGTGTGTATAATCACTCTTTCTTTCTACCTAATTAAAGGAAATAGAATTCAAACCCTCAAAAATCAATTGATGACTGGATAGCAACACCACTACCACCCCTAAAAAACAAACCCCAATCCTCTTCCCTCCAGGAAACGAACCACAAACCACTTGATTAATTCCAACCCCTCACACCACAAGAAGTTGTGCACCCTATGCGAGCCTAACAATAAAGAGAGCAGAATATTACCCGAAAATGATCGAAGCGAGAAAATAGCACCGTGCACGACATGTTATGGGAACCATCAAGCATATTAACAATCTGCAAAATCCAATTAGAAGTTTAAAGAGACCCAACATATCATGAATTTTACCTGTCCAAAACAAACAAACAAATAAAGATCATGTTCACCTCTGGGTAAAATTCCTTCCGCTCGGGCAGTGAGTACATTATTAAATTCCGAATACCACGAATCTACATGCAAGAAAACATAGGGATATGTCAACGCTATGTATTAGCATGAACTGATTCTGATGTTTAAAATTATAACTTAAGAGTTGTTACCAAAGTAAATCAAGCATACTGAACGAAATAGTATTGACATCAATGCATAACACATGGATGGCAGCTATTCCAAAATAATTCAAACATTAGGTAGACTTCGAAACCCATAAATTGACACACCAGGAGACAAGTGACACAAATACCTTAAAGCTAACGGATATATAATACATTATGATGAAAAAGTCTATAGAACCTTGTATCGGAAGTAAAAGTGAGCCCTCTCAGTGTAAAGCATAATTTTACGCCTTCCTTCAAAGAACCAAACACGTGCACGGGAAATATCACTCTGTTCGGTGTACCTGAAAAAAAAACCAGTATTATCCCATGTAAAGATACACGGCTGAATGCTTTAGTAGAATCTATCAAATGTGCAACACAACCAAATGACAAAAGGAAAAAAAAATGAACTTCTTACTCTCCAAGCAGACAGAAAGATGCCTCCTGCGACTTCAAAAAATTTCGGATACGAATGAATTCAAAGTAAGAACTGATAAATAGCATAACTCCTCCCTACACACAAAGTTCCACTTGAGTTCAAAACACAGCCCAGTTTACACTTATGACAAACAGCATACAGCTTATACATTGCAGTATTCTAATGGGTGGAAAGTAAAATACAAGTACCTGAACCGAGTCCTTTATCTTTGGAAACACCTGCATAAAGAAACCCATCACTATCACATCATAAGTGAGTGAAGAAAAGCAGAAGTTTGTTATTAGCGGAAACCGATATTGTCTTCCAACCAGGACTTCATTCTAAAACTATATGAGAAAGATGGGACAAGTCATATTAAACATAGTATGCACATGAGGATTTTAACACAAAAGCAGGTACACCAATTCAGCTGATGAGATTTGTCAGAGTTCCTAAGATGGTTTGATAATTGATAACGAAGACCTATAAAAGAATGCATCGGTGATTTTTCAGGTTGAATGAGCCAGGGAGGCCTAAAAAATGACAAGAGTGGTAGTAAGGACATTTCCATTGAAGCAAGAGTGGAGTGGCCTTGCCTTGTATTCTAGCTGCCATTTAGTACATAAATGTGCAGTCAAGTTACTCAGTTGAGTCAAATCTAAGTCTAAGCCCAAAAAGAGACACATATGTTGGATGGTTCTCCAGAAATCAAATAAACTAATGGCCGTTCGCTTTTGCTCCTTATATCTGAAATTATAACGTTATATGTGTCTCCAGACAAGAACATTCTCCTCCAGAATGGACCAAATGACTAAATTAAAACCAAAGTTGCCAAGGGTTTGATTAATATATGGATCCTATGACAGATGCAATGACATATGTTCCCCATACTGATCACACTTTTGACATTGAAATCAACACGATCACTGTTCCAGCAAACCTTTTTAACAAAATACTCGAACCGTGCATCATCAGCATCTGATATTGCTTCAACGTCAAATCGCTCATAGATCTGTAAAGTCAGATAAAAAAAATGCATTAGCATTACAAAACTTAATGTTCACCGTCAAATATATGGCAGATTTCAAAGTGTTCAATGAATTATAACCCTATTAAAGAAAAATGAAAATCATATGCTAATTAATAGAAAAAAAAAGTGTTTAACACAGATAATCACAATAATGATGTTTAGGGCCTATTTGGGGTTGCGTTATGGATAATAAAGAGTGCTTAAATAGCCTCAAAAGCTCTTTAATAATAAAATTAGTTTGTTTAGTTGTAACATATTAAAGTATTTTTTAATCTCAAAAAAACTAAAAAGTACGTTTCAAGAAAAACATAATTTGATGTTTTTGTTGAGACGTGCTTTTTCTAGATAATGCGGAACGCAGTTTGAATTTTAAAGAAGACTGTGCATGGGCAAAAACATCCATACAACTTAAGATAATTACAGCTTTGCCCTTTGCCTATGAATATTGAGCATAATTGTATTGCTATTTCACTTATGCATCATTGAAGGGATTTTTTTTTTCATTATACTTACTGAAAATCCTTTTAGACTATTTTCAATGTTATTTGATTATAAGATTTAACCCCTAGGGGTTGGCTCAAGTGGTGAAGGCCTTGGGCTTGGGAGTTGAGGGTATGCTCCCCCCATGTCCAAGGTTCAAATCCCCTTAGGTGCAAACAATCTCTAGGGGCCACACCCCCTAGTGAAAACTTCCGAGGGTGCGGTGCACAAGACTGGGGTTTACTCTGTAGAGGTGGGTCCGAAGGGCCCTACCATGGAGAGGTTCCCCGACATCAAAAAAAAAATAAAAAAGATTTGATTTCTATTAAGTACATGGTTATAATCTTTAAAAAATCAATAGATCTTTTATGTCATTTCTACCTTAAAATGCACTTTTTTATATTGTTTTCAAACAAATGTGACATGTTTGAAAGCACTTTAAACATATGATTACCAAACAGTGAATAACTTTTTAATAGTAGAGTTTATTACTTACGCTCTACAACTAAAAGTCTTAAAGCTAAAAGTTATATATATATATATATATATATGTATATATTTTTTTTTTGATACGTAAGAGATAAATTTTATTAATGTGAATGAAATAGGCCTAAACCATGTACACAGGAAGTATACCACATGACACCTAAATACATTCTAAGAGCGATGAACTAAAGACAAGAAGTCATGAATATTATCCCCAATTAAAACAATAGCAAAAAACCAAAGCAATAAGGTATTTAGAAAAAAATTCTTCAGCTCCACCACTGTGCGTTCCTTGTCTTCAAAACAACGCGCATTCCTTTCCATCCAAATGCACCACATGATACACAACGAAATCATCTTCCAAACTACTATCACTTGATGACAGCCCTGCAATTTGCTCCAACAGCCCATCAAATCCACCACCCTCAAAGGCATTACCCAAGCGACACCAACCCTCCGAAAGATCTCATCCCACAACACCCTTGCTACATCACAATGTAGTAATAGGTGATCCACCGATTCTCCATTCTTTTTGCACATGTAGCACCAATCCATTACTACACATCCTCTCTTCCTCAAATTGTCCGTGGTCAAGATTTTCCCAAGAGCTGCATTCCAAACAAAGAAAACAACTTTGGAAGGCACACGAGACCTCCAAATGTTCTTCCAAGGGAATGGAGTATGGTCCCGTGTTATCAAAAGTTTATAATACACCTTAACAGTACATAACTTATGCTCCCTAGACCTCCACTTCAAGCTATCATGATGTGCCCTAGTAGTCCCCGAGGAATGTAATAGGCTGAAAAAGTCAGTAACCATATCTAGTTCCCAATCGTGAAAATCTCTATGAAACAGAATATTCCACTGATACAAACCATGAGAGAATATCCACACATCAGCTACTGAAACCTCCCTATTAGCTGCAAGACAATGTAAAGCCGGAAAAACCCTTCCAATGCATGATCTCCACACAACACATCCCGCCAAAAACTGATTCGGTTGCCCTCACCGGCTACAAAGCAAATATGATTTTCAAAACATATCCACCCCTTCCTACTTCCATAACCCCACTCCATACCCCCTCTCACTTCGTTGGAACACCATCCGCCCCAAGCAACACCATATCTCGCATCTATAGTTTCCTTCCACAATGCTCCCCCCTCCCGATGATATCTCCAAAGCCATTTCCCCAATAGTGCTTTATTAAAGGCTCTCAAATTACAAACACCCAAACCACCATTCACAATCGAGGCAGATACCGTCTTCCAACTAACCAGATGGAATTTCTCCTCCTCCCCTATGCCTCCCCATAAGAATGCCCTAAAAAGTTTTTCAATCTCATTCACCACCCATGTAGGCATAGGAAAAAGAGATAAGAAATACGTGGGGAGGTCAGTGAGTGTACTCTTGATAAGAGTGAGACGCCCCCCCCTTTTGATAAATACACCATTTTCCATCCTGCCAGCCTTTTCTCTATCTTCTCCATCACTCCATCCCATGTAGCTCTACTCTTGAAAGATGCTCCTAACTGAAGACCCAAATATTTCAATGGTAGTGAGGACACCCTGCAATCCAAAAAGCTTGCCAGACTGCAGATATTAGGAACCTCACCCACTGGTACCATCTCAGATTTGCTAAGGTTCACCTTAAGCCCTGACACTACTTCGAAACAAAGTAACAATGCTTGTAGAGTTTGGACCTGACTGATATCCGCTTCACAAAATATCAGCGTGTCATCTGCAAAAAGATGTGAGATGATAAATGGGCCACCAGAGCCATTTCCCACCTTAAACCCTGATAAAAAACCCCATCAACAGTAGCATGCACCATCCTACTCAATGCCTCCATAACAATAACAAAAAGAAGAGGAGCTAACAGATCTCACTGTCACAAACCCCTCGAGCTATCAAAAAAGCCAGCAGGGGTACCATTAACTAGAATTGAAAATCGGGCAGTTGAAATACAATGACTCATCCAAGAAATCCACCTATTTCCAAAGCCACACCTCTCAAGCATGTACAAGAGGAATTCCCAATTCACATGATCATAAACCTTCTCCATGTCCAATTTGCAGAGAATACCAGGGCTTCCCTCCCTCAATCTAGCATCGAGGCTCTAATTTGCCATGAGCACTGAATCAAGAATATGTCTCCCACGAATAAAAGCATTCTGAGGCTTGGATATAATATTTTCCAACATTGGACTTAGCCGATTAGCAAAAACTTTCGAAATAATCTTATAAACATTACTAACCAAACTTATAGGATGAAAATGCTCAATACTTGAGGCCCTGTGTTTCTTGGGGATGAGAGCAATAAATGTTGCATTAAAGGATTTTTCAAACTTCTGAAAAGCATGGAATTCACTGAACACCTGCAAGACATCACCTTTCACTACATCCCAACAAGTTTGGAAAAAACCCATTGAGAAACTATCCGGGCCTGGCGCTTTGTCCTTAGCCATACCAGAGTTGACCTTAAAAATCTCTTCTTCATCAAACGGTCTCTCCAAAACACTCACATATTGCGGATCAATTGCCTCAAAAGACAAAGCATCAAGCTTCGACCTCCAATTTGCCGATTCGGTGAGAAGAGTCTCATAATAATGTGCAACATGATTTTCTAATTCCGGAGGAGAGGATAACACCTGAGTACCAGAATGAAGTGACTCAATAGCATTGTTACGACGATGTAAATTAGCCACTTTGTGAAAAAACTTTGTACACCTATCACCTTCTTTCAACCATAGCGCCCTGAATTTTTGACGCCACGATATCTCCTTTGACAACAATACCCTCTCCAACTCTGCCACAACCGTGCTCTTCCTCAATAATACCTCATCCGCGACATCTCCCAATAATTCCTTACCCTCTATATCCTACAATTCCTCCAACAAAGTGGACTTCTAATTGTCTGTGTGACCAAAAACTTCCAAATTCTATTTTTTCAGATCTAGTTTTAGAGCCCTAAGCTTACCTACTAAAATGAAACTTGGAGTGCCACTAACCTGATACGATGCCCACCAATCACGCACCGTCTCTACAAACCCATTCGCTGTCAGCCACATGTTCTCAAACTTGAAATACCGGCAGCCCCTATGAATGCCCCCACAATCTAAAAGAATGGAAAAATGATCTGAACTGACTCGAGGTAACCTTTTTTGACTTACTTCTAGATAGTGGGCTTTCCATGACGGAGAGACAAGGAATCTATCCAACTTTGATCAAGCCCGACCATTTGACCATGTGTACTCACCCCCCACCACGGGAAGGTCCACAAGGGTCCAGATAAAAAATGAACTCGGAGAATTCTTCCATAGCTCTAGTATGCCGATGATGCCCTGAATGTTCACTAGGAAAGCAAGTACAGTTGAAATCACCACCCATACACCATGGAACATCCCATAAAGTTATATTACCCACCGCAATCCCAAACATACAGTTAATTAGCCATAGAAGCTACTAAAGGAACCAAAAATGGGAAACAATCTCCATTTTTTTTTTTTTTACAAGTCAATCTCCAACCTAATCACATAAAGGAAAAAAAGGTTTTCCAGTTTTATTTCCAGATTAAATTATGGAATAATCAGACTCATTCAGTAAGCTCAAGAGCCACCTCTTACCCATTAAGCAGCTAGAAAGAATACAAAAGGGGCAAAAATCGTATGGGGCAGTGTGAACTTAATAAAGAAACTTGAACTGAACTTAATAAGATGAATTGCTCAAGATATCACAAAACATATCTAATTTAAAACATACACCAACACTGTGAGGCATACCTGCCGTACTTGGAGTAACACTTTTGGAAGAACACCCTTGTACTCGCATACCAACTTTACCTGTAAAAATAACAAAGCATTTTGGCATCATAAACTTTAAAATAGATAAGAAACTATATAAAAGACACTAATACTTGAAAAAAGCAACTTGCATAGGCAGCAGTATTCCCGTACACTTTTACATTAACAGCAAAGTATAATGAATTTGTTATTCATTATAATGCTATTTTACCCTATTTAAACCAATAAATAAAATATTTTATAAGTTGAAAATTTGTTTTTGGTAAGTAATTGGATAAAAGGAAACCCCGAACTATGCAACCAGTAAGTCTTGAACCAATTAACCTCCCTCCACCCTATTCTTATGACACAAGAAGATACATCAGAGGCTAGAGCTAATTACTGAAACATTAAATGTGCAATTGGTCCCCACTCTCCATATTGATCACGTCTTCATCAATCAAAAACAAAATTGAAAAGAATAACCATACCATTCACATAATAGAAGCTACTCTGATTAAAGAGGCAAGCATCCTAACAACACTTATATTAACAAGTGAGTAGATGTAGAGATATCAAAACAGGCAGCAACCTATTCCTTTTTTTTTTTTTAAGAACGCAGCAAATCCATTGGTGAAATAATTGGTAAAGCTTATTGTTTAGAGTTCTGTCAAAACCAAATTTATTTGGGTAATTAAAATTTTGCATTGCCAGGACAGGACAACATTCATCCACTCATCCCATTTGTCTCTTGTTCCCTCATTAAATAACCAGGGGAGGAAAAGCTCATAGTCTCCAGGCCAAGGTTGGCAACACATTTGCATGCAGACATACTAAAGAAAATGTAACAGAATACCAACACACCTTTCCTTGGTAGTTAGTGCAATGGTGATTGAACAACGCATTAATATCTGTAACAAGAATGCATAAATACAGATTAGAAAACACAGAAATGCGCACATGCACACACAAAAGATGGAAATGTTTATATCGCAAGCCTCATTAGAATAAGAGCAGTAAACATCATTACCTGGGTTAGAATAATAACCCAAAATAATTGTTTGCCTATAAAACCTCGCACATCGATCCAGATACCTAAACATAAAGATGAGTTAAAGCAATATGTTTTAAGAAATAATATAAATTACATGAAACTTCTAATAAAACAACTTTTTCAAAACAAAACCAAACGTTACCTAGAGAGGAAACCTTTCTTTTAACTACTTATGACTAAAGGTTTCCTTAGCCTACCCCGCACACCCTCCCCCCACCCCCAAAAAACAGAACAAAATAAAATAAGTTAAAACAAAAGTTCATCTCAACCTTGTAAGTATTACTGAGAACATACCATGGTCTAATACGTGTAATATCAGTTCCATGCCGCCTAGATGGTATGTGGTTCAATTGTTCAACAACTGTATTCACATGTGACCAATTCTGGATATTTTTCATTGAAAAAGGAATGAGGAAAAAAAATAAAAGAAACAAAAACTGACATCATGATCCATACAAGCTGCAAAACATATATTTCAAGTAGTTAAATGCTGCACCACATACTTGCATTGCAATGACATCCGCATGATCAATGATTAGAACCTACACAAGGCAAAACTATATATATCAACGATATAGGAAACTACAGGCATATATATTTTTTTAAACAAGTATAAATTCATACTCCTGAAAAATTACAAATAGGATAAATCACCTCTAGAGAAGAAAGATAATCAACATCTTTTTCCTTGTATTTTTGAGCCTCCCATATTTTCTGCAAACATTTAAAGTCGGGTGTTACTCGCATTTTTAGCCAAAATAGACAGAGTAACCATCCATAAAAACTCAAAAGGATAACAATAACAAGTAAACAATCTCCCTGTACATTACGCAAGCAAATTTAAAATTATACACGTAGAAAAAGCAACTCACAGTTTGAGCTCTGTTTACACTACCTCTAATGTATCTTGCTACTAAAAATTGAACTTCTAATTTCTTTTTTATTGGCACCGGGTGTCCAAGAACAAAGTATCAACTAATCTCGAGGGTGCAGAGGCTCTTGACAAGGCGTTTCTTGCAAGTGCACCTTAGGTAATTCAAGGGGAATTCCCCAGTCTGATGGCCCCAAGAAATTGTTTGCATCCAAGAGGATTCGAACCTTAAACCGGGAGGGAGCATACCACCAAGACCAAGACTCTACCACTTGAGCCAACCCCTAGGGGTTCTTCTAATTTTATAAGTCATATCGCATTAATCTTCACTCATTGAATTTCTCCCATTCCACATGGTTGAACATAGCAAGTAGCAACAGACAAGTATGGCTTAATCTGAACTTGACTATAATGCATGTTGAAAAGGAGATGAAACAAAGAAAAAAATTAACAGTTAATAAACAAATGATCCCTGAATTCTCCCAGCTTGATGCACACAAGATAGTTATGAACATATTTATTGTTACCCTTCCACTGAGACGCTGGTCAAAAGAGCGTGTTTTAAGATAGAGCCTAGGCAGACAAATGCAAAATTAATAGATACAGAAAGTAAGAAAACTGAATGGTTAAACTAGCTTCATTTACCCACTGCAAAAAACCATTGAACCTCGAGCCCAGACTCCAAGTTCAAAGAAGAAAACCACATGGACATTCAAGGGGATCAACAGCCCCTATTCATCCCCTTCATAAATGAGACACTAAAATAATTTGACTTAAAACCTATTTCCAGCATGCAGAACAGCCTTGCAGAAAACAGAGGCACTGAGAAAAGGCATAAGGGTGACTTAAAAATTCCCAAATGTCCCATAATGCACAAATATAATGAAAGGGTCACCATAATAAAGATATCACAGAACGTCATTCTACTATAATAACCGCACACTATCTATCATGAAATTCCAAATAGCAGCAAGAAGTTTCATGGAGAACATAGGGTTTACTTGATTTACCACCTGATAAGAGGGTTTCCCTATGTGAGCGGCAGAGCCTTCAACAGAGCCAGAAATATGCCTATGTCGTCTCTACATGCCCTTTGCTAATTGAATTCAAAGCATTCAATTTAGTAACTCCCATATTTGTTCCAGGCATGCCAAACATTTTTACAGGCTCTTATATTTTGATTTTGTCTAATCAAAATCAAAATATCTCATCTCATCTCATTTCATCATTACAACCTTTCCAAATTCTCATACAAAAATATAATAAACAATTCAACTTTTTCAAATTCCAAAATAAAAATAATACTAAAAAAATTATATTCTAACAATATTTTATTCAACTTTCAACAAAACATCTCATCTCATCTGTACTGTCTATCCAAACCCTAAATCAACAAAATTGAAATTTAGTCTTCATGCTTGTTAGAGTCTTAATTGTATTACTCCTTAGTTTCTTGTTTGTGTCAAATGTGTATGGATGTCAAATGTGGCTGATACTCAGCTTCCACATTTGTCACCTCCAAAAATCTTCAACCAATTGGGACAGCCTCTAACAGCCATGTAGTTACCTCAAGCGGTGTCAGCATGGGGCAACTTAAGTGAAGTGTCTAGGTATCCTAGCTTGTCAAGCACATATTATTTTAAATCTTCTTGTAACAATCGTTCATTGCACCACTAGATGAATCCACAACCACAAAGGTTACAAGTAGTTCTTATAAGACAGTATCTTAGGCAGCACCCTATAGCATTTGCATGAACCCACTTTTCAAGAATTAAAATATCTTGTTAATCAAGACAAAATTAAAGATATAAACATGCATACTGGAAAAGTTCATGGTCTATTGTGCATAATAATCCATAGCAAGGTGAAAACAAATGCGCAGAAGATGTGCCATGTGAGTAAAAGCTAAACCAATCTCCTGGATAATGATAAGAAATAATCTGAAAAACAAATAAAGAGAATAACTGCTCACCCCGACTAAACGAACTGGAGAAGCAACAATGATGTCTGAGGAATAGAAATCGCTGTACAACTTTATCCTCCTCCTAGAAAATAATCAAAGGAAACGGAAGGTTGGGAAACTTTTGTTTTTATCGGTAACAAAATATTATCTATCAAAAGTGTATGAAAGAGCCCCAAGTATACGGGACATATACAAGAGCAACGCCCAAGCATGCTAGTTTAGTGATACAAGGAATTCATGAAAGATCATGCCATGAAAATCAATTACAATCGACCAATGAAGTAAAGTATTGAAAAATAAGTTTCTAAGCTCATCCATTGACCCACTCAACAAGAACATCTAAACCCACTCAATCAGTGTTAAACCCAGACCACACCCTCAAATATGTACTCTTATGAGGAAGTAATCTCTGGTGTGTCATTAGCCAATAATTCTCCTGGAGCTGACCTAACAGATCAAAAATCTGCCAAAGATCCAAGAGAGTGCCTTTAGCTGCAGGCAACTCCTGTCAAAGCCACTTGCAGAAACAATATAACAATGGCTTTCACAATTTTGGAAAACAAAAGAGAATAAATCTTTCATGTCAAAACCTAGCTGACTGATTTAAAAAGCGCATGTGGGAGTTCAAGAGTGGTGGAGTGCCTCCACAGTCTCCATACTAGTGTAAAAATACATATATACATAGCATGTTCTAAGAATATATACTTAAAATACAGTTTATGCACATTACATTAAGAAAAATAATATTTTCGATAAGTTTATTGATCTCATCATCGTTTCTTTGTTTAGTCTCCTTCCTTTCGGTGATAGTACAGAATAATAGAATATAACTAGCAGCAGATTAATTAGTGTTTTCACTTGCTGTCCAGGCATCCTAGGTTCTAGGCCTGCAACATACGTTGCTGCCATTTTATGATGGCAGCTGGACATATTATGTGCTCACTCCAAGCCACTTCTACGAGGCACTTGTACCAAGAAGACTAATTAGATGCATGCCAGTCCATAAAATCTACGAAAAACCTCAAAGTACCTGATAATTCACATTCATAAAACTATATTGGTGTTGGGGAGGGGATCCCATATTAAGTTTTGGGAGGACATTTGGTGTGGGAGTGAGGCTCTAAAGGATGCCTTTCCAGCTATTTTCTGAGTGGCTCGCAATTAGGAAGCATCCATAGAGGACCTCATGATTATATTAGGGGATCATGTGCAGTGGAATGTGACATTTAGTAGAGCGGCACAAGGTTGGGAAGTAGACATTTTTTAGGCCTTTTTCAGCCTCGTATATTCTGTGAAGCCGAATAGACAGCAAGCTGACAGCTTATGGTGGAACCCTGCGGGTAAGGGCATCTTCTCAGTTAGATCCTTCTATAAGTCCCTTTCCTATGCCGCAACCATTCAGTTCCCATGGAAGAGACTTTGGAGAAATAAGGCGCCTCCGAAAGCGGTCTTCTTTACATGGACAGCAGCATGGGGAAAGATTCTGACCACTGATAACCTGAGGAAGCGACGGTTAGTTATACTAGATCGGTGTTGCTTGTGTAAGAGATCCGGTGAGACAATGGAACATCTATTGTTACATTGCGAGATAACTAGAGCCTTGTGGGTGGAAGTTTTCAGTCGAGTAGAGTTATCCTTCGTGATGCCGGCAACTGTGGTTGATCTGTTGGCCAGTTGGACACTTCCTATAGGAGTTCAACAAATTAAGGAGGTGTGGAAAATGATCCCGATTTGTATCATGTGGTGCATTTGGCAAGAGCGCAATGATCGGACTTTTGATAACAAGGAGCGGTCGCCAGAGGAACTTAGAGATTTACTTTTCCGTACTTTATTGCTATGGGCCATTGCTTTAGATTTTAATGGCCTGAATGTACATGACTTTCCAGCTTCCCTTTCATTAACCTAGATAGGTTCTATCCCCTGTATCCTTCTTGTGTACTTGGGTTTTTGCCTATCTCTATTTATAATATTATCGATTACTTATAAAAAAAAAAATAATCTGCTTAGTTGCCATTGAGACCACTTTTGCCACCAAAAGCGGATTATGGCTAGTAGGTCAAAACCAATTTTGCAATTGCATAACTTTTCTTAGTGGCACCTAGATTTATCTTTAGCCTCACATCCGAACTTAATTCTTTTCACTATTTGTAACAAAAATTGATGAAGTACTAATTAGGCCACCATAGCTAAGAATGTGAATTCTATGGATTTGTAGTGGCATTACTATATATTAAAGAAATCTTACCTCTTAAACTTAATTCCAAACATAAACTGATCTTCATCATCCCTTTTGCCACTAAAAAGTGCTTGAAAGTCGGAAGGTTTTGAAGACTTCTGAGCTTTTGAATTTCCCTGGGTGTGATGTGATAGCTCGTCCTCGTCTTCATCATCTTCGTCCTCCTGGGTTCCAAATTCTTTAAGGAAACGATCCATGTGCTCCACATTAGCCTGAGAACACCGGTAAAATAGTATCAACAGATTAAAAAGGAAACTTCTATAATTGGACTGATCTTTTACAAAAACTTGTCTATATAAGTCAAGGGTGTGCAAGCCCTGTACTAGTCTCTTGAAAAAAAAAGAGGGACCTACCTAAAAAAACCCACTTATATGGTCGGTCCTTTTTTTTTTTTCAGAGGGCTAGCATGGTACTTTTTTTTTATAGTCAATAAGAGATTTTATTCTGAGTAAATAGACATAGCCCAAGTACACAGGATGTATACAAGTAAGTACACCTAAATACAAGCTAAAGCAAAAACAGTACTAAAATAAAACATGACAAATGTTCCCATCCCTTACAAGATTCTTCAGCCAAAAATTTGAAGTGCTAAGGAAAAAATCCCTAAAGTCCCCCATAGAACATTCGCAATCTTCAAAACACCTCCCATTTCTTTCAAGCCATAAGCACCAAAACAAACATAAGGGAATCATCCTCCACACTGCTGCACTGCCACAACATCCCACTGAACCTTGCCAGCAAGCCAAAAAATCCACCACATGCATAGGCATCACCCAAGCAATGCCTACCCTTGCTAAAATCTCATTCCACAAAATTTTCGCCACCTCACAGTGAAGAAAAAGATGGTTAACAGATTCATCATCCTTCTTACACATAAAACACCAATCAACCACAAAAAAACCTCTCTTCCTCAAATTATCCGTAGTTAATATTTTCCCAAGAGACACCAACAAACAGAAAAAAGCAACCTTACTAGGCACCTTTGCCCTCCAGATACATTTCCAGGGATTCTTTAACTCCCTGACTAATCAATGCCTTATAAAAAGATTTTACAGTAAATCTGGAGTTATTTGTTTGCAACCACAGCAGGCTGTCCTCTCTATTCTGATCAATTTTCATATCATATAATCTTCCAAAAAAATCAGAAATCTCACCCACTTACCAATCCTGCACATCTCAATTGAAATCCACATTCCCCTGAAGCATGTTATTAGAAATCTTATAAGACTCAGCCACTGCAGCCCCTTTATCTCTAGCAATCCTAAATAAATTAGGATAAATGTACTTAAGAGCTGAATCCCCGCACTAAGTATCATGCCAAAAGTAAATATTTGCCACATCCCCCACTTTAAAATTTAAGTTTTTAACAAAGTCCCCCCATACTAGCCGGATGGACTTCCACAAAGCCCACCCCATAAACCCCTTGCATGGTACTTGCACGTGCTAGGCTTGTATCATTACCCATCTTTTACTCATCAAAGAAGAAACATAAGGAAAACATAAATTACTATTTAGTACTATTTTCTTTGATAAATAGTTGGATAAATTTGAGTTTGCAGGAAGTAATGTGAAGTACAATTATATAAATACTATTTAATTTGATAAATAGTTCAACTCACTATACGATCCTAACCTGCATGTACATTTTACCATGTTGTATTGCCAACCTTTAGTTCAATTTAACTCCCAGGAATCATGTCATTGTACAATCTTGCAAAAAAGCTAATCTAAAGAAAACTTGAGCATGAAAATGAAAACAAGAATGCCAAGGAGTCTTAGGGCAGGTTTGGGGGATGGGATGAGACACAAAATTCTCATCTCATCTCATATCATCATTACACCTTTTTCAAATCCCCATACAAAATATAATAAACAATTCAACTTTTTCAAATCCCAATTCACCTTTTTCAAATCCCAATACAATAATAATATTAAAACACAATATTTTAAACTCTCAAACAAAACACAAAATTCTCATCTCACCCCCAAACCTGCCCTTATTATAAAAGAAACAAAACCTAAATGTATTCTTTAAGTGAAACATTGCAAGTCTAGTATAGTTAAGGAACCACTTCTACAACAAATTTCCACATCGAAAAAAAGGAACCTACTACAAACAAAAATTTCTAAAAGATATTCAAGAATTTGAGAGAGAGAGAGAGAGAGCCATTGAATCTTCACTATCTAGTGCTTTTTGATTTTAAGGCATCTGAGTCATATAGAGTAAACACCAGTTTGATTTTTCATCAAAATTATTTGGAAAGAGTATACATTGGCTAATAAAATGTGAATGACCCACCTTATGTTACAAAACATTAGTTCAGATCAAGCTAGTGAGAGGATAAAACAAATCAGAGATGATGGAATACCTTGTGAGCTAGAGGGGTTAGTTTAATTAGCCTCTGAACAAAACGAAGTGCGATGTGTTTAAGTGGCAATAGGATCAAAACCTGCAGCACATAATAAAAAACAAAGCTTGTTTACTAAGCAAGCACACTGAAAATACTACATAGAATGATATGTAAAAGAATCATAAAGGAAGGGAGACAAAACTTCAAGCACTTCTAAAGGAGACTAGTTACAACTGAAAAAGCTTCACTGAGACCTTCATATTAAAACAGTTTCAATCGTATGTTACAGCAGCATAGTATCAAATTTAAAAAATTCCAAAAGCCAAGGAAAGAGAGCCCATATACAAGCCGTCAGCATGTGTAATAGTCACAGTGCAGCATATAATTATAAACAAGCCTACAGCTGCTTTTAGAAATAAATTGATCCAATATCGAATATAGAAAATTAAAGATAGACTGATATCAGTCATGTAGACAAACTGATATTCTAAATGTGACCACCATTTTCCACACATTCCACATGCCACGAGAAGCAAACTTAATAAGTTCAAACCCTCAACCCAAAGGATGTTCATAAGTTAATATTCGGTTTAAGTTGTGAAATTATCAGTAGCTTCTAAAAATTTAAAATCACATAAGCAATTAATTTCTACACTTGGCATGCCACAAAATGTTCTATCATTTTTTTATAAGTAAAATATTGCTCTAACGTTTATTTACAACTATATATGTATTTAGCTAGAAAAAGCTAATATCCTAATATTCAAGAGAGATACCTAAGCACAATGGTGTCCATCATAAACATGTCTAACATCTGAAAATATATTGAGAAACCTCTGATAATTACCATACCAGGCATCAAGCTTTTATGTAATATCTATTGTCGCAATCCAGCCAAAAACCAAAAGGAAAAAAGGGTAGAAGAAAGAAAAGTATGGTCCAGGTCTGGTTCCCATAAGTAACACCAAAATCACAAGAAAATAATTAGTGCTACCTTAGGACGAGTAAAGCCATGATCACGGAAACTATCACCACCAAGATTTGCATTGTAAGCACTGCTTGGATCCTTTGCCAGTTTTGAATCATTCTTTGTCACAAGATCTCTAGTTCTGAATAAATGATTAAGCTGCATAATATACTCTTCATTTAATCATCCAATGAGAATAACAAACACCAAATATCTAATGGAAAGAATTAAGTCCTATTAAAAAAAAAGTAAAAATCCAAGAATGGGCAGTTGCATGAACATACAGAATGCATAATATAAGCCTCCATGATACTCGAGTCTTCTTCCAGGCCTTTGAGATAAAAGGGTTTCTTGTTACAATGTAATATATCCCGATAACCATTGCCTGAAAAAAAAAAGACAGCAAATTCATTTTAATACCCACATAGCAGTACCCGTTGTCAGTCCTTCGGATTGCAAGTTCATAAAGTTAATAAAGGGGAACAAAAGGATAACTGTCAGGGAAACCACATGATTATGTGTATCAAAATTAATCAAACCTTCCATAACAGATTTGATAGAAAAAACAACAGTGATAAGAATATATGGTTCATGTATACTTCCTGTGTACCTGGGTCTTGCCTATTTCTATGAATACAATATCTTTGATTCCCTATAAAAAAAAGATAAGAATATATGGGAAAAAAAGAGAGAATACAACTAGGGCTGAAAACCGATCCTATCGGTGCAGTTTCGGTCCAAAACCGAAACCCCCCCGATAGGTTTTTAAGAGGGTGGTGCCGACCGAAACCGGCCAACAGGGATAGTGAGAGAGAGCTGGCCAGAATCTTATGGTCGGTTGCTAACCCGTCCCCAAATTCACATCACAAATTAAAAATAAATCAACTCAAAATTCACATCAAATCAACTCGAAATTCACAACAAAATCACAAATTCACAACAAAACCTCAAGAGAGGTGAACAGGAGATATGAGAGGAGAACAAGAGAGGTGAACCATGAACGAGAGAGAGCTTGGAGAGACGTTTCAGAGAGGATAGATGAGAGAGCTCGGAGAGATGAGGGACAGGCCGAGTGCCGAGCGCCGTGAAGGAGGGAAGGGGAGGGCTGCAGGAGTGCGGGGTGAGAGGAGAGAGAAGTAAGAAAGAGAATCGGGATGATGAAGAGGGAGGGGGAGGGGAGGGGTTATTAAACCCTAGCTCTAAACAATGCCATTTGGTATATTAAACCAAACAACATCGTTTCATTTTAATTTTTTTGTAAACGGTTGGTGAAATACGACACCGTTTCACTTAAGTTTAAACAGTTGGTGTAAAACGACGTCATTTCACTCACTTAAGTGAAATGGCATCGTTTTACATAAGATATATATAAAAAATATATATATTATCAGCCGATTCGGCAGTTTGGGGTTGGTTCGGACCGGGACTAAACCGACTGACGTTGGTTTCGCTAAATTTATACCGTAGTCTGATCAATTCTCTGCCCGTTCCGAACTTAAGCGGCTGGTCCATGTCGGCGTTGGTTGGTCCCATTGGTTTCTATACAACCCTAAATACAACACAACCCAGCAAATTGTCCCAGCTACTTAAAATCAACATGAAAAATCAAATTCTCACCATCAATATAGACCATGGTATAGCACTATGCTTCCATAAACATGAAGCAAGCACCATTGAGAGACATGAGAAACTCCCAATTGCACACCTTACTGAGGAAGCATTAGGTAAAAGTCCCAATTTATGATTTGGATAGATACTGCAATACTCCAATTTTTTTTTTTCTTGAGACTTGATGATGGACTTAAAAGTGTGAAAGTGTCAAACCTTGTTCTAGCTAGATCAAACCCATGAGTCCACAAGGAGTTTCTTGCTATGCCAACCATTGATTTGACAAGGCAACAACATAAACTATGTTGGCACTTTTGGCCAAGTAGTTCGCATTTTGCAATTCCTTTAGATGCCAAGGTGCTAAAAATATAGAGGTTTAACATAATGTTTGATAAGGCTATTCCACAAATTAAGAACATACATGGTATGACAAAAAGTTTTCAATCCCGGTGATGTTGAACATAATTCTGTCCATGATATTCTAAGATCGAACTTGACGGTCCTGACATTGCTGAAGCTCCATCAGAGGTGGCACACATCATAGCTTCTTTACCAAAAGAAATGGTGAACCTTACAAAGGCTAAACCATCGACATTTATATTTTTCCCCATGGGAGCTGAAAATTGCTTATTTCAGACTTCATTAATACAGTCAAAAGAACATCTCAATTTCAGAAACCACGATGAGCTAGTCAAAATCATAGCCATGACCACATTTTTGTTATGACAAGGAATCCCGGATAGCGTAACGTGCTCCTATCACACGGATCAGGTAAATCATCAGTTTTTCACCATGGGACATTGCCCCTAGCAACTGTTTGATTACCATTAAATGGATTAAATAGGTGGTTATTGGCCACTTCCCACAATCCCTGATCATTGAAGCAATGGGCATGAACCAGGAAACCAGTTGCAAAGATATAAAACAAATCATTTCCGTGAGTATGACACTTGGTGCAACTGAACAGATATTGATCAAGGATAATAAGATAAGGCTCACTTACAAAGGGAAAAGAATAATCTCTCTTTAGATGAATCAAAATCATTCCTTCCAGATGTCTTAGAGACATCCAACCAGTGCTCATACAACCTGTGCTCGAGACCATAACCAGAACTTATATCAACATCCTGCAATAGTAACATCAGATTATATGTGACAGCAACAGAAAGCTGAAAAGGGGATAAAAACAATTGAAATAATGCAGTGAAATGATCAGAAATGGAACTTATGGCTTAAGCAATCAAAATTTCAACATTCAAAATCTAAGATTATAATCCTTAATAGCTCCTATAAATCCACTCAATGACCCATAATTGCAATAAACTATAAATCATAAAGGATTTAGTATATTAGGTGGTTGAATAATGTAATGACCCATAATTTCAATAAACTATGAATTGGGAAAGATCTAGTATATTAGATGGTTGAATAATGTAATGACCCAAGAAAAGGCTAAACCACATACAGACTTAATACTCTTTTTTACAAGTGCATCTAGGCTTATACTATAAAATGACTAGTAATAGTTAAAAATCTTAGAATCATTAAAAACCGCAAGAACTTCTCCTTCTTGGGCAATGAAAGACTTAATCCACTACCCTCCTATACTCAATCCGGGTGCTAAAAGTAACAATTTTAAGGAAGTAATTTAATTTTCTTTTTTTGACGAGTAAAAGAAGAGCAAACTCTAAAGACCAAAGGGTGCAATGAAGTAGGCATACCTTTAAGAAACAGTCTCCAGTTCCAATCCACTTGCAATTTGACATCCCATCAGCAGGCTCCTCCCACTTATATTTCCATTTCCTTTTGGACAGATTTTCAACTTCTTCTTCTGATAACTTGCACCCCAAGTGTGAACTAAAGGAACTGCAGAATAAAAGATAGAATATCTACATGACACAACATGTATATTGGGGTGCAACCTAGTTGGAAGAAAAATCGATATTGCAATATTTACCACAAAGATGACAGGCTCAGAAGTATGTATGCACAAATATCATAAAATTCTTGAAGATAATTTGCTAATAAAATTTATGTTAAATCTTGCGAGACTTTAAGGCTCACATGGCTACTTCAATAGGCTCACATGGCTACTTTATACACCGATATCTATATCTCCTCTTTCTGAACTTACAATAGGAGGAGAAAAATGATCGTGTTACTGGGTGGTTAGCAAGTCCACTCTAATATCCTTAGCTACTTCAACCCACTGTTTCATGAAGGTGAGGCCTTAATGCATAATAACATGAGGCTATGTCAATTTTATGCGGAATTATAAATAAATAAATAAATATAATCACAATAAGAGAATAAAAAGCAGTCGCAGGATTGACCTCTCAATATGTATGCTTGTTAATTGATTAGATATCAAAAGTTACAACAGAATGGTAAGAATATCAAATGACAGACCACCGCTAAATAAAATAATTAGAAGGCATCTACATAAATATCTACATAAATATATTATATACCTCATGCACACTGAACCTTCAACAGAAAATAGATCATCGACTTCAACATCATGCTCTTGATCTGTTTCAGAGGCATCGGGGTCATCTACAGTTTCAGCATCTTCATTTCTCTCCCCCATGTCAACCATGTCATTCTGTTGCAGTATACCTTCTATAGCATGAGGAAATATCATGATCAGCTCCTCAGAAAACAAAGCACATAAAGTTAAATAAACTGCAACAAAACTCAGCACGACACAGAATGACTGCACAACTTTTTATAGTTACTCAGTTTACTAATAAAGCAAAAGGCAAAGCCAAGGTACACATGAATTATACAAGATGAGATTTTTTCTTAATACAAGCAAGATGAAGACTAGGATAACTCATATATAAAGATTATGAAAAGAAATGTTTTTTTAATAATGTGCAACCTAGCCAAGGCCCCTTTTAACCCACCCTCAGAGAGCAAACCGCAGATACACAACCCCACCATCAAACCGTGTATCACATAATGCAAAAAAACTCCTCTCAAGCCTGCCATAGAAGAAAATGGTTTCACCTTGAAAGATGAATTTACACACCATAACCAAATCACATTGAAAATAGAAATTATGCATAAATAGAGCATCTTCCAGGTGTTATCCTCTTCACTTGAGCTTCTATTTCAACCACCAAGTTCTCATTAATGCCTTCTTTCTTTTGATAAGCAATAGAAGATTTATTAAAAACTACAAAAAAATGTAGTCCAAGTACACAGGAAGTATACAAGAGAAACACCTAACAAGAAAATAAATAGACAATAAAATCATGAAAAATAGCCCATTAAAATCCGTAGAGGCTGCCCAAAAGGACCAACGTATTGAAATAGAGAGTTTTAAAACAACTCCATCGTCCGCTCATGATCCTCAAAATTCCTAATTCCTATCATTCTTTTTTTTTTTTATAGGTAATTCCTATGATTCTTTTCCCTCCAAAAACAGTGTTAGATAGAGAAGCACCATTTTTCACACTACTATAATTTGTGGCCTGTCATATAACCCTCTCCAATTGACAAATAGGTCTATTGTTCTTCTGAGTATAACTCAAACCAACCCAACTCGACCAAGAAAGTTATTCCACAATGCATTGGAAAACTTTTTTTTTTTTTTATAAGTAATACGAAGTTTTATTGAATCAAGTAAATAGGCATAACCCAAGTACACATGAAGTATACAAGAGAAAACACCCAAATACAAGTTAGGAACTTTTTTTTTTGATCGGTAAACAAATTTTTATTGATCAAAAGGGAGACATAGAGTGTCCAATCAAATACAAGTTAGGAACTAGTAGAACCTAAAAGAAAATCATGAAAATGATCCCCATTCAGAACAAGAACATCCACCCAAAGACATCAAGTTTGAAAGAGAAACTCTCTAATTCCTCCCAACGAGCATTCTCTATCTTCAAACTCACAATGGACTAAAAGGCATCAACAAATTTTTCACTCTCTCTCCACATACAACACTAGTTTGTCACAATGAAACGACGTCTCCGATTGTCACTATAATGACTTCTTCCTTAAATCTACCATTCAGTCAATGTTGACAATACGTCTTCAACCACCCGTGGTTATTAAATCCATCAGAACATACGATCTTATATGAGATCCTCACCCCCAATCCTAGATCATAATAGGTCTGCACCACACACCTAATCCTATTGACAAAACATCTCTCTCATTTCAGACTTCCTCGAATCACTCAATCCAATCCATTAAGGAGGATTAGTGACCTTTGCAAGTATTTAAAATTCCAAAACACCTTTGCATTAAGGAAACCATTTTTGGGCGCACCACACAAATAAGCCGCAAAAGCATTTGAACTTAAACTCTAAATCCCACATGCCACTAGAAATATATTTAAATTAGAGAGTACTAACAGTAGGAACCAAAAATGAGGATCAAAAGTCTGTCTTAAGAGAATACTTAATAACTATAGAAAATAAACAACACGGCATGTGCACAAAATATAAAAATATTTTTTATGGGTACAACAAAATAACCATATATCCATGCTAAGTGACAAGGAGATTTTTTAGGTCAATACCAAGGAATATCGAAAACTCGTAAACTTTTTATAATGCAAACAAAAAAAAAAAAAACAGAATTCTATTGATACTTGGTTGAATAAACCTTATAAAGGCCATAAAATCCTCTTACCTTCTTCACTATCTTCCTCCTCTGACACGCTAAAAGATTCAGACTCATCTTCTTCATCATCATCTTCTGTGTCACTTTTACCTTCTTCCTGCCTTTGTCTATGCCAAAAAAAAAATAAATGAAACATGTTAGCTTCAAGAAATTCCTAAATAGTTGTTGTTTAACGTTTCAATTCGAGTTCAAAAAAAGTTTCAAGAAGCCAAAAATGCTAATACACATGATGCAACAAGTATTTTTTACTGTTGATGCAAAATCCAAGTTAAAATAAGTTTGTAAAAAGAGGAAGTTAATCCTTAAAGGAATAACATCATTAGCAACTCTATAAGTATATGGTCAGTGGGAAGAATGCAACGCCCAATGGTCCTTGCTTTGATGATTGGGAAAGGACGAAGTTAGGGCTGGAACTTGATATGCTCAATTGCCTCAATGTTCTTACCTTTAGAGTTCATGAATGTGTTTAATTTGTATCCCTTGAAAATGGGTGCTATCTTTTGTACGATACCTGGGTACACGGGTTGTGCCCTTTTGCTTTCAACAATTAATTACTTATAAAAAAATGAGAGAAATATAGCAAAAATGAAACTTAGGTATTTACATCAAATATGAAGGTGCAAGAAAGTTGGATGCACCAAACATGATATCAAACAAAACAAAAATCAAATCGGGTAAAATGAGTGCAGTGATCTATCCATCTCCTCAACTAGATTGAAAATGAACTCAACTTATGAAAGTCCATTACCTCTTCTTAATCACATCGTCAACAGATTTGCTGCATGACCGCAGTGTCATCAACAAATTATCATACATTGATGCCTCTCTAGGAATTAATTCTTCCTCAGATGCAACACCAGTAGAGTGCTCGTTTGATGGCTCTGTAATAAAAGTTTGACCGAGTATTAAAAGTAAAACTAAGACAGAGATTAAGTAAAACAGATTAAAAATTCCTTATAGGGAATTTTGGGTACATAACCTCAATAATTCAATACTAGAAATAAAAATCAAAAGTCATACAATTGCAGGTCTACTCACTTAAAAATGTTTGATAGTTTATTGAGAGAACATAAACCAAACAAGCTTAACAAAATATGGAATATAAAGATGGTGGACCCAACTTGCCTGAGGAACTTGGTGAGGGGCTACGAGGAATCTGTTCTTTGATACGGCTTTTCTTAATTCCATGTCTACTCACTTCACACTTCTTGAGCGCTTTGGGTCTCTTCATGCCTACATAACATAAAATGCATTACTATATCAGTAAATAAAACTCAAAAAAATAAACAATCAGACTAGCATACCAAAAAAACAGAAGGCATGAAAGTTTCCAAAGAAACTAAAGCTAAAATTAATCAAATGACAAGCAGAGCATAGGGTTAAGCCCGCACCCGACCCCGACCCCAGCAACCCAATGGTACAAAGGCATGTGAACCGGACAAAAATGGTCGGGTCACTGTCCCGGGTCGGGTTTCCCTTTTAATGAAAAAAGGTTTAGTTGGCACATCTTCTTTCCCCGAAAATAATTGGCATATCTTATATCTCTGCAATTGGAATATTTTAATCTTTCATGACTATCTTTTGATGCTGAGACTTCCCCCAGGTTATCAGTAATTCCAAATATGGTTATGCAAGCTGTTTACGCATGAAACCCATGAGAAAGCATTGTGGCATCATCCAATATTTGGATTACCAAGCAAGGAACCACAAGAGGAAATTAAACAATATAGTTCTTTATATAGTACCCAGGCTATGATTAGAGAAAATAAGCCTCTCACAGGAAGCAAGGGAGAGAACAGAATAAACTGCAAATCCATCGGAAACTATTAGTACACGCAATGGCGATGATAGAGGCGCTGCTGCGGAGCAGAGAGAGAGAAAAGCACGGACGGTGAGAGAGAGAGAGAAGCTGATAGATTTACCAGTGGCGAGGCGGTGCAACAGGCGACGGAGGTGATGAAGACAGCGACGCGAGAGAGAGAGAGAGAGAGAGAGAGATGGAGACGACGGAGCAACGGAGGTGATGAAGGCAGAGGAGGCTAGGGTTTCGGCGTGAGAGTAAGAGAGGACATCGGCGCTAGTCGCAGATAGAGAGAGAGAGAGAGATCTGAAGGAGTGATTATTGAATTCGAGAATCTGAAGGTGGTGGGATGACACACTTACATATTTAAAAATTAGTTTTTATTAATTATTTTTAATTAATTTCTATTTTTTTATTTTATTTTTATTAAAATAATTAAATTATTTTACTTATTATCTACCCACCGCTTACTTATAGGAAAAATGAAAAACAAAATTAAAATAGATTTGATGTGTAGTACGTGATGTGTGAAAATAACAAGTAGAATTAATTTAAAAAAAAAAAAAAAAAAAAAAAAACAAGTAGAATTATTCAATCTGAAGAGTTTCAACCCTTTGCCCTTTGGGCTTTGAGCTTATGTCTTTTTGATATGGGGTTTTAAAAAAAATCCGAGTTTAGGGTTTTAAATATGGGTTTCGGATTTAAAATACTATATTTGGATTTGATGAAACTAGTTTTAGTCATGACAGTACCAGCTTGGGTATGTTCCGGACCGGAACTAGGATAAATACCCAATATGGATGGATAGTCTTAATAGTAACCAGGTTATGATTAAAATGAGAAAATAAAGCCTGAACCAAGGGAGAGAACAGAATAAACTGTAAATCCAAAAGAAACTATTAGTACATGCGATGGAATCACGATGATAAAGGCGCTGCTACGGAGCAGAGAGAGAGAAGCCGAGAGATTTTACTTGTGGTGAGGCGCAAAAGAAGAGAGAGTGAACAAAGAGAAGAGCTGGCGAGAGAGAGATGTCCGAGGGAAGGTTGTACTGTTGTGATACGCATTATGTGTCGGGGATGGGGAAGAATTAGAGGGTTTAACTAACAAAACGCACTGTTTGGTTTTGATATGGGGTTACGACATCATGAAATGACGAGCTTGAAGATTGGGATACGATCAGAATTTTGTAAGTAATAATAAAATAATTTATGAATAGTAATAAAGTAGTTTATGAATAATATTTTATAAAATTTTAGAAAATAAAAGAAAAAATTAAATAAAAATATTATAAAATTAAAATATTGTTAAAATATATTTTTAAATATTATTTTAATGATTAGTTTGAAAGTATTTGTATTTAAGTGATGTTTGAGGATGAGATGAAAATTTTGGGATGGAAACTTTTTCCAAACAAACCTGGGGATATTTAAATGTTGAGATAATTTCATCTCATCACATCTCAACATCCAAATATCACTCAAATATAAACTTTTCAATTACAAATTCTCAATTTTTTCATTTAATTATTACAATTTTTTAAACTTCTAAACAAAATACAGAAATAATTCAACTTTTTTAAATCTCAAAACAAAAATAATATTAAAAAATAATATTATAATAAAATTTTAATTTTATAATATTTTTATTCAATTTTTTTTTCTCTATTTTCTGAAAATCTCATAAAATATCATTTTATTATAATATCTAATAATATCATTTTAACTTTATTATATCTAATAATATTATTCTATTTAGAATAATATCATTATTATTCTAAAATAGATTTTCTCTATTGATTTTTTCAATAAAGGTGCTTGTGCTTATTTTGAAATACAATATTATTTTTTTTTTAAATTATAATGAGTCCTACTATAAATGGTGTGTTAACATTTCAACTTACCTGTAGCAAAACTCAACAAGTAATTGCACCAACATTCAAAGAGAAATGCTCTTCGCAGCTATAAAGCTTCTGCGCACCTTTTTTAAAAAATAAAATAAAATAAATATAAGATTCATATAAAATAATTAATTTTTTAATAGTGAACTCAACTTTTTTTTTTAAAAATAATGAATGATGTTTGCATAACTCATAATAGTACCTAGCATTAGTCACGAATCAAGCATCCCCGAGTTTGGTACCGACAGAGGACTAATACAAAAAACAAAAATCGAGAGGAAAAATTTTATTTATCAATTTTTTTATATTACATACTAATATGTGATTGGTATTTTTATCCTTATATTTAAACACATATATTGATGTATAAATTTATATATTTAAATAAAATAACATAAATGACAAATTACATATTGATGTGTAATATAGAAATAACAAGAAATATTTCTCTTTAGTAAAAGATATGATTCACAGTTAATAATGTTATGTACGACACTTTAATATCATTTTCATCGGACTATATAAAATGATGTATTTTTATCATTTTTTGAATCATCTTTTATTTTATTTAACAAAAATTTCAAATGATAATGAACAATATCATCATATTATGTTACAGCGAGATAAGAATGTATTTATTATATTTTGTGTAAGAATTTAAAAAAATTATAATAACAAAATGAGATTAAATAAAATACTTTTTGGATCCCAACGTAGCGTTAAAAGTTAATATCAGATGGAGGAGTCGGGATCCCCCAACAACTGTATCAAGTTAACTTCCATCAAGCCAAAAAATAAAATACAAATTCGAAAATGGACCCACAGGTTCGCCCCAACTGCTCTTAGGGCCCAAAGCACTAGAGAGAGGTCACCCTGATTTTTGCTTTTATTTTTTAGTTTATTTGCAGTTCCAGAATTGCTTTGCTTTCCAGAGTAGCAAGTGTACTGCTGGGCTGCGTTAGTTGTCAGAAAGTGAGGCAACAACATCTAGTGTGGACCTGTGGTGTTGTGCTGTCGTTGTTGGGGGTAGTTTTGTGGTCTTTAATCTGAAGCCGAACGTTGTGAGTTTCAACCCCCTCGAAACAGAGAAGTGCAATGACTCGTCTTAAGAGGAGAAGTGGTAACGTAAGGAGATGGTGGGACTCGAGCCAGTCCAACAAAGGGCTTGAGGTTTGGTATGGGCGCATGTGTTGCACTTGTACACGTTGATTGACGAGCAGCTCCGAAGGCTGCCTTTAGGAGAGCAAAAACCACTTAATTGGACGATATAACGCGTGTCGTCATTGTCGTCACATATTGACCCATTTTCTACACTTTCTATTCTAATTTAGACTGCATTTAAATATTGAGTTGAACAAAATTATTTATAAATAGTAATATGTTGAGTAGGTGGAATGAGTTATATAAGATCTATTTAAAATGAATTTAAATGTATTTAGATATTAAGATGAGTTTAATACTATTTATGAGAAATTAAAAAATATTATATGTCTGACATATAAAGATGTGTTGAGTTGAAAAATATTACAGATCCCACGTGTAACAAAATTTTGAGTTGAGATGAGTTTAGTAATTTGAAAATTGGGTGTTTGAATATTTAATTCAGTTTAAAATTAGACTAAATTGAATTGATCTCAATTGAATCTTGTAACCAAATAGACCCTTAAAGATCACGAATTCTAGTTTTGCGGGCGGAGCACTAGTAGCTTGGATCGCGTTGGATGAGGGGAATCCTTTAATATTTTTTTGTGGTGAGTATGTGTTTTTCATCCAAATAAACCCATGCCAACGTGTTCCTTGTTTCCCAGGAGCAAGTATGGGAAGAATTGATAAGAAATTCTGGTTCCAAGGAAACGTTACCCAGGACATAAAAAAGTATAGTCACGTGCTTAATGTAATCAGAAAGATGCAAAACCAGAAAAAAGGAAGATGTTGGGTAACTTAAACTAATGTTTTGTATCTATCTGCCAACTAATCTCCCTCACGGGGATCAATGACTACTTTCTTGTTCGAACTTTTTCTCCATTTTAAAGCTCAATTAAATTGGGAATGAAGTCATATCTGATAAGTAAGCTTAACAAAATTTATTGACCATTTTTACCTCCATTATAATACGTATTAACGGATCAGTCATTGATATAACGAAAATAATAAAATTTTAAATTTTAATTTTAAAAAAATAATAGATCTTATACATAAATTTGTAAATATATATAACATTACTCATATTTATTACTTGATATCGTTAAAAATATTTATACGGATAATAATAAGTATTATAAATCGCACTTAATGTATCTATTTCTTTCTTACTTAAAACTTTCAAATTCGAATAACAAAAAGATCATTTTCCTATCACAGTTACTATGAATAATATCAGATGGCTCTTGGTGCATGTTGTAGCATATGCCCCAGTGGACTGAGTGAAACAAAAGAAGGATAATGATAGGTTTACTATATTTCTATTATTATTTTACTATTATATAATATATTTGAAATTTTTATTTTTTTATTATATTTTTTAACATCCTTAATTATTAAGAAAAATTTTAAAAATATACAGCTTCATTAATAGCCACTTCCTTAATCATTAAATAAAAAATAAAATAAAATAAAAAGAGTAATAAATAAATGATATGAGAGTAGTAAACCTATCATTACTCGTAAAAGAAACACCTCTAGAGATGAAAAAAGAAAAATACAACAAAAGCGTGTAGAAGCAGAGGATCGACTGATGGATCCATCAATCCAATTGATTGAACCATAAAATGAGTGATTAATTATGCAACAATGAACAGTAACCCAGAGATTAAAATGTCTACCGATTCCAAAATCAAAGAAATTTAAAAGCTCACCCACATTACATTAAGAAAGAGAAGGAGAAATCCCAACAATAGTTTTGAAGTTACAACAACAAAATAGCCCAGCATTCGTATGATGTACATGGTTCAATATTCCTCTACTTCTTGGGAGCAAACCTAGACTTGATTTTCTCAACCTCCTTCGTACCCACTTGGAATGCCTTAGTCAAGACATTGTCGGGCACCGCCGGTGTCGCGGCAAACAAGGTGGTAGCAATGGACTGTGTGCCTGGCAACTGGCTGTTAAACGCAGCTATCACAGCTGCAGGCACCTTACCATTGTTCTTCTGAAAATGTACCAACCCCTTTGGGAACACAAATATCTCACCCTTCTTGATGGACTTAGATATGAGCACATTTGCTGTGGTTATGAACCCCACGTCCAATTCACCATCGAGCACAAACACTATCTCAGTGGCACGCGGGTGAGTGTGAGGCGGGTTAAGGCCGCCGGGGGCATAATCAATGCGGGAGAGCGAGACACCGAGGGTGTTAAGGCCTGGAATTTTTTCAACATTGGCTGCAGTGACCAGAGAACCAAAAGTGTTGTTGGTGAGGCCTGGCTTGGCCAAACCCTCAAAGAAGAAGTCTGCGGCAGATATGTTTGCCACGTCTTTGCAGGTGAACCCATTGACTTTCAGACCTGTTCATGATCATAACTCATTCATGATTCAAAATTTCCACCAATATTTGTAGGTTTACCTTTTACTCTCACCTTCTCAGACTAATAATGTTTTACTCAGAAATCATAAACAAGAAATTATATAATTGACACGATCAAAGTTTCTAAGTTCGCTATAATTAGCTCTGAATTTAATTGAAATAAAAAAAAAAAGAGCAAAATAAAACAAGAATAAGAATCTTGATCTACTGTATATCGATTAAAGCGCAAGCAGACCGGTATAAAAGGAAATAGGAAGAGGTCATAAAAGGGGTGGGTTTACCATCCTAGTATATATCGATAGCAGTACTTCAACGGGAAGAAGAAAAGTGAAAGTATTAGGACAGGGATACCAGAAGCGAGATCGGCAACACAAACATCTTGAAGCAAGTCAGGATCTGCGGCAGCAGCGCTGAAGAATATAGCAAAAGTCGTAACGACCAGAGCGACAATGGCCACCATGATTGCCGAGATTATTGTAAATGGTAAAGAAAAGAAAAGAAAAGCAATCAAATGGGCGAAAAGGTATGGGAAAAGATGGTAGATGGGAAGGAAAATGGGTTTTGAATAACTTTTTGGACGCGTGAGAATGAGATTGGTGGATAGGGTATTAATAATGTGAGTGTGAGAGGCTGCGCCTTTGGACGTTGTGAGAGCTCATCTTTACGAATAATAATGAATTATGATGACGAGTGAGTTCTTTGAGCCTCTTTAAGATAGTATAGATGTGTTTAAATATTAAAATAAATTTAAATATATTTATAAAAAATTAAAAAATATTATGAATGTTGAATATAAAAAAATTTTGAATTGAAAAAAATTTTAAATTTTACATGTAAAAAATTTTAAATTAAAATAAATTTAGTTATTTAAAAATTTGAAATTTAGATGTAGAATAAATTTAAGGCCTCGTTTGTTTTTAGGAAACATTTCATCTCATCTCACATCATCATTATAACTTTTTCAAATTCTCATACAAAATAAAATAAATAATTTAATTTTTTTAAATCTAAAAATAAAAATAATATTAAAAAAATATATTTTAACAATATTTTATTCAACTTTTTAACTTTAATCTCATCTCATCTCATAAAACAAACGAATTCTAAATTTAAACCGAACAAAGAGCCAAACGCAGCCTCAGAGAGAGAGAGAGAGAGAGAGAGAGAGAGAGAGATAGACAGAAGACAGAGATGCTTTGAAGGCGAAATAATGTTGAAAGAGAAATGCGGGGAATGCAAAGCACGAAACATGCCTCCCTCCGTAGTCCGTAGACCAAAAGCAAAGTCATCGCAAGGCAAAAGGCCCAGATTATGCCTCTATTTTGGTCCCATCTTGGGTCTCTGGCTTTTTTAATGACACTGGCAAACAAAAAAAATCTTTTCTTTTTAATATAAGAAAAGAACCCAATCTGAATAGAATTTTTTTTCAATTTTTATTTATCTTCTTATATTTTATTAAAAATATCTTTACATTCTTTAAAAAAATAAAAGTAAAAATAAATTTTCTATGTCATGTGTAAAATGTATGACGTAAACAGTTGTTAATTTATGATAAAATTTATCTGAATAATTTTATTTTTCTAATAATATTAAAATAAACAGTGAGATAGTTTCAGATATTTTATGAATAATAAAAAAAATATTAAATAATAATAAAAAATAAATAATAATAGAGGAATATGAGAATACTCTGCTACCAAACTAGCCAACCTGATCTTTACTAACTACTAACCTGCTGCCACATTGTGTCTCTCCAATATTGACGCCAATTGTATTTGCCGCTGCAAATCTTGTCTTTTTGATTTATTTTCCCGAATGAACTAAGTTCCTTGTAGCCAAATTCGTTGGAGTTCTCTTGCCACTCAAACAACAATTCCGGGCGGTGTCCATTTGCAAACCACGGCATCAGGTCTTTTTGCTCAGCTCCTGTCTCCTTCCATCACCTCGATTCATTAGGATTCAATTCCTCTAATCTTAAGATCTCAATTATCTCAATGATCAGGAAGGACTGCAGGGATGGAAGAGGAGCTAGGGGTTGTGGTTGTTTTCTGAGAGTGAGTTTAATCTGAAATGGAAGTTTCTATCAAACCAAACAGGCCGATTCTCAACGATTGGGTTGCTTGAAACTGGATACAACCAAAGATCTTCCAGCTGAGTCTAGAGGACCACGTTGAAAGCAAACTGAAAATCATCTCAACCACCACCCCGAATTTGCTCAACTCAGCCATTTCCCCTAACCCTTTTTCTGCTCAATCTGTCCTCGCTGCACTGAAATCAGGACAAAATCATCTCAAGCGAGATCTGGCTCTCTCAGTTCGACCATGACTCTAACCTCGATCTGCAGAGACAGAAGTCTAGGCCGCTGAACAATTGACTTCCTGGAGCAAGAGGGATGGAGCCGGGGGGAAACAAAATGTTAGGGACGACGGAGTCCACGATTCCCCGTCTCCGGGGTGGCGGTTTACTTACTGTTTAAGACCCAAAAACCCGTATAAAAAAAACAAAAAGACCAAAAAACCAGAATATAGACAAATAATAACCTACACTTGGACAATAAAACTAATTTACAGTCGGACTAAAAGTATTATATAAAAATAACCTTATGAATGAATTGACATGATTTTATATGATTCGATCTGTTTTATAATAAAAATAATTTTATAATCTGATAAATTATATTAAATCACATCAATTTATAGAATTATTTTTATCTAATCATTTTGTTGCTAATGTATTTCTCAATAAGTTATTCAGACCAATCAAAACAAACCACAAGGATAAAAATGTAATTGTCTAGTCATCGAACAAATTACTTTTCCCATCTCCGTTGAGGCTTTAATATTTGAAAAAGAGAAAGATATATCAACCGTAACACTGTTGGATCTTATGATTAAAAAAAAAATACAACAAAAATTATTATCCGACAACTCATTTAAAATTCTATACTAAATGATGAGTAATTTTATAAGATAAAATTTAATTTTAATTAAATAATATGTTTATAATTGTAAATTATAAAATAAGTTATAAAATAATAATAATAATAATAATGATAATATTAGATACAGTTTATAAAATATAGTTTTATAATTTTATTTGCAACTCTAATATACAAAACAACACACTCCCCTAATCATAAAGTAGCCAATTTTATTAAAATGGGAGATTGAAATTATGGGATAAGGATCCTTACTCCATTTTACTTTGAAATGGATATAGAGTATCTACTTAGAGACCTTCAATAACATCAAAACAAACTTCTCTTTATGGTGGCGACAAACTCTTGTCAGAGCACTAAATACTACAATTTCCCTTGGAAGAGAGATTAGGGCACACTTCTCAATCCCAAGGATAAGATACACCCTTCATAGCAAAATAGTTGAGCCAGGATAAGCTAGGATCTCCATGACACAGAAATGCATCCAATATGAGCAGCGAAGCCACCTTTTTCACAATAATAGAACCAATGGTTTGGATTTATTTTCTCCTTGCAAATCATACAATAATATTCTCCTGAATCATCTTCGATGGTATATGTGTGAGTTTGAGAAGATGTGTGTCATACCTGGCTTCATGCGGAAGACTTGCACATTCAAAACCCAAGACGAAATCGCACTCGGTACATACAAATACTGGTTCGAAGAATGCACCATAACTGTTGCTTGAGCTATCACAAGCTTTGCATTTTTCCATCGAACTTATAGCAAGGAAGAGGGAATGCTGATGGCCTTCATGTTTAAAGGTTTCCGGGAGTGAAATACATTGAATGTCCAAGTTGTAGTAACACTCATCACATTTGTAGCTAAAGCCCCTGTGAGGATGTTTACAAGCACTGCAATAGAACATGCAATCACCCCTTGAGTTGAGAGTGAGAGGGTGTTGATGAAGCAAGTGTCGCTTCTTTTTGGGTAGTTTAGCACAACTTTCATGAAGGAAGAATTTGCATTGCTCACATTTGTAAAAAGAGTCCAAGATTAGTTGCCCACACCCTTCACAAAACTTATCATCCTCTAGTTCTTTATCACCAAGACATAAATTATGTTGATGACTGAAGTGTTTGATCTCCCCAACTACTCCACCCTCTTCTAGGCGTATCTCCTCAAACAGTGCATCAAGAGTTACACTTATGTCTACAGATCCATCCATAAGCAATTTGTCATAAGTGCAGAGCAAGTGGGCAACATAATCACATTCTTGGCAATAATACATTGTGTAGCTGCTCCTTAGCTTGATGCAGAGAACAAGTGCGAGTGAGGGAGTGATCATGTGCTACAGTTTTGATGGCTTGTGGAAAGTGAGCACATTTGGTGTGAATCAAGAGTTGACAAATGCTACAAAGGCTAGCAATGTCCTTGCGTTCCTCACCACAGGCTTCACAAGTAATTGGATCTGCTTCAAGATGGGATGGAACACATGTTGATGATCGTCGTTGGCATTGTTTCTCCAGTGGGAAGCACGCCTGATGTCAAGGTCAAAACTGCAACTATTGCAATGGTAATAGAAGTATCTCTTGCATGTCTCAAGGCATGCATCACAGTATCTAAACTTTATTGGTTCCTCTGATGGTTTTAGGAGAACAAGAGTGGTTTGGGTGCACAGGGTGTTGTATCTCCTGGGGCAATTCATAGCAAGATTTATGCAGGAAAAAATCACATACAGAGCATTTGTAGCAGATACCCAATACAGATTCCTCACATCCTGAACAAACAAGTTCCTTCTTTCCATCACCTTCCAATCTTTCAACAAAGACTAAGGGATGCTCGTGGCTGAAATGCTTGGTTTCCATCTTTCTCTCAAGATCTCTCTCATTTTGCACATAAACACAACAAAAAGCTGATCAATGTGCAGATCCGTGAAAAGATCACTTCTTGATCGCTATTAAAATATTCTAATAAAAATCTTAAAAAATATATTTATCATATGATGTTAATAAAAAATAATGAAAATACGATAATAAAAAACATGAAAGATTTTGCTAAAATATTGGGAGCCAACATTTTCATTTTTTGAAAAGAAGAAAAGGAAAAAGGAAAAGAAATTGCCAACAAATTGGCCTTCTTACCATTTTCAGTTTAATGAGAAAAGCTTTTTATAACTGGTCAGATATCATACACAAAAAGAAGATAGGGTAAATTAAGATTAATCATTTGACAATTGTTAGGATTAATATGAAGAAATTCATGGACCTAACTTATTTCATAAAACCGGTTCTACAAAATACGATTGTTCATTTGTTATAAAGTATAAACATGCCAAGACCTTGTCGGAATTATTCCTTAACATGCTATCCGGCTAACCTTTATTCTATATCTCTAATAATAATATTTTTATGATTATAAAAAAAATTAGAATTTATTCCGATAAGAAAACTAATCTGCCAGCTTCACGAAACAGGTCGAATTACATGGCTTTGGTTTTCGTTTCAGAGAAATCCTTCAGAAAAGCAATTTGGTGTTTTTTCATACCCAGAAAGCAATAAAGAGAGCAAGAGATGCAACTTAGTTTCAAAAAGATAAGCTGTACACAGCTGATTTTCCCACAGAGAGAGAGAGAGAGAGAGAACTGATCACCAAGAAGCAGCAAATTGAGAAAGACGAATAAGCAGGCAGTAGCATTAGACTAATTCATGACCAAACAACGAAAATGAGATTTTAAGAAAACAAAGGAAGAATCGTATACCTCTGTGATGGAGATGACTAGAAGCAAATTCACAACTGCTGGAATCTCGTTGTTCTATGGTCAGAAATCTCTCTCTCTCTCTCTGCTCAATCATCTCTTTCTTCACAGTTTGTTCAACGCACATAGGACAATGCTACAGCCCCGCTATATTTGAAAGTCTTCCAAGTAAAAAGTCAATTAGTCAACCGACCCTTCTCCACGTCATTTTTTTATTTCAAAATATTTATATCAAATTTGCAACGAAAGCTACTATAAAATTAAATTCATTTTATGTAATAACTATAAATTGATAATTTGCATGGGTTAATGTAATTGGAAAAGATTAATGATATACGTGTAATCTTTTTTATAAGCTTTTATATAATTATATTTTAAATTGAGATCATCTATGTAAAATGATGTTATTTTTATAAAATATTTATAAAAATATTCCTTATTTAAAATATAACAAATTGTAAAAAGTTATGAAAATAGTTGTAATTGTATCATTTTTCAATTGCCAAAATCGAGGGGTTATATAATATATTGAAAAAATTATATTCTTAAGTTGGTGTGTACATCATACTTATTAAAATATTTATATGAAATAATTTAATTTGAAAGATAAATTTTAAAATATAAATTTTTTAAATTAAATTTTATTATTTAAATAATATAAATAATATATTCTATACATCAATTTAAAAATAGAATAATTTTAAACTATAACAAGATACAAAAGAAATTTTGAGAGAGAAATAGAGTTTGATTTTTCTCGGTGGAGACTTGAGTGTTAGAATTTGAATTTTTAATAGAGATGACGTGTGAAATAGACATATTAAAGACAAAAAAGTCTTTTACTTGTGTTTTTAGAGTAACGCTAAGGGAGCTGCCGCTTAGCATTTTAGTGTATTTTTATATATGTATATATTTTTTATTTTTTATATAAATTTTTTTAACAATTTTAAATATTTTAAAAAAATAAAAAATATTTATAATATTATTAAAAAAATATTTTCTTAATCATGAAATAAAATAAAAAATTATTTTGTTAATTTTTTATTTTACTTCGTGATTAAGGAAATATTTTTTAATAATTTTTTTTACTTTATAATTAAGGAAGTATTTTTTAATAATATTCTAAATTTATTTTATTTTTTAAAAATATTTAAAAGTATTAAAATTTTTTTTATAAAAAATAATTGAAAAAAAACACATCAAAAGACATATGCTAGAGCCAGCAGTAGCTCCCAACGGGAGCAACCAGCGGTGGCTCTAGCAGTACTCGTGTTTAAATAAAGGAAGGGCTTTTTTTTTTTCTTTTTTTTTTCCCTCGGTGTAGATAAGGTTTTATTTTTATTTTTTTTGACGTAAGATAAGGATCGTGAGGGCTCGTTTGTTTTCTGAGATGAGATGATATGGATTGAAATTAAAGTTAAAAAGTTGAATAAAATATTATTAGAATATATTTTTTAATATTATTTTTATTTTGGAATTTAAAAAGGTTGAATTGTTTATTTTATTTTGTATTGGAAGTTGAGAAAGTTGTAATGATTAGATAAGATGAGATGAGATGTTTTCTGAAAACAAATAAGACCTCAAGTAGCTTGAAACGTATTTTTAACGATTTAAATTTGTTTAAATTTGGATTCAAAGATGATTTGAGATGAGTTGAGATGGTTTTAGATGAGTTGAATAAAATATTTTTAAAATATTATTTTTTAATATTATTATTATTATTTTGATATTTGAAAAAGTTGAATTATTTATTATATTTAGTGTGAAAATTTAGAAAAGTTATAATGATAAGTTAAGATGAGTTTCCAATCCAAATCGGGGCTAAATGTTTTTGATATATTTTATACTTTTAAGCACTTTAAGGCCTCGTTTGTTTTCACGAAACTTCTCAACTTAACTCATTTCATCTAATCATTATAATTTTTTCAATTTTTCACACAAAATAAAATAAACAATTCAATATTTTCAAATCCTAAAACAAAAATAAAATTGAAAAAATATACTCTAACAATATTTTATTTTATTTTTAACTTTCATCTCAATTCATTTCATCTGTAAAAACAAATGAGGCCTAAAAGATTGAAAACTTATTTATTTTTAAATATTTCAAATTGAAAGCCTTTTCATTGAGAAATACTCATTAAAAATTTAAAATTATGCGAGGCTCAAAGCAACCATCATATTTATTTTTTTATAAGTAAATTGCATTAATTAAAAAAAAGGTACAAAAGGAGGGGTTGGGATGCCGCAAGGTGTAAAAAAATTGGTGAAGTAGTAAATCGAACCGGACCGAACCGAACTGGTGGGTTTGGTTTGATACTAAGTTTGGTTCGATTAGGTACTGGTTTTGTTTTTCTTAAAACCGGTCAAAATCGGCCCGATTTTGATTTTTCTTTTTTTAAAACCAGACCGGACATGATCGATTCATATATTTTTTTTATTGTACATAATTTTTATATATACTATATAATTATATATAAAATAATTTTGTATTATATGATAAATCACTACTTAATATAATATTAAAATTTAAAATCTTATATCACTATAGTCTATTATATTAATAGTTATACTAATACTATATCACTATATATTATAATATATTATAATATATCACTATATTATATATTATAATATATCACTATAATTTATAATACAATTATAATATATATTATAGTATACTACAATATATTATAACTGGAAAACTGAACCAAACCTAATCAGAATCGGTAAAATTAGAAGTATCGGTTTAGGAGGGTAACCAGTGTAGAATCGATTCTTGAAAATACAAAATCGGTACAAACCAATTTGGTCCCAAATTTTATAAAAAAATGCCCCATTACAGTACTTACAACATTTAAAAAATAAAAATAGAAGTAAAAAATGGGTAATGGATCAATATTGGTACGAGAGCCTTGTTTTGCAAAGGAGGGGACCGCGTTAAGCAGTTTTGTGTTGTTCATCAAGAACTCTAATGCTCGTAATTTTATAGTAGGATCATCTCCTATCTTTCTTAATTAAATAGATACTCAACTGGAATTGAGATTGAAAACACAAGTTGAGGATACGTGAGTTGAGATGAGAATAGTTGAGATGAAAGTTAAATAAAATATTGTTAGAATAATATTTTTTAATATTATTATTGTTTTGAGATTTAAAAAAATTAAATTGTGTATTATATTTTGTACGATAATTTTTAAAAGTTGTAATGATTAGATTAGATGAATTGAGATCACGACATATTATAACTTTTTATTATTATAAAATAGATATAATGAGTCATATTAAGTCACGTCAATTTATAATTTTTTTTTTTGTTTTTGTAACTTTCGTTGAACACATAGCATTTCTCATTGAATATTGCTCTCACTTTTGCTCAAAGAACCCAATAGTCCTATTAGTTTTTACTCTCTTTCACACACACTATCACAAAAAAATTTTATAAAAATAAATTCACAAATTAATATAGTTTCATATGATACGTTTGACTCATTTTACAATAAAAGTAGATTTGCAATCTAATGTACCACATCAACCTACGTCAGTTTATGAATTTATTTTATAAAATCTCTCTGTGGCTATCTTTCATAAAACAAAAACTCCATGTGCAATTATTTTTGCATATTCCTTATGCACTTTATTAATGTGATTTTCTGTGTCACTTTTTTTTAATATAAAATAACTATTTTGGCCAATTACATTAATGAAGTACATAAAAAGTACTCAAAAATAATTATATGTAGCAAAATCCTTCATAAAATATATAATATTAGAGGTATAGAAATACAAGCTCGACTTTTCGTCATATATAAATAAGCAAAAGTAATTTTTATTAATTACTGATTTGTCACCAATCATATAAGATGTCCATAGTAATAATTATAGGAAGTTTAGTATATTTCCTTTTAAATTTAAGGAGGTCGAAATGCAAATCCTGGCTGCTTTTTTTTTTTTTTTCAAAAATCCACTTCTTTTCACCATGAGTTTTAGGGCAGGTTTGAGAGGTGAGATGAGAATTTTATATTTTATTTTAGTGTTTAAAATATTATGTTTTAGTATTATTATTATATTGGGATTTGAAAAAATTAAATTGAAATTTGAAAAAGTTGAATTGTTTATTATATTTTATATGGAGATTTGAAAAATGTGTAGAGATGAGATGAGATGAGATGAGATGAGATGAGAATTATGTATCTCATCCTACACCCCAAACCTGCCCTTAATATCACAATTTTTATTTTCTTAGGGCTAGTTTGTACATGAATATTCTATTAATATAATTTTCCTCCAAATTAGATATTTTATTAAATAATTATGTCTCTAAAACCATTTGGAATACAGTATGCGGAAGTAATCCAAGACATTTGCTTTAAATAATATATTACCGCCAATAAATTAATCTTATATTACCAAAAAATATATGCTTTGAATACTTAAGTAAAACCATACGATTCTAAATGCCATTTTCAATTGACTTTGTCACACTTCTTAGTTGTGAGGGTGAGATTAAGGAGAAATCAAGAGAATCCCGATTTGAGGTTCGGTGCCTCTAGAGAAAAGAGAGAGAAAGAGAGAAATTGTAATTTGATAATTTTTCAGACAGTCTTCAATTACATAGCTAGGCACCTATATACTCAATGCAGGAAATAATAAACGTAATAGACCATGACATTGTTTCTAGAACCACTGTTGAGTAATCAAAAGAACTGACATATTGATCTATAGTAATGTGCCTGACATTATTATTATATTCTAATGAGCTATTAGAAAAGCCCTAAACCCAACAATCTACTTCAGGCTCGAAATCAGCTCCTGTCTTGCTTAAGCCCATGGTCTTCAAGCCTGTTCGGCCCAGCCCACGGTTCTTAGCCGAAAAGGAACCCCAACCCACGTTTGCCCTAATCCCCTTCTCTTCACCTTCGTCTATCCTTCTCTCCTCTGCTATTGCCGTGCCTCTTCCCTGGTAAGGGCCAACGGTGTGACGATACACTTTACACACTTTTTAAAGCATTTTTCCCACAAGGTGTGGAAAGGCTATTTTAAGGGCGTCGTAACCCTCCCAGGTAGCATCATCTAGACTTTGTCCCTGCCATCATCTAGGCTATGTCCCTGTTATCGTCCTAGAAGTTCCATCCACGGTCGATTGCCCTTCTTCCTCATCCTCCTGCTCAGAATCTCTTCTGGTTTAGGTTTTAAAACCCCTATGGTGTCAACTGGAGGGAGAGTAGGGAGCACATGAGCGTTGCTTCCTAGCTTGGCCTTCAATTGAGATACATGGAATACCAAGTGGATCTGGGTTGAAGTGGGTAGTTGTAGGCAGTAGGCCACAGTCCTAACCTTGTGCAAGATCTGAAAAGGTCCATAGAACCTTGGTGATAGCTTATGATTGCGGCTCCTACTAACTGATGATTGCCAGTAAGGTTGCAATCTCAGGTATACCCAACTCCCAACTCCACGATGGGAGTGCCTGGTGTATAAGTCATAAACCAAGGGGGTGGGTAACCGTAAAGGGCCTCAAACAGGGTGATCTTGGTTGTTGCATGCTGGGTGGTGTTGTACCACCTCTCAATAAGAGAAATCTAGTTAGCCCAATCCTTAGGTTTGTCCTCACTAAAACACCTTAGGTAGTTTTCCATTATTCACAACCTTTGTCTAGTCGCCTGTATGAGGGTTGTAGGCTGTGCTAAAAGCCAGTTGGGCCCATTGGTTTTTGAATAATTTCAGCCAAGACCTACTAGTAAAGGGTTCGATCCCTGTCTGAGATGATGGAGAAGGGCATCCCGAATAGTTTGAAAAAACTTTGGATGAAGAAGAGCCAGGCCATTGTAGAGGTAGTGTATGTGTGTGTAAGAGGAGTGAAGTGACTATACTTGGTCAGTCTGTTAAGACTTAACCACAATCTAAATACAATCAAATCTCTTGAATTTGGGCAACCCTTCAATAAAATCCATAGTGATGTGAGACCATGGCCTGTTAGATGTAGATAGTGGTTGTAAAAGGCCACTTGGTAAAGCTTAGTTAGCCTTGTTCCTCTAACAAGTATCACGATTTCGAATATAAGATCCCCAACCTCCCTCTTCAACCTTGGCCAAAAGAAATCCTACCTCGCCCTATGCAGTGTCTTATCATACCTAGAGTCCCTTAGGGGATTGCTGTGTAGTAGTTGTAACAGCTTTTGTTTGAACTGGGGTCATCAGCCACATAAACTCTCTTCTTGTACAATAATAAGCCCTCAAGAACATAAGGACAATTCAACTCCCCATTCTCCACCTTTTGAATTATTTCCTGCACATTGTTGTCTGTTTTATACCCATCCTTAAGCTTTTCGGCCAGGTAATGGTGGTTAAAGAAATAACAGTTAAGGTCGCCTACCCTTCCTCAAATTGTCTAGAAAAGGCATCTACTGCCCTATTATCTTTGCCCTTCTTATATTCGATTACAAAGTCACGCCTCAACAGTTTAGCTACCCATTCTTGTTGTGTGGGAGTGCCCACCCTTTGACCCAAAATATACCTTAAACTTTGTGATCTGTTTTTACTGTGAAAGGCCTGCCAATGAGTAAGGCCTCCATTTTTGCACTATTGAAACCAATGCAAATAGCTCATTTTTATAGGCTGATAGAAGTTGAGTCCTCCCCTTCACAACTTGGTTGTAGTAAGCAATAAGTCTCCCTTGCTACATCAGTATAGCTCCTACTGCTATCCCAAAAGCGTCACACTCAATAGTGAATTTCTAGTTAATATCTAATAGTGCCAACACATGGGCTCAATCAAGACATTTTTAAGTTGCTAGAAAGCTTCTTGGGCTTCCTCATTCCACTTGATTATCCCTTCTGGAGGAGCTGAGTTAAAGCAGCAGTTATTCTGCCATATCCTTTAATGCAGTGACTCTCAAAGAAAAATACCACATTCCACTTGATAGAGGGAGCATTTGTTAGCCCAAATGGCATAACAATAAACTCATAGTGCCCCTCATGGGTTCGAAATGCAATATTAGGAGTGTCCTGAGGCTTCACTCTTATTTGGTAATAACTGGACCTTAAGTCCAGCTTAGAAAAATACTATGGGAATGAGGTATATTTCTTTGAGAGTCACTACATTTAGAGCTCGATAGTCTATCCTTGTCTCTAGTAATTCCTTCACTATCTTCCCAATCTCATCCTTATGTAAATAAGAATACCTATAAGGCCTAACAGACACTAGTTTGGCATCGGGCATCAATGTAATAGCATGATCATGGGTCTTTGCAAAGGGGCATCCCTTCTTCAACCAATCTAGCAAAAGTTAGTCCCTACAACACAATTGGAGTACTTGGTAACTAAACTTCACGATAAGCTCCTTAAAGTTCCATATGAAAGACCCAAGGTTTTGCAGCCAATTAACCCTAAAACCATGTCACACCTTGCCAATACTAGCACATACACTTCTGTTGTGATGTCGATCCCTGAACCAAGACTCTTAAGTCTTTTATTTTCTCTTTACTCTCCACTAATTGCTCATTAGCTACCCTTACTTTAACTGTCTCTTGTGTATCAATTGAAATTTGAGTCCTTTTTAATATGGCAGGATCCAAGAAGCTATGGGTGAGTCTTGTATCCACTAACTTGTTTGGATAGTGAGATGAAATGAGATGAGTTGAGATGGTTTGTGAATAGTAGTGAGATTCATCTCACATCTATATCCAAATGGTCCTTAAAATCTCATTTTGATAGTCAGATAAGATGTGATGAGATGATCTGTGAATGATAGTGAGATCTTTGAATTAAGATGTGATTTGTAAAAGTTTGTAACTTTGGATGTTGAAGTGAGATGATACGGTTTTAACTTTTTATAGGGATTTGATAAAGTGGTGGGTTCCACAAATTATTAGAAAGTGTTTGTAATAATCGAGTATTGTTTGTAAATATATTTTCCATTAACTAATATCATTTTTTAAATTAAATACACATAAACATATTAAAATCACAAAATTAAAGATTTTATTTTTTTCAAAATTTATATTATTCAATAGTTCTCAATAATATCAATTTTTATTATAAAATACATCATTGTAATTATCACTTATAGATTACAAAATTCTCTACGTTATTTTTTCTAATTTATTTGTTACCAAAATTCTAACTACTGAGTGGGTCCCATCTAAATTAGGTAATTCTAACTTCCAATTAGGGCGACGAAAAGTGATCAACTATTTCTTTCTTAGATTTGTTTTAACTCAAAAATTCCTATCAATTATCCGATCTCTTTCTTTCTCTCTCTGTCTCTCTGTCTCTTTCTCCCTCTCCTGACTTCTCTCCTCTTATCAGCTTCTCTCCCTCCTTCATCCCCTCAATTCTCCCTCTCGCCACCTCCCTCTCCATCGTAGCTCCTCCATCATGATCGTGTTTAGCCTCCTTGCACCCACATCACCTTGCACCACCACCGACACCAACAGAAAAACCATTGTAAGTCTGTAAGCAAGCAAAGCAAACCAGCGTGCCCGCTGCTACCCAACCATTGCAATTCACCTCATGTTACTAAGCCCTCTCCTACACCACAGAAACCGTCGCACTTGGCGTTACCCAGCAACCCAGTCCCTTCCCTTCCCACGGAAAGTTACAGCACCACCAAACCAACAGCCACGCCTAGAAGCCAACAACCACCACTCCCCTCCTAAACCGCAACATAGCACTACTTATTGGGAGCTCACACCCAAGCCTCCACGCACGCACAGCAAGCCATCGTCTCCATCTGTTACAGCTGCGGGGCGGCATTGTTGCTAAAGGGAATGAAGGACACTAAATCGGAAGAAAGGGGAAAAATCAACAAACAAGGGTTCAGCTCGCGACCTCGTTCTTGTTTGCATCTCTAAAGTGGGGGAGGGGAATGAGGTTGAACGACACTTGTCGAAGGGAAGGGCTTTAGAAAAGCTTGGCACGAGGACGAAAGGCTTACCAGGAAAGAAGAAAGCTTGGACGGGGTGCTGTCGGTCTTGTTAGTGCTCAGAGTCTTTAAGTTTAATCAACGTACAATAGTCGAATAAGTTGAGATATGGGTGAGATGCTTGTAAAATGGCAGTTTGGATATTGAAACCGTTGAGCCATACGAAACAAGTGAGGTGGTCCAATCGGGCCCAAGCCTCCACAACTCACTCAACCCCATCACTCTGCACAATGTTGTTTTTGGAAGTTGATTCCCCATGATGATTATGCTGATTTTGCTTTTGCAGTTCCAGTGTGAGAGCTGCTAGCTAGTACACTACTCCATCGGACTCACGCTTGATAGCCATCATCTCGGCCTCCAAGGATTTAAACTGTGGCTCAGTGGCCTGCTTGAAGGAGTTAAGCCCTCCGGTAGTTGGTTTAGGCGAGTTCCTTATACCATGGTAGCACTAGAACCTCACAGAGATTACCTCTCTGGTACCAAACTTATCAGTTTCTCAGCTGTAAGGGTGGGATGAAGGAGAAATCTAAGGAAATCCCAATTCGAGATTGAGTGCCTCCAAAGAAAAGAGAGAGAGAGAGAGAGAGAGAGAAATTGTAATTTGATAATTTTTCAGACAGTCTTCAATTACATAGCTAGGCACCTATATACTTGATGCAAGAAATAACAAACTCTGACATTGTTTCTAGAATCACTGTTGAGTAAACAAAAGAACCGACATAATGATCTACAATAATGGGCTTAATTTTTTTTTCTATAAGTACAATAATGGGCTTAATATTATTATTATTATATTCTAATGGGCTATCAAGAAAGTCCTAAACACAACAATCTACTTCAGGCTCGAAATCATCTCATGTCTTGCTTAAGCCTATGGTCTTCAAAATTTTAGGATTCATATTTAGACACACAACATTTAAAATTTACAGGTTACCGTTCTAAATAATATTTCAGCAGAAATTTAGATGGTGTAGTGTTAATGGGAGACCTGACAATTTTAAGGGATTCTAGTTCTCGGTAACCCTGCCTTGTATCTTCCCCACTACTCCATCCTGGTGCATTCAACATGTACAATTTGCAACATTTATTCATATCTAACATGGCAAGTATACTCCTAAAATGAACAAAAGATTGAAATGTTTTTGAAAGGGGTAGCATGATGAGCAAATGTTAAGAAGCTATAATGAACTCTGATATGATGCATCATTCTTCATAGAAAAACAATGCACCATGAACTCCAGCCATGCTCAATCATGCACCAGTCACCAAATATATCAATCATTCAATACCTCAAGTAATGTGTTAAAGATTTTTACAATGAGCAGCAGTGCAGTCATTCTTCAAATGATTGTTGACAACGGCAAATAAAAAAAATGCCTTGTTGGAGAAGAAAAGATCAAAAGAATCAAAAGAAAACAAAAAATGGAACCCCATCTCACCATTATACAACGCCAACTATACTATTGCAAACATATAATACATGATATGCGGAAAAACTCAAAATAATTATAACTTAGTGAAAACGCGATCCTCGGAAGTCAGTTAGGTTCCCAAAGGAGCTCTGTCATCTGGTCCGGCTAGGATGATCTGGCATTTTAAGCATGTACAATCGATTACATAAGCTATAGGGAAAAGCGAGGAGAATTTACTAACTAGAAGTTTTAATCTGAGGTACAGCTTGAAAGAATTTAGAGAGGGCACATACATTACAGTCAAAAGCAAACCTCCGGGCCAGCAAAATAGCTGCATTCCTTTGTCTCTCCGATTCAAAGGCTATTACAAAGGAAAGTCCTTTCTTTGCTTGCCAAAACAATGCTGAGCTGCAGCATTCCCAGCCCCTCTAACTCCGCATAGCTAAAGCATTAGACAACAGTGTCAGGCAAGGTAAACCACACTCAGTCGAGGGTCCAAGGCTGAAAGAAAAATACTCTACTTCCTAAACAAAAATCCCAAGCCCGTTGAAGCTTCAGCCAAACAAAGGCTAGAATATATAATGGTATACGATAAACATATCACAATAACAGAAAATTCAGTAAATTAGTAGCATGCGAGGGAAACAACTTGAGATAATAGGAACCACCAAAGACGCATGCAAGAGGTAATATAGAAAAAAAAATTATTATTTTGGAAAGTGAAGGAGAAAACAATCAAATGAAGATATTCCAGTTAGACTGGCTGGGAACCAAAGATGCACGTATATAACTCGGTTCATGAGAAATTCTTTAACCAACCATAATTAAAGCATAGGTACACTGGAGAGAGAGAGAGACGCAGTAAGAATATTATTTCCTTCATTTTAAAACTTCAGCTCTAAAGGATAAAAGACACCTTGCTGGATGTTATTCTTCCAAATTTTGGAGGTTGTCAAGGATGGCTCGCTCAAATTAAGGAATGGAGCTTAAACTTCGTGAATTGTTTAGAAATTGTCAATCCAAAATAGTCAGTTTTGCTTTTGATTGGCTTTTTTTCCATTGTGTATTTCATCGGGAGCCTTGAGGAAGTGTAAGCTTTTTATCATACTACAGATATTTCAAAATGATCCAATATAGTTACCAGTAATAAATATATAAATATATATCTCTATATATTCACTGTGTTCTACTTTATTCTATCCCTCACATAACACTCCCCTTCTCATTTTCCCTTTTCCATGAGTAAATGCAATTTCTACATTGCAGAGGAATCATATTTAAAGAATAAGAAACAGGAGATAAATACCAAACCCTTCTTGGCCCTTCTCAAACCCAAAATAAATTTAAAATCAGCTATACCTGCATTGCAGAGGAATAGTATTCTTTAGCAATTGTTGTCTTTCCTTTACAGAGTTTTATCCTCATCTTTCCCACATGAAGCACATGAATGGATTCTGATGGGTAATTTGCACCATTCATTTGAGTAACAACTACCTGTAAAGTGTGAGAAACAACTGTCAAAAAATACCAGATGTCCAGGCAATAAATTAAAATCAGATATTCCTAATATCCTCCAACAGTCAAAAAATAGACAAATAACGACTAGTGGTTTGTCTGAAACGATAAATCAACCACATGACTGAAGTCAACAAAATCAAATCTTACTGCATTATGGTTTAAACCCTATTGTGTCTGATAGGGAGATGGGGCGGCGGGGGCCCATCACTCGGCCCATTCACATATCCACCCGGCCTGTAGGGTACCCCGAGCCAGGCGGGCGGTGTATCCCACCTGCCCCTTTTTACCTGCCCACCCATATACACTTGTACATAAAAAAAAAAAAAAGCCCCTAATCTACTGATTACACAGCACTCTCATTTTTCTTTCCTCTTCATTTCTCTGCTCCTTTCTTCTCCTCCTCCTACTTCTCCTTTTTATTTCTTTCTTCTTCCTCTCTGAAGATGAGACCCACAGCCATGCTCCATGGGTGGTCTTTGATAATGAGATCTCTACTCAGTTGTAATATCTCTACCTGAACTTGAGCATTGTGAAGTTCGCTGTTTGGTTGGGCCAATCGTCTGCCTGTTGAACAGGTAGAGGTAGGGAGGTGTTGGGTGGATAAAGAGCAACGCCGCCTAGGCATTGGTGGTGGGGGGGGGGGGGGGGGGGGGCAAGAATGAGCGTGCTGAAGGTAGTAGCCCTAGTGTCTAATGGTTTAAATTATGTTCATGACTTCTTAACAAAGGTGAGAAATTGAGTGAGATATGTGAAGTCTTTCCTGGAGAGATTGACAGGTTTAAGATGTTTGCAAAGGCCTTGGTCTTGGTGCTATGCTCCCTCCAAGTCTAAGGTTCGAATCCTCTTGGTGCAAACAATCTCTATGGGCCATCGGACTGGGGGATTTTCCCCTTGAATTACCCAAGGTGCACTTGCAGGAAACTCCTTGCTGAGGGCCTGTGCACCCCCGGATTAGTCAGGATGCTGTTCTCGAACACCCGGGGCCAATAATAAAAATAAAAAAAAAAATTGCGAAGGGAACATAGATTTAGAGTAAGAAGTTGGTGTCTTGATGTTCCTGGTAGATGGAACTCGATAAACTTGATGTTGAGCACAGATGAAAAATCTCAAAGAACCTTGAACCAATGGGGATGAAGATATGCAATATGTTTATCATTTTCGTTATGAAGATGGGAATGGGAGAAGACTTTTAGGGCCTACCGAGTATTATGATTACCAAAGAGAAATTATTTGTACAAGCCCCAAATAGAGAAGCCTCATACAAGCCCTTGTAAAAAAAGTGGACCTCACCTAAAAAGTGTAAAAAAAAACTATTATTTATTAGTGGGACCCCCTTTTTACAAATGGCTTGTATGGGGCTTGCCTATTTGAGACTTGTACCTAGCATTACTCTTACCAAAATGTCTAGGTATATGTAAAGTTTTTGAAAGTTTTTATGTTGTCACATTGGACCTTTCTGGTTCATTGTATGTCACTTTAAATTTATATTTCTAACAACTTTACGTCATTCAAAGTAATTTGAATGAGATGTATGATAATATTGATCATATCTTGCCCGTAATGGCCATGACTAAGAAAAGCATGAGAAGTATTGGAGAGATAGGTATAGGATTAATCTGATGTAATATGTTGCTATTGTTCTTAAACCACAATTCAAGATGAAGGTGCGTGTTTTGGTAAAGATGAAACCTTTAAAATCATTCATATGACCAATATAGTAAATTTTATGGAGTTTGAATCATTCGTATGACCAATATAGTAAATTTTATGAAGGTACCATTGGGGCTTTCTTAATGAAGAATATGTGGCCTCGGCCACTGGGAAATTTACCTTGACGATCCAACATCTGAAAGGGGAAATGATTTGGAGTGAAAATCAGAGCTATTTTTGGACGGATGTGAAGCATCAGTAGTATGGTTTGGCATTCAAGTTGACAGAAGATGAATCAATCAAATATCCTATCCTTGGAGAGATACCACACGATGTGTTGACCATCCCGATTTCCTATGCTCACCCCAAGTTTGCCTTTAGCATCAGGGTCATGTATTAGATCCCTTTAGAAGTTCACGCCTCTAAATGCTGTAAGGGCTTTGATTGGTATACAAAATTAGATATGGAGTAAGCAAATTAAATTTCAGGATTTAATGGGATTTGTGGAAAGCCATGATAGGCCAGCCAAATAAATGTTTACAATTTAGTTCAAACTTATTTGTATTTATCTGTTATTATTGATTTAACTAAAGGTCAATTTTTTTTAAGTAACTAAAGGTCATTTTATCGTAGAGATGCCTCCGGAAAAACCACTAATGGTACATCTTGAGTGAAAGTTGGTTTGTTTTCACTTTCTTTCATTTCATACATGCTTTACTTTCGCAACCTATGATTAATTTGTGCACTTGTAGCTGCTTCCAATGCTGCTGCTGTTGGAATCAATTGGAATGCACTTTTAATGTTGGATATGATTTATTTGGTTGGTGATATATTTTGGACGATGTTGTAAACTTGTAATGTTGGTTTTTTTCCCTTGTTTTGGATAACTTGAGTGGGTTGGTTGTGACCTTATGGCTATGAATACTTATTTTTTATGTTCAAAGCTTTAAAGGTTGGAAGATTGAAAGCTTTGAAGTTGGATTTTGAAGAAATGTCAATTGTTTTTTCTTTATGTTGGTTTTCTTTTAATTTTTCCCCTTGTTTGTTGTGTCTTGTGCTTTGTGGAATTGCTATGTTTTTCTTGAACTGCTTGAGATAACTTTGTCCATTTCAAATTCATTACTAGGATTGTGAGTGCCTAATTTTTTTTATAGGTAGTGTGAGTACCTAAGTGAAAACTCATACACTTATCATCTGATTGAAGTACTCCATTTCGAAAATATAGAAGTCTAGATATACCCAAGTTTTCATGAGTTATAAAGATCCCATTTCATTCCAAACCTGCACTTCTCCAAATGTCCGATAAATAAAGGTAGTGCTTGCGAGTATTGGAGCTGGGTGACAAATACCTTTCACAGATAGAGATATATGGGTAAAGGTAAAGAGATATATGGGTAAAGGTAAATTTATGGAATGATGATCAGTAGGGCATATAATTGAGAGAAAGTATTAAGACGAGGGTGATATCTTTAATTGCCATCCCCAAGGCAACTTTCTTGTCCATTCTCTAGTCATAAGATGAGGGAACATTCTCCAAAGAGTCGGAAAACAAAGCAATAAAGCTCCATCCTCTTCTTTGCAGCTTAAATAACTAACTCATACCTATTCCAAATTCATTTCAAATGGTTTGACTAGAAAACCGTTAAGTCATAACTTTTTAAGAGCATCCAGCAAAGACAAAATATAAAGATGCATAATTCATCATCACAACTTATATACCATAGAGATTGTCAGAACCTGGTCAAATATGACCTTTTTTTTTTCAGAAACACCAAAATAGTTTAACATTTTTTGCCCTGAGGAAAGCCTCCAAGCTTTACAGAACTGGTATTTCTCAGGTTTGACAAAGAATATATTAATCTCCGGATAATACATCATGGGGCCTTGATCTAGACAGGATTAAGTGATGCTCCTGTATATGTCCCATATACTTGGGCTCTTGCCTATTCTTATGATCAATAAAATTTTGTTTTCAGATAAAGAAAAAAAAAAAAGAATTGAGAGATCATGATTAAATCAATGGTGGTCAGCCTAGTCTAAGCTCCACACGACTAGCAGCGCACGCACTAGAAGTAGAATGGTGAACCTAGTATCATCATCAAGACGAGCAGAAAAATGATGCAGATCCCCCTTAAAACTAAACCCTCGCGGTTATAACAAGAATACTGAAAAGTTACCAGATATTGAAGCTGATATACATTTAGTTATGCACAGGAAAATAAACCTGAATAGAATTAGGACAACATACATTGAATTCAACATCATGTTTCCGTACAAGTGCCTCCACATAGCTTCCCAAACCAGCAGCTGCTCAAGAAAATTGGTCAGCCTTTTTTCTTCTTTTTTTCATTTTAACATTATAGACAAACATACATTCATTGCAGATTATATGAGGACTACAAAGATGTCATATTAACAATATTGAATAAATGGCGCTAAATGGAAACCCTACAAAATCATATTTTGAACCCAGATAAACAATACGAATGAATACCGACTCTAATGGTAGCTCCTCCCCTCATGGAACATGGCAGATGATAACATCGTCAGTTAAAGACCCCCTAGGTGCATGTATAACTTACCAGTAAAAATAAAAAGCATCAGAGAAACAACACTTAAGAGTAAGGATCAAACCAGACCTGGATCAATAGGACCAGCAGTTGTCAATGTGATTTGCTGTCCTTCTGAAACAATGTCAGCTTGCAAGATCCTTCCAACATCAAAAGGCTCAGGAGCATAAACGGATTTGGTAGCTCCTGAGATAGGGAAAGTTGAATCAGAAATGACCAGTTGGCAGCAAACAATTCATAAAAAATTAACAAGTGGATATAAAAACTAGAAGTACATCAGGGTGGCCATTCAGTGGCAGCAAAAATGCCTATAAAAATGCATTAAGATACATGCATCAATTTAACAAACAGTCATACCATTTTTCATTTTCCATGCTCATTGGTTACTTATCTACTAAACAATTTGAAAAGGAAAATATTTACAACAAATGAACTCTGCAGCATAGACTTTGCACTAGCATTATTTTACACGTCACACTAGCCCTGCCTGGGCAGAAAAGAAATGCCAGATGCAGTCCAGCTGTGGAGTTTTCCACCACAGTTTAAAAGCACCTCAAGGATACATGGAAGAAATACTGATTATATCATTTTGACATAACATTCTAGGCTGCCTCCAGTTAATTTAAGCCCCGTTCCACCTCATCCAATATTTCAATAAGGGGCTTGCCTCTTTCTTCACTACCAAGCTTAAGCTACTATGTTGAGAAGCAATGGGACAGCACAAGCAATTGAGAGAGCTCCACCTTTATGACATTCAAAAACTAGAACTTGAATGGATCAAATTTGAGGGTAAATGTACGCGGGCATGATAAAGTTAAAAGTGGGAAAGTGATATTTTTTTATAAGTGTGGGAAAGTGATATTTTGAATTCAATGGAACTGTACCCGAGCTTCATTGTTTAGTGTCCCTCTCTGTTGATGAATGAACTCTCCCTGCCTATGCTGGATGGTATTAATATCCTCTTTATATAGAGTCCTCTCAAGGAAATTAGCCTGTTAAGGAAAACTCCTTACTAGGCCTACTAACTCTATGAATTCCTTCTCCAGGATTGGTGAACAACAAATCTCATTAAGCTAAGCACTAACAAATTTACAGGACTGTAACTTATGTCAAGTCTAGATGAAGCACATGGAGAGAATAGACAAGGACCGAGAGAAGACTGAGCATGGCTAACCAAGACTTTTATGCACAACCAAAATTCGGCTTCATCAAACTTTGTTCTGCCATATATATTCTGTGCTAATAAGATAGGCAATTTGAGAGATTGAACTACTAAATTAATCAAATCCTTCTTAATCTTTCACTTTGAGAGACATTTTTTTTTTTTAAATAAAAAAGAAGGGGGAATTGAAGTTACAAAATTAATGCATTCAAAACACTGTCAATGGGATGTCATGACTGTTTGATATTTTGTACTTTATTTACATGTCAACTGCATGTGTCAGCTACATTGAAATACATTACAAAGCCTTCAATAGGGGTCTGTCAACCAGTCATCTCACTTCTCAACTACAGCCATGCTTGCTGTTGTATTAGATGCCAGCATGTGACTTTTCACTACCGTCACCCATCTATATGGTCTCACTCTTATCTAGGAGAATTGTTAATATTCAAGTCTTCAACACAATGCATACCAGGCACACAAACAAAACCACGTCAACCAAGATTCCTTTAATTTTGCCCGTACAAGGGAATAGCTAACACCAAGGTAATATGCTAGTATTTGCAGAATAACTTTCAGATTATCTTAGTAAGTTCTTTCATGTAGTCTTTAGAATTGTGTGAACATTTTTTTAAGGGAGTATGAGCCAAAGGGCCTTCCATGATAATATTTCAGTCCTCGACCACTAGAGCACAGATGAGAATGCACAACTTATGAATATATGTTGTACATTCTCTATTTCCCACAATCATTCCAATCATATACTCTTAATGACAATTCAAAGACAGCCATAAACTTTTGCTGCAAAAAAAGAAAATGCTGCGAAGGAAAAAGCATAAATCTCTGGCATAAACTTGGAAGGTATTTAGGAATAACACAACAGAGCAATCATTGTGGTAATTTATTCTCAAATCACAGCACCAAAGTCCACAAAATGCAAAACACCAACAAATACTGCACATATACCAGATATAAGCTCCTTCTTTCCAAATTCTGCTGATACACGATACCACTGAATCGAGCATTTAAAAAGTTCTGGAGCATTATCAGAGCAAGGTTGAATCCTCAAGTATGAACCTAAAGCTTCATGCCCATCTAATTCAAATATCTGGGAACCATTCTCCACAACCCTCTTGCTCCTTGCCAGCTGAAGAAGATATGGGGGAAACCTTAAAAGCATACCCAATAAATGGAGGAACTTGAAATTCCATGCGAGGAAATTTCATTTATGCTACAGCAGCAAAGCCAACTACACACACCGCAAAGATAAACAAATCCATGGTAAAAACATGTACCAGCATACCCCAGCTAAATATTTCTGTTTAGTTATGAAAATTTAGCTGAATAATTCAGTGAGTTCAGTAAATAAGATAGAAGGGACTAAGACAGCAAGAATTCTGAAGGGGTATTTAATACTAGGTTTGGCCCACCTCTAATGAGTACACAAGTCACTTTTTTCTCAATAAAGCCTTTAACACAAGAATTCTGGTCATTCCTATTTCATGTATATGGTTCATGAGAAAGAGAGAAGGGGAGGAGGATGAAGGGGCAAGGAGAATATGATGTGTTTTGTCAGATCAGCTAATTCAAGCCATATGTTCCTCATTTCCAGATATAACTAAGGCAAGATAAGGAACAAACAAAATAATTGATGATGGACAGCAAGAACACTAAAATGACATCAAGAGCATGAGAAAAACAATCATGTCACCACAATCTTCCAATAGGACAAATTCCAGCTCCTTTTTTTTTTTTTGATAAGTAAAATAAGTATTATTAACAAGAATGGTCAACAACTGCCAGTTACAAAAAAGTATGCCCTATTTACGAAGGCACGTTAGAAACTAAGAAATCATGAAGATCCAAGCCATTAAAGTCCACAGCAATGGCCCAAGTACAAAGAGTCCTAAAAAAGAAAACTTTTAGCTCCTCCATCGATCTTTCCTTGTCTTCAAACGTCCTGTTAACAATTATTGCAACTCTTTGCCTAAAAAACATGTATACATTAATTGTTCAAGCTTTTAAGTTAAGAACCCACACCCAAGGACATCCATATGAACTAACTTCGATAAACTAACTTTAGAATCATATCGTGACCTCCAAAGATTCATGCACTTGGCTCCCTTGGACCCCTACAGAACCTATGATGTACCATACCAATTTATTCACATTAAGCTAAGGCAGGGAAGGCACCTGTAAACTAAGCATATGTTAACATGTATTAAGCCAAGAACACTTCAAACCTCATCAAATTTTACAAAACCTACAAAAATAGAGCAAAATATTTTTTGACAAGTAAAAATAGTGCAAAATAATAAACAAACCTCTTTCTGAAGCAGAAGAGAATGCTTAGACTTCTCTGCAAGCTGTGCTCTTAATGCTCGAAGCTCATGTTCCATATCCATAACCTAGAAATTAATGCTTTATTTACTCATCATTAAGAAAAGAACATACAGTAAATATTTTTAGATCAAAAGAGATCATGTATGTACGGAATGTAAAAACAATAGCGATGATATTCTACTTCAGCACAAGGCTGGAGGATACCGAGTTTTCCTAATAAAAAGGAGGATGAGCCATCTTTCAAGTACAAAGCTCAAAGAATACCTGGATACACTAGAAATAAAATAACTAAATAGAAAAAGAAAAAGAAAAAGAAAACGTGGAAACACTCAATGTCTGGACAATCTCATCTAGCAGCCAGCTTTACCATTTCTAAGTGATCTACTTCTAAAATTGAAGTGTGGCATCTATGAACAAGTCAGAAGTTCCTAACTTGTAACTAGGTGTTATCTTTTGTATACTTCTTGTGTACTTGGGCTACGACAATTTACTTGATTCAATAAACTTTATTTTACTTAAAAAAATCTTAAGCACTCTCATCCCATGCAAACTCACCAACTTCCTTAATTTCTCTGTGTCATGTTGGTGATGCAACCATGGAAGAAAGGTCGAGGTTCCAATTTTTTAGTGTGAAGCAAGCTTGAACAAGCTCGAACACACTTTTTTTTTTTTTTTTTTTTTGAGCAGTAAACAAGAGTTTTATTGATGCAAGCTCAAACACACTTCATAAGTTTTCTCTATCAATAACAAGAATAAAATAGCAATTCAGTTTGTAATGTTTTGAGCATTGAAGCAACTTGCCATATCAATAGGCAAAAACTCTTTCTGAGTTTTGAATTTTTTTTTACAAGGGAAACAAGAAATCCCCATAGCTAAAATCCAAATCAATAATCTCACAGCTATAGTACTTGAAGTTCCATCCACCCTAGATCCACCCTAGAGAGTCATTCCAGCCTCAGAAATCCAAGCGAAAGGTCGGGTACGTCCTATATCACGCCAGCTATGAGGGAGTCTTCTGATTTCATTTCAAAATAGGCGGTTATGGACATTCCATTAACAGGAGGTACGTATACTTGGTCCAACAACCGTGAACTCCCATCTTGGTCGAGGATTGATAGATTTTTGCCAACTACAGAATGGGAGTTATATTTTCCAGATGTATCCCAAAGAAGATTACCTAGGGTATGCTCTGATCATTTTCAAAAAAGAAAAAAAAAAACAAAGGAAACAATGTAGAACTCCACATATGATCATGTTACAGCAAAAAAAACATGAAAACTTCACAAAACGTTGACAGCAAACATGTTCACACACGCACAAAGGGAATAAATCTTAGGGAATTTTTTATTACGAGATAAGTGTATAATTAAGACCAGAGATCCAGTGTACACCTTGCTTGGCTGATGCAGCATTATAATTCGTCTAGCCACTTGAACTTCCTTCATCAATTCTTCCAAGTCCTAAAAGTCCCAAATAAAAAAGTATGTGTTCAAGAGAGAAAAGAGTAGTCATACAGGCACGACCTCATATACAACTCTTTTAACAACTCTGTTTTAAATAAAAGGCAGTTATGTAAAATTTGAGATTCAAATAATAAAAAAAAAAACTTCATACTTTTGATGAAGTGGCACTATCATATTGGTTGGTTCTTTAATGGGTGTAAAATAATTGTATGAATATCATTATTTAAAAAAAAAATTGATAATAAAGTAGGTACGCCATATCAGTGAAGCTCCAATCACTACGCTGCCAAGTTTCAAACATGAGGCACCACTAAAGAGAACATAAACCACGATGCATCTACCTAGGAATATCCACCCTCAAACCATTAAAGTCACTGATCCAGTAAGAATACTTACATTAAGCAATAAAGGACGAGCATGAACATATGCATGTATAGATGCAAAAAGATTAATAACAGACAAGCATGAATATTAGCTATGCAGAACAGGACAGATTCCAGTCTTTTCAAATTAACAAAGGCCAACTCAAATATTACATTAGGGCTGCAGCGGTCAAGCACTCTTGAAAATATATGAAGAACGCATACCTGCTTTCCAGAAGCCCGAGACAAACGTTCTTGTTCCTGAAGAGCCTCTTCTACTCTCTGTACTGTTGCTCTGGCAGTTTCAATTTCAGCACGAGCAAAAGCTCTTTCCTCATCAACCAGTTTTTTTAGCATCTTCTGAAGCCTAAAGCAAAAAACAAACGCAATCAAAAACAGTGAGAGAGAGAGAGAGTTTCTAGAGCAGGTTTTGTGTGGTATCTTAAGGAACACAAGACCAGAGCAAGCTGGGGAAAAGTTTTCAAATAAAAAAGGGTTTCCAGAGGTGCCATGAGGTAAGGCATAGCTTTCCACCCCCTCCTGTACTAAGTACTTGATTTTGAGGCAAGAAATGTGTGGAACATGAAGAAGGAAAATAACATAAATAGGGTAGAGAACTAAGCTTTCTCCCCTATTTTTCATATCTATAATGCAATCTTGCTGTTAACTTTACATTAAAGATTGCAAAAGATTCATGTCTCACAAACTAATGTATTGGTAAACGTTGTGGAACAAAGTAAACAGGAATGTTATGCATTACTTTTTACTATGGGCAAATATCTTGAGCGCCTATAAAAAAAAATCTGGAGTAGATAAAGGGCTGGATTAAGTAATAAAAAGGTGAGACATTTAAGGAACAAGATGATCTAGAGAGAGATATAGAGCGAGAGCATAGCAGTTGCAAGTTATTACATATTAGGATCTGCTACAAGAACACATTCTTGACAGAACTGTCGTATCAGGTACTGTAAGGTATTGCTTCCTATTAGCTATGGTGACAACAAATTCTTCACGATATATTGGACTTCTAGAATCGAACTTATTTAACTGGGTAAAGAAACAGCTTCCCATCTTTCCTTCGTCCAAACTTAAAACATCAAAAGCCTTACTAAATCTAAGATGATTGGAGAAATCACTACCTATCAAGTGGATGGCCCAGTCCCAATGATACAACTTCGAAGGGATATGATATTTGATAATAGCCATCAAAACATCATCTAAATCAGTTCAGTATATTTTTATAAAAATAGCATATTCTCAACCTATAAAAAAATAATTTTTTAATAGCTACACACAAGCATTAATGCAATGAATTTTTAATTTTTTTAGTCATTACGATGCATTGGAGTTGTATCGGTTTTCAAAAGAATTTTCTAACAAAAATCACGATGCTGTTAAAAGTTGTCTCACCCAACTTCAAAGAAGTTCATGTCACCTGCTTAAGAAAATTTGCTAGTTTCTTCACTTCTGCCTTTTCTTGTAGCAACTCCCCTTCTCTTTGAGTCAGCTGAACTGCTAAAGCTTCCACCTACACAAAGTGACAACAGTTTGGCAGCCATTACTTGCTTCACTTGGAAATAGAATTGGGTATAGAATTAATACTTAACCAAAAAGGAGTTAATACGAACAAAAATCCTAACCAACCAAAAGATCCATTATAGGGGAGAAACAAAAGCAGCAATTCAAGGAAAACCCCAGCTTTCTATTATATGGAAATATTATAAACAATATATACTCTACCACAAGTACATATAGCTGACACTAAGACAGAAAGATGCTTATGGGACTGCCGAGAACAATTACCAACTAGATTTCCAAAGCCAAGCGAATAAACAACAATTGAATTTCTCAAGCAAGAAGAAAAAGGTAAAACATTCTGCAGCTGCAGTTTCTAACATATTAGAACACAAAAGATTAAACAGTGGAAAAGGTATATATTCTCCTCAAAAGAGAAAAAAAGGGCCATACACATCATATAATAATGAATAATGAAAAATGAAAAAAAAAAACATTATGGTTTATTTCATGATTGTACTGTTACATTTATAAAATTACTTTAATAAGGAGCTCAAAACAAAATGATGAGCTGTCTTCTCGCATATGTCTTAATACTGCATTTGAATTTTAGTTATATTTCAAGTTCAGTAACCGACTAAAAGTGTTAGATTTAAGGCATAGGAATGCTGAAAGGGAAAAAAAGAACTCAAATAAAAGGAGCATATTATAGGAACTAACCATAGAGATAGCTTCCTCTACATCATCCTTGTTTCTACCAGCCACACGCCCCTTTAGGGATTCCAGTGCATCTCTAAGCTTCTTCAGAAGAACGTGTTTCTCCAATGAAGCTGCTTCCCTCAGTCTATTCTGAAGTCCACAAATGACTAGCTTATAAGTTCTCTCTGTATCATCCATTCTTCTCAGAAAAAATTGCTTATAATTCTTCCCAATTGGATACAAAAGCAACATAAGAAAGAAGCATTGTCACATGAAACAAACCAACAGTATTCCAAGCTTTCTAAACCCTCTACGATATAGGAAATACAATAGATTAATCTGTGCATCTTCTATTTTTCAAAAATTGAATTACTCAAAATTTATTCTTTTTTCAACTGAGCGTAGTAACTCTAATTGGCACATCTTAATAGAGTTGATTAAATTTTCCAAAACCTTAATAACAGAACCAAACTTTCCACGACCTTAGTTTTTTCAGTGACCTAAAGATCAGCCAAAAGAAGTAAAAAAGAAAAGAAAAACGTATTGAGAAACTAAGAAAAAAAAAACGAAGTCCTAGGAAAATTGACAAGTCACGAATAAGCACAAACGGAACATTATTTCCTAACATAAAAGTGCATAACAATTGTAAATAAAACTTAACCTCTTCAGACAACTTAGCAGCAGCAGCCAACCCCTTCTCAAATTTACTTGCGAGGTCACGAACCGAGAGGCGTTTCTGTTGTTCCAACAGTTGTGCAGTCTCACGGGCGACAACTTCCTTCATGGATAGTACTTTAGGGTCATCCTTCGACTCCACAATCTGATTGTTAGCTCCAATTTTGTAATTTGGAAAACGACTAGAATTAAACATCACATCCGCAGATACTGCCGGGACGGCATCTTTTTGCATGGTGTCACCAAAATCACGGCTCACCCTCGTCATTATGACAGACCAACTACTCTGTTGACAAGCAAAAGTAAGCTTCTAAGAAAAAAAAAGTAAAGAACAAACTAACTGTAAAAAGACCTCTCAACCTCGCCAATGAGCTGAGCTCTAGCGAAAAATGGAAGCTCAACTTATTTTAATAAAAATTGGACGTGGAGGTGAGGTCAGTTCGAAAATGTTTTTATTCTAGAATTCTAAAATATATTATCTTCGAAAAAGATGAAACCTTTACATACACGGCTTAGTTGAGAAGTTCAATCATTTCCTGAAATTTTTTTTTGTCAAAAACACAACAAACCAGACAACTCACACCGATCACTGCTGATTCGAGCAATAGTATAAAAAACCATATAATATGCAAAGCCTGGAGAAATCAGGCCGGATAAACAGAAAAAGCAAAGAACAAGAATATCAAATGCAATTGCCAATTACCCATTTCAGCTTCGGACTCAAAACAAGCTGTAAGACAAAGGAAATGAAAAACCCTAGTTCTTCGAATACCCTTTTTTGGTTTTACTATATTTCAGAGAGAGGGAAACAAAAGTTAACAATGGAGACAAAAAGGGAGACTTGGACTCACAGATGATGAAAAATAAGTGGGAATACAAATAATGGAGAGCTTAGAATTGAAGATTCTTGGATGGATCAGATGCACGGCAGAGCCCTTCAACTCGATCATCCACTAGGCATGATGACGGAGAGAGAGAGAACGAGAGAGAGAGAGAGAGTCTGTAGGAAGAGAATATGCAAACAAAGAGAGATAGAAAGAGAGGGCGTTGGATTGTTGCTTTTTGAAAAAGCAAGGGAGAGAGAGAGAGAGAGAGAGAGAGAGAGAGAGAGAGAGGCGCCCTATAATCTATGAAGAATTCTTCGTATAAAAAATACATATGATAATGGTGACGCTTTTGTTTATGGTTAAGGGTTTGGTTGAGATTGGGTGGTGAGGTGAGAGAGACAGAGTTGAATTGGGATTACCAGTGTGTTGTCACGACCCATGCGTACGCTTTAAACTTGAAACTTCTTGGCGGTCCCATGCATGTCTTCTTCTTCTGCCCTTTCTTCCTCATTTTTGCTTCTTTCTCCCGCTAAATTAATTAACAAACTTTCGCTATTCATATTTTCTTTAATTATTATTTTTTTAATCAAATCGGATAGCATTACTAAAATATTCATATGAACTTCACATCGCTTGAAAGCTTTATGCGTCGTATTAAATAGAGCGAGTCTGGTTTTGACATTTCCAATATTTTATACCTCTGCGAACGATAATAAAATAGCTTGAGATAACATGTTTTTATTAGATTCTGAAAAATAAAATAGAAAATGTCAAATAAAAATATTATTAGATTAAAAAATTATCTGAATATAGTTTTTTAAATTATTTTTATTTCAAAATTTGTAAAAGTATTATTGATTCTTGTGTTTTCTTTGTATATTTGTAAAAATTGTATTGATCTTTGTAATGTTTGGTACTTGTACAGTTTCCACGACTATATATAATATTATTTTTATTTAGAGAGTTGGGATTGCGGGTTCTTAAGGCATGGTTGGATAGAGAGATGTTTTCATCTCATCTCACTATCTAAAAACCGTAAAGATAAATATTTTCTAATTTTTAATTTTTAACTTTTTTATCTAATTATTACTTAATTATTATAACTTTTAAACAAATTACAAACAACAAATTCAAATCTTTTAAATTTTAAAATAAAAATTATATTTTAATAATATTTTAATAATATTATATTTGTATTCAACTTTTTTCTCTCTTTTCTCAAAATCCCATAAAACATTTTAATTCAAACTATTTTTAACTCATCTCATCTCAATTCAAATCTCTTAAATTATCTCAATTCATTTTATCTCATCTCAATTCATAATTTTCATGAAATAGAAGATTTTCCTCTTTTCTCAAATTTTTTTTTTTAATAAAAAAAATCAAATCATACGCGGTTCGGGCACGCGGTTTGGTGCGGTACCTAGCAAGGCTTTTTAAAATTTTTTTTTAAGCGAAGCCGTTTAGAAATTAACGAACCAGTTGGAAGAACTTTTGAAGTGGACATGAGGGAAAGGAAGTAGAGTGCAGGTAGTTTGAGGCACTTTTAAGTGGACCCGAGAGAGAGAGAAAGAACTGTGATCTGGACTTTCCAATTTTTGGTTTAATCAGAATCAGTGTCTTGTTATTATCAAACGTTGTTTTCCCTTTAAAACCAGACTGGGCTGGTGCATTAAATCTGGTTTCTATTTTGTGGGTGAGTAGTAGGAAAAAACTATTTTACCTTCCAATTGTATCGCTTAATTTGACTATTTGACATTTTTTTTTTTTACTTAGTGATTAAAAAGGTAAATTTAAGTGTATTAGAATATTTTTTTTTATTTTTTTAAAATATTTAAATATATTTAAAAAAATTAAAAAGAAAAATAAAATAAAATAAAAACTTAAAAAGTAATAAGAAGTCAACTTGAGCGGGCTATTCTGGACGGTAGAGTAGTCTAACTCTTTTGTATATATTAATGATCCGATCCAAAACAACCATGATTTGGAATTGTTTCATGGTCTTTTTCTAAGGAAAAGGCAAAACATAATCAACTTAAATGTGGGACAACTACTCCAAATCTTTATAAAGATTATATTTGTTATCTCACATTTACCATAAAATAAAGTAAAACAGAAATTAATCACACGACATAAAAATTTACTTGACTCGATAATGTATCTATGTCTACAAAACTGCAGAAAATTTTACTATCTCAAGGAAGCAAAGTATACTATGGGGCAAAATTTAATGTTCATCACAACCATATTGTTCATAATAAACATATTTATATAATTGTACGGCTAAAACCCTAATATCATAATTATCATCGCCTTATTCACTTGAGTGAGGTGTCGAGCGAGTCTTGAGCGAACTCTCCATCTAAAGTTCACTTGAGCGATATTTCGAGCAAGAGTCAAGCGAACTCTTTACTTAATTTTCGCTCAAGCAACATGTCATACTAAAGTTGAGCGAACTTTTTGTCTAGCGTCTCTCAAGTCATAAACTGGGTCAAAAAATTTTTTCCTAAGAAGTTGCCCCTAGACCCCATGAGACTTGGGCATGTTCACTTCGGCTTGGGCCTATCAACCCAAGCCTCATTAAACTTCACCAAAAAATCGTAACGAATCATTGTCGGGTTTGAATCATCAAATTGAGCCACTACAAAAATAATCAAATTCCATAAACCCAACAAAAGCAACTATTCAATTAAATGATATTGAACATTTTTTGTATCTCTTATGGAAAAATTATCTTTAAAAAAATACCTATATAATAGATGATTACTAGTGGATACATAAATTATCTGTTATGTTATACTTTAAATCCAAAATGAACAAATTACACCTCTCAATTATAGTTGGCTATTAGATAACACACTTCATGAAGGTTGATGATCAAGATTATCCTTGTAATTTTCTTTTAGCAAGATTATCTAATTTTGGTATGTCGCCTAAATTGTTAGTTTGGGATGGATCCTGCAATTTCACAAATCAAGAATATAAGATATTAGTTTTGATGTAAGATTTCATATTTACTTTATAATAAGAAAAATTTTAGGCACCATAGTTTCATCCTACTGTATAAGATGTGACATATTTATCATCATTAAATAATTATTTATTGAATATTTTTTATCATTTAAAAGTAATAAATGTATCACATTTTATACAATAAAATAAAAATAAAATAATGAACGTGGTGTATAACATTTCTTAATTCTAAGAAATGTTATTGGATCCGGTCCTCGTTATTTTCAATCCCTTCTAAAGAGAGAAAAAGAATTCATAAAAAGTTAATTGTATTAAACATATTGATTTTTTTTCAAGTAAATATTTCTTGGTATATAAAGTTGCGTAATGTCAGGATTTAAATAATTATAAAAGGGTGAATCTACACCCACCGTTGGGGCTCTCGTTTCGCCATTTCAATTTTTTTTTTGGTTTTTTTTTTCATATCATTTTTTAATACTTAAAAATATTTTAAAAAATAATTTATAATATTATTAAAAAAATAATTTCTTAATCACTAAGTAAAAAATATAAAATATAAAAAAAAAAAAAAAGGAAAACAGTAGGTTACAGTGGAATCCCCCAGCGGGATCCCTAGCTTTTTCCATTATAAAATGAGCAGTGCTAGGCTGCTGCCTAGCAATGATCGCTTGGTGTGCCGCCTAGTACAAATTTATCTTTTTATTTTTTATTTTTTAATATATTTAAATATTTAAAGAAAATACACAAATACACTAAAAGTCAAATTCTTAATTATTAAATAAAAAAATATTAAATATATAAACAGTCAAAATGAGAAGATAAACTCAAGCGATAAACTAGCATTTCTCGTATAAAATACATAGAATATAAATAAGTTTAATGTATATTTGTCTTTTCAGAACTAACCACTCTCGATAATCATAATCAAAACACCTATGACTGTCTAATACCGCGTGAAGCCTAACAAGAAAATAAATACACTTACATCAATGGAGAGAGTTGTAGACCTTTGGTTGTCTATCTTGTTTGATCCTTTGCTTGCAATAAACTGCATTACTTTTTATTAATAGCCTTTAATTGGCTAACATGGAGATAAAAGGGAGGCTTTATGGGAACCTCAATCTAATGTTAGAAATATTGTTCTTTCATCTAAAAATTTTTCAATTTTGATTACAAACTGGTGTGTGACAGCTTTTAAGCATGATTTTAAGAAGAAGAGTAGTTATACTCATGCTTTGTTATTATAGAGTAATGTTATTTTGGATAATGAGATGAGATGAGATGAGATTATTTTAGATGAGTTGAATAAAATATTATTTTTAATATTATTATTATTTTGGGATTTGAAAAACTTGAATTGTTTATTATATTTTGTATAGAGATTTGAAAAAGTTGTAATTATAAGATAAGATTAGATGATATTAGTTGAGAGTATTTCTGTATCCAAACGAGATCTATAGTGTGTACCCCCTCCTTGCTGTCCACCTCAAGTTTTTTGTAGGCCGATCATCAATCTGAATCTTAGACACAATTTATGTGTCTACCCCCCCTCCTTGCTGACTCTCAAGTCGGCATCAATTTCAGCATCATTATCAAAGAGCTTGCTACAGCTTGATCGTTGCCTATGATAATGCCCAACACATCAAACTTTTCAATGAACTTTGCTCAGAAGAGCCTGGCATCAGGGTGTGCCTGCAGGTAAAATATGATCACAAAACAAACAAAATTAAAAACAATTCAGTATCACTCTGATCAAGTGCATAATCATGCGTCAGAGTGCATGAATATACCTTGATATAGTGATTCCATACAGAATTATCAGCTTTTGGGTCTCATCCCACCTAAATCCTTTATCAGCAAGGAGCTCCTTTAAACTCCCAAACTGCTTCTTCCATGTTTTTAGCCCTTTAAGTGCTGCTCTGTATGCTGCAGGTTTCAAAGTGCTGTCTATCCTGTTTCCTTTTTTCACTTGCTCAACAAGTATATATCTCGGTTAGACAGCGGTCCATCTCACTTGTCCATGCCATGTGTTTTACCTTCTCATCAGCATTGCAAACGTGAGACTGGTACTCCTTACAATATATTCTTGATTCCTGCAAATTTTTTTCATCACGTTCTGTTTATTACATGTAAACGATGAACAATGCTAGGCAAACTGCATAAGTGCATTACATTAATTGTGGTGGAACATTACTAAACATCTTAAGGCTCAAATATCAATACTTCACTCCAGGGGCATATCCCATTCTAGCCAATGAAGAGAGTCTGTGCATTGCTTTCCTTTTTTTCCCTATCCATTTGACAGTCTGCTTTAAGGGAGAAAAACTGCTGTTGCTTATCCACATGCAACTATATAAAAGAATTTTTTTTTGCCTGGCAGTAAGACAATCTCAAATATTTCCTCAATTTCTAGTCTGTAAAATCTCTTGCTAAATAAACAAGACATAACTCTAAAATTTAAGCAACAATGCACTTGAGATAAAAATAAAGAAAAGAATTGATTTTAAAAAAAAAAAAAAAAACCATGAGACAATAGGCAAGAAATTATGCCTCTACAGGGGCAGTGGTGTTTTCATCCTTGCAGTAAGAAGTCAAAGGCTATAAAATAATTTTTTTTATTGACATTGGGTGTTCAGGATCAGTGTCCCGACTAATTCTGAAGGTGTATAGGCCCTCCCCTCGGCAAGAAGGTTTCTGCAAGTGCATCTAAGATAATTCAAGAGAAAAATCTCTCAATCCGATGGCCCCTAAAGATTATTTGCATTCAAGGGGATTTAAACTTTAGACTTGGGGGAGCATACCCACAAACCCAAGTCCTTTACCACTTAGCCAATCCCTATGGTTAAAGGCTATAAAATAAATTGAGGCTTTGAGGGCAACATTGTTTTGGTCGATCAGGAAACAGGAGCATCATGTGCACGTCAGTTGCATAAACTTCCATGTTTTTAACTACGAAACAGATATATAGAGGTGCAAGGGGTGTGTAAGTACAATAAACTAAACCACAATAGAGGTTGCTGGTTTAAGGGCTAACCACGGGATATGGCTGCCATCACCTCCAATGTCTTATGGTGTGTGTCCATATTTATAGATACAACTAAAGATGCTAAAAAAGGAGGAATATTTCCTTGAAATCCTAAGAAGGACGTGGGATTCTCAAAGCAAAAGGAAAGATGAAAATGAAATTCTCCCCACGACTGGGACTACTTCACTGAGACTTATTAGATAATTGAGTAACCCCGCCCTTACACTCCTTAGCTCTTATCATAAATGATCCAGATACAATCTTTACAGTGAACATATCAAGATTTTTTTTTTATTATTCTTATTATTTTCCTATAGTTTCACGGGAACCAAACGGAATTTGACAGTAGGCATGAAAGTAATGGGTTTTTCCAATTAACCAGCTTATCTTAAACACCAACGAATCGATTTTAGGGTAGAAATGAAATGCGGAGATTTCAGAAAAAGAAAAAGGAAATCACTGAGGTACCTGCGATGGAGAAAGCAGGCCGAAGAGAGCTCTGGGGGAATTGCGGATACGTCTTCGTTCCCAAACATGTTCAAGCGTTCATCAATGATATTTGTTATGCAATAGGCATTCAGACGTTCTTGTCAAACATGTTTGGACCACCATTGTCCGAACATGCAAAACTCATTGCTCTCATGAATTCTCAAACACATTTTATCTAGCGAACGTGTATACATCCGAGCTGATAACTGGATAAGAATATGAGAATCCTAGAATATGCGATTAAATTAACTTTCGGAATCACTGATTCCTTACCTTCTTGTATCATGTGATGCATGTCCATTGATACTTTATTAGAGCAAATAATGTACATTCAAATAATGGATTAATAGATGAGATGAGAAATCTGTGAATAATAATAAGATAGTTTGTGAATAGTAATTGAATGATTTGAATTAAGATATTTTTGAAGTTTTGAAAAAGGAGAGAGAAAAAGTTAAATAAAAATATTATAAATTTATAATATTGTTATAATATTATTTTTATTTTGAGATTTGAAAATTTTAAATTATTTTTTATGTTTTGTTTCATAGTTTAAAAAAATTGTAATGATTAGATAAAAAATTAAAAATTAAAAATTGAAAAATATTTGTGTTTCAATAATATTTAAATGTTGAGATGAGATGGGTTAACGAGACCATTTGTAAAACCAAACGGGATGTAAAAGTTATTTTTTAACTAGGTGGATGAGAGACATTTTTTTTTTTTTTTTATTTCTCAATTTCATTCACATATCTATTATCATAGAAAGTTTGAGCTCCCATAATCAAAGTCCGATGTCAATTAGATGCTTGAAAACTTGATTGAACTTCACATTCTTCTCATGTGAGTTGATATGAAGAAGATTGATGAACAGATGAACATTCATTATGTAAAACAAACCTATAATTAGATTACCTTCTAAAATATTGAAAACAAATTTAGTAATAAAGAGAAAATACCTTTTGGACTGGAGATTTTGCAAACCCGATCATCTGCATCTTCCCTCTGAAACCATTAATTACACATAAAGAAATATCCAGCTCGGTTTACAAACACCTCATATATATAGCTTCTTCTTCAGTTTCTGGCAATAGCATCAGTTTTTGTGAGAGACTCTCATCCCAAGCCTGGCAGGTTAAAAATCCACCGGAGAACTCTTCCATATTGTATACTTGGTTAGTAATTAGTCTACTATATGAATAGCTTTATGGATTGATAAATAAGCCACATATTTCACCATTTCGAAGAGAAGCCTCATTTCATTGTGTCACTGTGCCACGAGCTCCTGATCTATTCAGGCAGTGTCAGTTCGACTCAATAACCTGGTTACTTGATTATAGGTGCTATCTTATTTAACATTTTCAAGAACACCATGTTCCCTGATGACAATGTTATTCTAGTCAGGAGCCTACTGATTGTCCCTTAGCTTGAAGCCTGGTTTAGCTTGGTTGAAGTATACTAGACTTCATCAAAGTCATACTACACAAGTGTTTGATGATATTCTTTTCATGCGCGCGCACTATCAAACCAGAGTTTTTAGTAACTTGGCATATAGATTGCTTTTAGAAATCTTTGAGGTGATAAATGCCATATTATTGTTAAACATCAACCACAAATACTTTTCAAAGTGCAGAGCAAGATAGACTGACAAATCCTGTCAATTGTAAAGTAGACAAGCTGCAATATCTGTTTATTAAGGGGAATAAAGTTGGTAAGATCTCATTTTTCTTTGTTCTGAAAACAAAGATGGAGAAAGTTCTGGCTATGCCACTATCTATCAACCATTACTTCCTAACTCTAGCAGTTAATTTGATGATACGAGGAGCAGTTAAAAGTATATGCCCTACAGTGCATCCGACTTTCTGCCAAACTTTGAAATAGGTGGTGGTACTTCAGCATTAGCTGATTGTTGAAAAGGAAAAGTTTTTGTGGGCTCTCAAGAGATGAATGAAGCAGAAATATTGGAGGAAGCCTTGGGCTCTCAAGAGATGAATGAATGGATTGGGGAAACCTGATCATGATTTGACTTCCAAAGACAGAGCTGCTGGCTACCAAATTATCTGACATTAGTTCAAATTATTTGCATTATAAATACTACTACCCAGAAAAACTTAACTTGACAATGATTAAAACCGAGACAATCTAAACAAACATGAAAAACCAAGCTGCACCAAATTGGCAGTCTAAATGAAAAATGGACTAGGACTTTAGTGCCTCCTAATTAATGACTAAGCTCTTCAACTGGATAATAGTGCCTGTTGTATAGCCAAAGAGAATCAGCAGCAACAGCATTACTATCTTGGTTGCGGTGCCAAGTATAGTGGGCATGGGTCCTATTCTTTATAGCCAGAATTGCGTGCCCAAAGCTTGCTTCCCGGAATGCAGAATAACTTGGTTGTGGGTCAGTAAAACTGCATGCAGAAAACAATTGGGAGATATAAATAAAAGAGTAAGGGATCAGTAGCATGTTACAAGAAAATCGCTTATTTGTAACCATCTATTTCCTACAAAAATGACTATTTCCTGCTATTAGTAATCTGTTTTTATTGCAAATAGTCATTATCGTCGCAAATAATCCATCACAAATGCTTATTTTTCTTGTAGCGCAGATCGATACAGATAATTATCCAATTTTACTATACCTGTCAGCAATGCCTTCAACATTACCGCCATCTCCAATTGTTATGTATATTGGTGCAGATTGGTCCTTTATTGGCGTGCTGAGTCCATCTGTTATATTGTACCTCACATTCGATATTCGCTCCTGCAATAATTAATACATTAGAAAAATATATAATGATTTTATTAGGGGATTTATTCATGACCATTTGACAAATCAAGGAGGCTTACTGAACGCTCATAGGCATGAACATGACCAGCAAAAACAATGTCAACTTTGCTTTCAACAAACCAGGATTCAAAAGTCACTCTCATGCTTTCTCCTTCCATATAATGGTAGTTGTTGCTGTTATACCATGGTGAGTGAAGAAGAACTATAAGCCAAGGAGTTTCAGCTCGATTAACTTTGGTGAGCTCCTTTTGGAGCCAAGTGTATTGAGGAGTGTATTTACCTGTACAAAAACAGAAAGTAGTAAATATCATGATGACACCGGGCCACTTTACTTGCTTCTACGTACAGAATATTATACTATTCTCTATTCATACCATATGCTGAGTAAGAAGAGAGGACAATGATGTGTGCAGATGCACGCTTGATGGAATACCAAAGTGGGGATGTACTCTGCGATGATCTGTAGGGCACGTGGTATCTGTTCATATAGGGCTTGAAAGGAACATATTCTTTCTGAAATTACATAAATAAAAACACGTTAATGTAAAGGATTCAGAAAATACTGTTCAAAAACCAAAGAATATTCTCACTTTGAACATCAACCATGCACCAAAGCTACGTATAAAGTACGAGGATATATATCTAGTATGAAAGTTCTTTTGAACTAGATACAGGTTATTAGTACTGATCAAGATCTTGCTCTCAAGTTTTACACTTTCAATGATTGCCTCACTCTATATACACGAAAAGGCAAGGGAAAATAAAATGAGGTTCTTAATTCCTAAAGGTAGAAAGTCTTACAATTTGTGGAGCATAATCAAGTTCATGATTGCCAGCAGTCCAAATCCATGGCTGATACGCAGCACTCTTCTCAATAAAGCGGCCCCATGTGTCCCATCTCTCATTGTCATGGTTTGGGTGATCATCTGCATAAGAAAGATCACCTACAAACAACATAGTCTGCGCAGTCGGGTTGGCAATATAATGCTCAAGCGTCTCATTAGAATTACTTGTCTGTCCCAAATCACCTGCAAATTAGGCAGATTGTTTTATTATATTATAGATACACTCATTTCTTTTTGTAAAAGACCTAATAGAAAGAGTGAGGTAATTTTTTATAAAGATTAGGATGAATTTGTTCCTAAACCACGTGGAACTTCTCAACACGCCCCTCACATGTGGCTGGTATTTCTGGTATCATCATTGTGGATAAGTTGCAGGAGCCTATCATCAATCATAGGTTAACCTGTTCAATATCATATAGAGACATCTATTTCTCTCCATAAAAGGTTTAATACGAGAAAGGAGATAATTCCTTATAAACATCATAAGTCACGTGGACTTCTCAACATATATATGGCTACTGCTTGAGTGCTAAAAAAACCAAACAAAACAACAACAAAACAAAACAATTCTTACTACTGACCAATAATGCCAAATGTGTATGGAACATCTGGCCCCACTTTGGGAGGAGTTCTGAAGTGGAACTGACGGGCACACTCGCCAATCCCGATCTCATAAAAGTATTTGGTGTCATACTGAGCATATATACCAAAAGAGGAAAAAAAAAAAAATCATGTCAGGTATGGCCTAAAATGAGATTAATATATATCAATTGCATATCTGCAGATAGCTAGGGGTATGAACATTTTATTGTATATAGATCATAGATACATAATCTCAAAGATGAACTGTCTAGAAATTAATTAAAAAACCAATGACTAATTAACCTCTAATCCTTTAATGGTGGCATGATGAATGTAACCAGAAGTATATGTATAGTATTTGTAAGAGGTGATTTTGGCCGGAGCAGTAAGCTTATAATTCATGAGGTTGCCCTCTGCTGCCCAATAGGTCACAAAATTCGGATGCCACATTAACGGTGTAACCCATGAAATAATCACACCCTGTCCTCCACTATCTCCTTGGGTTATATGAACCTGCACATATAGCAAATTTCAGAGTTTTAGAAATTTGATATATATATATATATATATATATATTATACTAACACAGATCATAGCTTTGGTGACAGATGAAACGAAAAAAAAAAAAAAAAAACCAACACAATCTTTTGTGTGATGAAAAACACCTACTGACACAAGAAACATGTCACCAAATAGATGTTGTGTCCGTTTACTATTCAATCGTCATAAAATCTTTTTTTTTTGTCAGTTTGTGACCTAAAGTTCAATTGAAGTGCCAAACGTGATCAACTTTTGGTGACCTTTGATTTTCGTCACAAGATGTACGTTCGAATATACCAACAAATGTTCCCATGTTACTGAACTTCAAACGTATAAATCTATATTCGAACGTAATGACTGAATGTTGGAACGTAAAGATAGTATAACGTTTGAACATGGATTTAATAATGTTTGAACGTCAATAGTTAACATGCACGCATGCACGCACTTAGGTGTTAATAAAAGATATTGAGATTAATGCAACAAGTATATGGTAAATTAAGGTTTAATACCTGCTCTGGTGCATTGAATCCTGGAGGAGGAGGAAATGCTTCTTTCGGCAAGTCAGGAGATGCCTCAGCTTTCCGAACATAACTACTGGTTACACCAGCATGACAGAAACCAACAATACTCAGAAGAACCAAGACTACTGTTAACAAGCACGATGCAGTACCCATATTTATGAAGTTCTGCACGTTGAGAAGAGAAGAGAAGAAAAGAAAAGAGAAGGCAACTTTCTGTGGGGAATGAATGTACGTTATGTTGTGTTTAAATAAAGGATAGAGTGGCTGAGATCTCATCCTGAAACATCTTAATTTGAGAAAAATCCTAAAGGCAGTTGGGAGTTCGAATTACATTTTATTACTTATCCATTTACAATTAAATATAAATAAAATATAAAAATTCTACTAAATTTTGAATACATGTAGATCACTTTTTCTTTTTGTTTAGAGAAGTGCAACATACACATAAAGATTATACTGCAAAGATCTTCGTATATCTTGAGATCGAAGAAAATCAAAGCAAATCTCAAGATATGGAGTTATAATATTCATATAATCAAGATGGATTTTTGTATATCTTCAAAACCATCTTGCATGGTAGGCGCGCGCCTATTATTAAATTACACGTGAGTTTGTGAGATGCCTAATATTATTCTTTTTAAACTTCTTGTATTCCTAAAAATTGTATTTAAAGATTAATATATATATATATATATATATATATATATATATATATATATACATGATGATCTTCTCTCAACGGTAATATTTTAAAAATTAATCTCTTGATCATAACGTTATAATATTATTTGAAAATCCGTCTCTCCGCAACAGTAATATTGTTGTTATTGTTATTGTTGTTGTTTTTGTTTTTTGAGCAAAGCTGTTTAATTAGATAGAGTAGTGGTACTGCATGGATTTATTATCTAATTGAAGTTGAGAGCTTCTTGAGTTTGATCAAGTACTATTCAATCAAATGGAGGTTTCCCATCTCTTGCTAATTAACAAATACAAAAAAAAAAAAAAAAAAAAAATCTATATAATAAATGAGTATTTTTGTTGATTATTTTGTATTAAATCCACTTTTAATACGTACATAAATTATCTGTAATTTTATACTTTAGATTCAAAACTATCGAAACTAACACGTGCATTAATTATAGTACGTAGTAGTACTCTGAATTATGGTTAGCTATAAGGTACCTATATAACACAAAGGTCGGACGATCAAGATTATATTTTTATTTTTTGGAGCAAGAGTTTCTAATTATGACATGTGGGAGTACGCATGCAGGTACGATTTCAAAATTCAGGAATATAAATTAATATAAGATATATCAGCTTTGATTATTTGAGACTTTGTTGGTATTTTACTTTGTGGCGTATAAAACACCAAGGAGATCAAATGCATATCTTTATTAATTAATAATTTCTTTATGCACTTCAAGCCCTAGAATTCAGGAATTTGGCTGTATGAATGTCAAATGAAGAGGAATTGATCTTTTGCTGAGTAATCATATTAAATTAAATATTTGAGAATTATTACATTTATAAATTTATAAATTAACGCGATTTGATTTGAGCTATATTTATAATAATAAATTTTTTACTATTTAATATATTAAATGATGTTGGGATTTAAATAATAATAAAAAACATCGAATATATATAAATAAGTTTAATGCATATTTATCTTTTCAGCAAAGTCAACTAACCACTCTCAAGAATCATAACCATTTTGTCTAATTACGACGTGAAGCCTACAAAATAAATACACTTCATCAATTGAGAGAGTTGTATATATACCTTTGGCTGTCTATCTTGTAACCTTGTTTGATAATTTTCTTGCAATAAAAATGCATTATAATGCCCTTTAATTGGCTAACATGGAGAAAAAGGGAGGCTTTATGGGAACTATTTCCACCATAAGGTAAAGTAAATTGAATTTTTTATTTTTTATTTTTATTTTTTATACTGTGGATGACATAGAAGGTTTAGCTGTTTTGAGAGGTTTGCAGACGATTTTACAATTGGGCTATTCTAGTTTAATATTAACAAAAATGTAACTTTGACGCCTTATTTTGACTCCTCATTTATTTTAATTTTTTTTTAAATTTTTTTCTTTATTTAATAATTAAGGAAGTGACTATTAGTGTATTAATATTTTTTTTATATTTTTTAAAATATTTTAAAATGATTAAAAAATATGAAAAAAAATTGAAAAAAAATAAAAACCTAATTTTGGCCTAGCGGTAACTTGCAGTGGGCTACTCTGAGCTATAGGGTAGCACTGCTCTAATATTAATCAGGGATTCTTTGCTAGTTATTGAAGTGATAGAGTCCTATAATCTAATTTTACTACTTAGGGGTCTTTGATAATGGAAATTTCATCTCCTACAATGTTTTCAGGATAATGAGGTTATTGGTGTGAGAAGGCATGGTAATGAAGCAACATATTTATTAGCTCAACATGAAAAAAGGATTGAACATATGACACAATGGTGGCACTCCTATCCTGATTTTATTTCAAATAGGGTGATTGTAGATGCTGATTTCTAATTGGTTCTTTGTATTGTACTAAGTGCTTGATAGTGTTTGCTGCAAGTTGTTTTCAGTTTCTTGAACTGTGAATGAGATCAAAAGGTTATATATATTAAAAAAGATACAATAGAAGAGTTCGTCGAAGATAGCCTCGAATATGAATAATTTTAAAAAAAATTCTATTTATAAGTTATCGTGGATGACATATTTAATAAAGTGCTTATACCATATAATTTGATTTGAAAAAAAAATTTTAAAATATAAATCTTACAATTCAAATTTTGTTATTTAAGTTAAGGAAATTGTATGCTTAATAATATAATAATTTATAATTGTATTTTACAATTTGATTTGGATGATCCTTAAATTATAAGATTGAAATTGCAGGACAGGACATGATTTGATAAGATTCGTTAAATCTATTTTATAATAAAAATAATTTTAAAATATGATATATAATATTAAATTACGTCGATTTATAAATTTAATTTTGTATAATTCAGTATTTTTCTTTCATCCGTTGGGTTTTCTTGCTATTTTACTTTTTAATTTTATTAATCTAATTTCCTCATTTAAAAGGAAAAAAATTTAGATCGGACCGACCTCGTCTGATAAAAATTGGGGATCGGCTCTCTCATGGACGCTCCGTGTGACCGAGTCCCTGATCTCGTACAGCTTCCCCAGTCTGAACTCAACTCAACTCTTCTTCTCCATTGAAGCTTTCAGTAGAACTCTCGGAGCCTCTCAAACCCTAGCAAAAATGGTGGGTCCGAAAAGACACTTCCTTCCTCTTCTTTTTCTCTCCCTCTCCGCTTTCTTCTTCCTCTTCTTATGCCACTCCTACTTCTCCTCCCCTAACTTTAACACTAATTTCATCCATTCCCTTCAAAAATCTAATCTCATCGCTAATCCTCGTTTTCCTAATTCCCCGAATTTCACTTTCATTATCAAAGTCCTCGCCTTCAACCGCCTGGACTCGCTCTCCCGGTGCCTCCGGTCACTCGCCGCCGCCGACTACCTCTCCGACCGCGTCCATCTCCATATTTACATTGATCATTTCGCCCCCGGAAACAACGACTCCCTTCAATTGGACAACAAATTGGACGGTTCGCATCGGATTCTGGGCTTCGTGGATGCGTTCGAGTGGAGGTTCGGGGAAAAGCTCGTGCATTATCGGACCGAGAACGTGGGCTTGCAGGCGCAGTGGTTGGAGGCGTGGTGGCCGAGCTCCGACGACGAGTTCGCTTTCGTGGTCGAAGATGATTTGGAGGTCTCGCCGCTCTACTACAAGTTTCTTAGGAGTTTGTTATTGAATTTCTATTATAATGCTTCAAATTTTAGTCCGTCCGTCTACGGGGCTTCACTGCAGAGACCAAGGTTCGTCCCAGGTACCATTTTGTTTACTAGACTAGAGTTCTAGTAACCTATCATTTGAGGAGTCTACTTTGGAGACTGAGATCTATATATCGATTTTTGAAAACCAATTGTAATTACCGAAAGTTAAATGAAAGAGGACAATGTTTTAGTGTTTTATAGATTTATATACATAGTTTAATAGGTGAATATTAATATTTAGTTTTCCTCAGGAAAAAAGAAATGATTTTGTAAAGAGACTGACTTTGGAGTTCACTATCGAGAAAAAATTAATGTTCCTGATACCATACTAAGATTACTGAAAAATCCGTACAATGGAAAATATTGTAGAATGTGTATCTGAAAAGTTGTTAATAGATACTATATTCTAAGATTTCCAATTTAGGATTAAGAACCATAAAGTTTTACAATCCCAATTAATAGCCGTTATTGTTAATGCTTAGTAGGAGAGCAGATTCACTGGGTCATAAGCAGTTCTTCTGCTAGCTGGAGTAACCCTTCCTACCTCCAGGAACTTATACTTGGGGAGGTTTACCTAACTCGACGAACTCTCCTATTTTTGATTTTATCCTATGAACTTATTTAGCCTAACGAGGTTTTTCCTAGGTGTTAGGACTTCCTCATGCCATCTTTATCTTTGTGCCAAACGTCATTTTGTGTATTTATATTAATATACATACATACATATATATATATATGTAGATGTGTGTGTAATATTTTTTTTACAAATTACGAGTTACCTGAGACATTATACTGAAATATTAGGCCCGCGATTTGCAGTGAGATAATAGAGAGAACTCAACGAAATTAGTGAAGAATCTTTTGCCTGTTGAAGCAGTTTTTTATACTAAATTATAGAGCCAAACTTTTCTGTCTCTCTCTTCAATGGAAGTTCTGAGTTTTCAATGTTTGGTTTTGGTTTCATGGTGTGTGCCATTCATGACCTGGTTGATTGGCCATATGTTACGTTTTATTTTTCTTTCTGCAATCGAAGACTATTATATCAATGTCCTTCCATAGTTGTAAGCCCTAGTTAGGTACTTTTCATGTATACATCCTATGTACTTGGGCTATGCCTCCTTTTCTTATGATAAAAAATCTTGATTACCTATAAAAAAAATCAACGTCCTTCCTTCCCCCTCCCCCCTCTGCCCCTCTTTCTATGCTTGTACGGTATTATTCTGACAATGGCCCTTCTTACATTTCTTGTACTTGCAGTTTATTAAATTAGATCCTTATATGATTTTCCTTCAGTTCTATCGTTTGCTGATTACAGGTAAACATGGAAACAAAATACAACTGGATAGCGAAACACGACTTTTTTTCTACCAGATAGTTGGCACTTGGGGTCAGCTTCTCTTTCCAAAACCTTGGAAAGAATTCAGGTTGTGGTATGACAAACACAAGGCCAAGGGAATTAAGCCATTTCTCGATGGGATGGTAATTAGATTTAAATTTCATTCATATTTTCTTGATTTCTGGCTTTCTTGGTAATGTCTTATGGTGCTACATATTATCTCAATTAAATCTGAAATCACAGGTGACAACTGGGTGGTACAAGAAGATGGGAGAGAGAATATGGACTCCTTGGTTCATTAAATTTATTCATTCTCGTGGTTATTTTAATATCTACACCAATTTTTTACGTGAGAGAGCGCTCAGTGTCTCTCACAGAGATGCTGGTGTTAACTATGGGAAAACAGCTGGGCCTGATTCTCAATTGTTGGATGAAACCTCCCTTGTTTTCAGTCTGTTTGAAATGCCGCCTTTGAGTAATCTGAAATGGTACGATTTCTGTTTCAGAGAAGTACACCCTGGAAGAGTTATAGGGAGCGTTGATGAACTTGGCTCTATTCTTTATGCTGTGCAGAAACAGGAAACCATTATTTTTGTAAGCCTCTTTGGAGTATCAGAGTCGGTCACCAGGAACATGCTATGTCACTTTGAGAGGCTAAATATTTGGAACTACATACTAATGGGCCCTGAATCTGACTTGCTGCTTGATCTCTCAAGAAGGGGGCATCTGGTGATTAATGCAGACAAGTTTTTTAATAATATTAAGGCGTACAAATCGATTCCATCTCGATACTCCAATGTGGAACTGATCAAGGAGATTTTAGTGAAGGCATATGTAATCAAGAGTTGTTTGGGGTTTAGGTATAATTCTTGGATGGTGGATGCAAACATGCTTTTTGTTCGTAGTGACCTATTTCTCGAGACCATTGATCCCACCTATGATTTCTATGTTGGGAAGAGCTTTAAACTTTTTTATGTTCGAGGTTCATCTTCTGCTGAGAAATTCTGGGTTGATGATTTATTGTCCAAGATCACAGCAATGGTGGACGACTCGAGGAAAGTGGCGTTGCCTGGAGATGGAATTCATTTTGTGTATATGGCAGCAAAGTTAATGGAACAGAAGGGTGTGAGGATTAAGAGGGTTGACGAGACAAGCTTCAGCGTTAAGATTGGTGTGGATAGTGTTAATCAATCTTCTTTTGGGGATGGGAAGAAGATGCTTTTTTGGTCTACTGAGATAGGTCCAAATTTAATTCAGATGCAGCTTCAAGAGTTGGGGATGTGGATTCTCGACAGTGACTCATCGTGCATGGCTGTTGTTTGTCACAGGTTATAGCATTTGTTATAGATTTAATTTGTACTTCGGCATCAAATGAGTGGTGGATAAGTGAAAAATAATGGACAAAATCCAAATATTTGTCTGGTCAATTCGATACACTCACTGCTGCTGTCTTTCTTGTTGTTTCTACCAGGTCTTGACCCACCCGCATGTAATCCGGACGTGACTCGGGAAAGCACAGTTACTTTACACCACCAAGCAGTCTTCTCCCATCTGTGAAGCATACTCTATGTCAACAACACTTTTATTGGGCAGCTTGGTGCATGGGATGTTCTTGCCTTCCATGTAGGGTCTGAATTGTGGTGTTCGAAGTGCAAAATAATGGTGGGAACAAAGTCTTTGATCAGTCAAATTAGATGGATTTAGCAGGTAACATTGAGAATGAACAAAATTATAATATTGAAGAACTTGAATCAAAAGATGACGAGGATACTGATGAAGAAGAGAGAACCTTCCACCTGGAAATGAAGTAATCTTTGCACCTCGCTCCAATTTTTATACGATCTTATAGTTACCTAGTTCGGTTCAGTTCGAAAGGTCCAAGTGGTAGTACATTTGGGGTTCTTTCTGGGATGGATTATCTATTTGAATACCTTCACCAGCTTGTGTCCGAGCGGAAAGGTTAAAAAGCCTTTTGCATTTCCTTTGCATAATATGTTTGAGAGGATTTTTTAAAGATTCTTTAATCATTTTACGTACATAAATGATCTGTATGGGGTGAAAATGAAGGCAGCCTAGCCCTTGTCTGCTGAGAAGTGAGAAGAACCTTGCACGCCATCACTGGCATCATCCTGGCTCATTTCTTCATTAGCAAACATCGGTCGCCCTCTTTATCATCCAAAGCAGGACTGACATCAAGTTTGCACGTTTTTAAATGTCCATCTGATGGCTCATTGCCTACGATCATTCGCAACTCATCGTAATTCTCAATAGACCTGGCTCTTAATTGCTTTGCATCTGGGCCGGTGTCTCTGAAATGAATTCACTTAACTAAGCAATGCAAAACAGAAAAAAAAAAAAAAAAAATGTACAAGGTGTATGGAAGTAACTTCGGAGAATTATCTGCTAATAGTGTACTCAGCATTTCAAAATTCATGGTTAGGATTCACTTTTCTTAATTTTATCTTCGAAAAAGAGAAAGGAAAAAGGAAAACGAAAGGTGAAAAAGAGATGAGTTGAGATAGTATGTGAATGGTAGAATAAATGTTATTAGAATATTATTTTTTAATATTATTATTATTTTAGAATTTGAAAAAGTTAAATTCTTCATTATATATCATGTGAAAATTTGAGAAAGTTATAATAATGAGATAGATGAGTTAAGATGAATTGAGTTTAATTTTCAATCCAAACCGGAGCTTAACGTAAGAACTGCAAAATAAGCTCATGCATGCAGCAATAAATGAAGAGATGCATTTCCAGAGGAGCATTTACATCCGAAGGATCTTATCATTGGTACCCTGTAAACTAGAAGTTTCAGATCAAACTACAATGGACCAGAACATAAATAGTTGACAAATTGTGTGCAAAACACGGAAGGAAAATAAAAATGTACCTTGATGTGTTCATTCCAATCAGAGTCGCTGGCGAAAACCATCTTAGATCTCTCATCCCACTCAAACCTACTATGAGAAAGGAGTTCCTTCACATGTCCGTACTGTTTCTTCCATGTCTTCAATCGGTTTCTTATGTTTTCGCCTGTCAACTGTCAAGTCCAACCCAAACTTCTGATTTAGAACTGTAAAGACAGGTCTTATAAGCTGCAGACTTAAAATTTTTCTCAAGCTTATTTCCCAGCATCACTTGCTTGACCAGTAACTGTGTTATGCATCGATCCATCTCATCCGTCCAAGATACGTACTTTTCTTTTTTTCTTGGCTATATTTAGCGAGCTTTCAGATGGATTGTTGCAGCAAAAGATAACAACTCCTCATAGTTTTTTATAGCTTGTCCTTGAATAAGCCTAGCATCAGGGTTTATCTGTCCAAAAAATAGGTAAGGCCCCCATAAGCATCATGATAAAAAAGATTTCCATGGAACTTTCTATATGAGATTCTTCTACAACAAATCTGTCAAGTGCATTATTACCTTGATATATTCATTCCATGCAATATATCATTTACAATCACTATCCTTCGTCCCTCATTCCACTCAAGACCGTTCTGGTCCAAGAGTTCTTGCAAAATATCATACTGTTTCTTCCATGTTTTGAGACGATTCTTAACGTGGTCCTTCGTCAAATCAAGGTGAAAATTTTCCTTTATAGCCAAAACAGCTACTTCAAATGCAGCTGGTTTGAATTTTTTATCTAATTTATTCTTGTTTCCAATTTTCATTTGCTCCACAAGTACTTTGGCAAGGCAGCTGTCCATTTCATTTGTCCAGCTCATGTGCCTACCTTGATCTTTTGCCATAACACCACATTGAATAGAAGAGACATCAACAGCCGCCGCGGGCTCATTATAATCGCCAAAGATGATGTACAATTGATCGTAGTTCTGAATATGTCTATTGCGGAAAATCCTGGCATCAGGGTGAGTCTGTAGAGTTAACAGAAGACTTAGCAAGATGATAAGGTCATACTCATGCACTACCAAAACAGCAGGGAAAGGACCAAATTTGAATACAACATAATACATACTTGCACTTCATTTCAGGATGGTCATTGCGAATCCTAGTTAAATTTACCTATCAAGAGAGTTATCACTTTAGTGTAGTAGAAATTATAAGATTCAAACTTGAATTTCAACAACTTAAATTTTTTATATTTTCCTGTTGCTCCTGTATGCTAGACTATTAGTTAAGTTGCCTAAATGGATTTTTCATCATGGTCTGACTCGTTTGGTGCCTTCCCATTTTCTAAAATGTAATCCTAGTAGCATGATGGTGACTTTATTCCACAGGCATTCATAAACATATGACCTCATATGAGTGTAGGAGGGTCAACTCTGTTCATTCTAAAACAATTTGGGGGTAGAAGTTGTAGAATGTGATGAAAACCTTAATTTTCTTTCTTCTCTCCATGGCTTCACCACCTCCATCTCTTGCAACCTTCCAAAAGCAATTATTTGCAAGACCATTTTTCTTAATTCAAATGAACTATATTGCAAAGAAACGTGAGTCTTCTCTTCAATATGACTGAAATGATGAACAATGTGTGTGCTTAAACCTATCTACCTTTCACATGAATGAGGATTCTTGACAAAAAATGCATGTTTCCCCCTTTGGCCATAATTCTTCATATAATATTAGCTTTCCATTCTTCAAACACAACTAAAAAAAATTCAGTATTACTCTGATCAAGTGCATAATTATGCATTAGAGTGCATGAAGTATTTCAATCAGTATGCATCAGAGTGCATGAATATACCTTGATATAGTCATTCCATACAGAATTATCTGCAATAACCATCTTTTGTGTTTCATCCCACCTAAATCCTTTATGAGGAAGGAGCTCCTTTAGAATCCCAAACTGCTTCTTCCATGTTTTTAGCCGATTTTGAATGTGTCCTTTTGTCAGATCAAGCCCAAAATTTTCATTTAGGGCTGTAAGTGCTGCTCTGTATGCTGCAGCTTTAAAAGTGCCATCTATCCTGTTTCCTTTTTTCACTTGCTCAACAAGTATGTCACTAAGACAGCGGTCCATCTCACTTGTCCATGCCATGGATTTTACCTTCTCATTTGCATTGCAACTGCGAGTCTGGTGTCCCTTACATGATGCATTGTTGCTTCCTGAGAATTTTCATCAGGTTCTGTTTATTACAGTAAACGATGAACAATGCTAGCATAGTGCATAAGTGCATTAAATTAATTCTGATGGAACATTGCTCAACATCTTGAGGCTCAACTGTCAATACTTCACTCCAGGGGCATATCCATTCCAGCCAATGAAGTCAGTCTATGCATTGCTTTCCTTTTTGTCCCTATCCATTTGACAGTCTGCTTTAAGGGAGAGTGGTTGCTTATCCACAAGTTTATAAATCCCAGTGTCATATCAAAGCAAAAGGAAAGATGAAATGAAATTCTTCCCACGACTGGATTACTACTAAACCTGACGATGAACAGATAACGTTCAGCCATGATTAATACAGCACCCACGGTTCCTTTAACTTGATTCATCACTTCACTGAATGGTAATGCTAATACATAATGTACTACTCAGGTACATGATGTTTTACTCTTTTTAAGGCGCAAGCTTAACAGCTTGGTTTGGTTGCAGCATTCAGTTGAGATTAACTCAGTTCAATCTAATTTTTCATAAATACTATCAAACTCATCTTAACATTTGAATTCATTTTAGATGGACTCTACATAATTCACTCCATCTACTCAACTCACTACTATTCATAAAGAATTCAGTTCAGCTTAACGTCCCAATAACCGAAAGCTGCATCCTTTTGTACAAGGTCCTTCCCTGATACTCCTTAAATAATTGAGTAAGCCCGCGCGCCCTTACACTCCTATCATAAACGATCGAAATAAAATTTTATCGTTCACGTTTCTTCCTCGTAATCGTGCAAAAGTTTGTATGGCAGGTGTCATTACGCAATCTTTACAGTAAACAATCAAGATTTTTTTATTATTCTTTTCCTTCAGTTTCACGGGAACCAAACGGAATTTGACAATAGGCATGCAAGTAATGGGTTTCCAACCTTATCTTAAACAACAACGAATCGATTTAATTAGGGTAGAAATGAAATGCGGAGATTTCAGAGAAAGACTCATCTTTAAAGCCGACAGCTCAACAAAAATATTAGTACCAAACTCCCAAAAATGAAGAAAAAACAGCAATAAAATTTCCACCGGAAGATAGTAAAACTTCCTGGCCCACAACCCGCATGGCTAGGATTTTCTTTAAAGCTCCATCAATATTCATCGAGCACTAATAATGATTTATTTATTTTTATCTTTATCTTCGTATTTATATAATATATTTTTATATTTATCTATATTGACTTATGTATATCTAAATATTTACATAATTATGAATAGTATTTCAAGTTTGAAGAAGCACTATTGATTCTCCAAACATTATTTTTAATGTTTTTTTTCTCTCCTACCCATTAAAATCAACTTTATAGAATTTGTATTAAGATGATTTTAATATATGAAATTTGTATTAAATTAATAATACAAAGTATTTTTTAGTACATATTAATATTTATTGATAAAATTGGTCATTTTGATATATAAAATTGGTAATATTTAGATATATAGAATTTGTATTTTTGCGCACATGATGCTAATTATAAAATATATAAAAAATAATATTTAAAAAAAAAATTAATTTTATTATTATTTGGTTCAAAGATGTATAATCTAATATGTGAATTTTTCTTAATATGTAAAAGTAATATTTAAAATAATATATGTACGAACTATTGATATGACCAAGAAAGGATCTTTGGGACCTAACATACATAATAAAATAAAAAAAAATAAATGATATCTAAACTTACAATTTTATATGCATATAAATATATGTACTAACTATAGAAATTGTGACGATTTTAAAACTCGAAATTCAAATTAAATAAAGAATTGATAAAATGGGACAGGTAGTCCATGCATATATATGTATAATATTTATGCGTAAAATGTAAACACTACTATATCAAAATAAAGAATAATTTCATTTTGCATCCTCATATTTTTCATCTTATCATATTGCATGCTAATTTATCTAATCTCCAAATTTGCAATCTCAACCATCAGAATCTTCTAAATTATTACTTAGTACCTATGGGAGTCATTAAATTTAATAGAATCTTAGATTTACAACTTAATTTTCTAAATTTCCTTGTGGTAAAAATTAGTAATTAGTTTAATTTAGAATAAAATAAAAAAGAAAATCTATTTTAATTAATACAGTTACAAACACTACCCCAAACAAAAAACATAGAAAAACTTGGCATGAGAAAGGTTACTTGGAAACGAAGACGTATCCGCAGGTCCGCAATTCCCCCAGAACTCCCTTCCAGCTTTCTCGATCGCAGGTACCTTAGGATATCCTGAATGAGAGATGATAATTTTATAAATAGTAACAAAGTGGTTTGTAAATAATAATGAAATAATTTAAGTTAAGTATTTTTTGAGTTTTGAAAAATGAAAAAGAAAAAGTTGAATAAAAAAGATTATAAAATTAAAATATTTTTAGAATATAATTTTTATTTTGAAATTTAAAAAAGTTGAATTGAATTTTATTTTTTTGCTTGAAAGTGTGGAAAAATTGTAATGATTAATTTGAAAAAATTGCAATGAGTAGTTTGAAAGTAATTGTTTTTAAGTGATGCTTGTGAATGAGATGAGATGAGATGAGATGATATGATATGAGAATTTTGAGATGAAATTTTTTTCCAAACAAGTCATTTAGTTGGTTTGGAAAATGAAATGACATGAAAATTTTGTAAATAGTAGTAAGATAGTTTGTGAAGAGTAGTTATAATTATTTTTTATTTAAAAGTTTGAAAAAGTTGTAATGATTAGTTTAAAAATTTTGTATTTGAATTATGTTTAAGAATAAGATGTGATAAGATTAAATGAGAATTTCTTCCATCCTTGAGCTTCCTAAGCATATGATTGGTATTTTCTTTATGGATCGTTCAAGTATTCCTTCATTTCGTCATTAACATTAATTAGTATTTTTAAATCTTGGTTTGATGGTATTTAGTTTAGATTAGGTTTTATTAAATTTTAGGAGCATGTTTTTGGGAATTTTTTTTGATCATGTAACCGCCCCTTTCTTATCTTTGTATAAGGTATTCTTTTGTTATAAATGAGGGTCTATCAGTAAAATTGAGTTACCATCCTCTTTTTAAATTTTATTTTACAAAGAATAGTCTTAAAAAATGAAAAATCAATTATGGAAGGGCTTAATTCTTCAAACCTTGTGGATTTTTGAACATTGACTGTAGACCCAAGCTGACTTACCTTTATTATTTGACTCGAGACTTCCTCCCTCACTTCTCAAAAGAAGACCAGACTTCACCTTTAACCCATTTTAAGGGCAAGAGTACTTCTACCGTCTACGAAAGGTTGAGTGGGAAAAAGACGCGCGCGCGCGCGGGTCATGTCATATCGTTCGACTCTTCAACCTCATCTTCCAAATTAAAACAGCCTTTGCCAACCCTTTAGTACCGGTCGGGCGTGACCCCGACTCGACTAATTGCTTCAAGCATTTTGGAACGTCGTTTGTTCGGGGTATTCCACTCATATCTCTTGTCCACGTCTTTATTGAATGCAATTTGATTATTAAAAAATAAAATAAAATATGAGATGGTAATGGAGATTGATCATAAAATACTGTCATGTGAAAAGTCTTGAAAGGGGGAGTCCATATTTCGATCATTCTAGGAATTTGATTCTCCCCTTGAATATTTCTTCTCGTATGATCATTCGTCTTCTTAATATATATATATATATATATGTATGTACGTATATATTGCGATAGATCAATACCAACATCAGGATTATACCTTGAGGTTTTTCCCAACTCTATGGAGATTCCCACCTTGCGTTCACTGTTCTACTGTATTTCTTTTTGCATCTATGTTGGTGCTTCTTCTGTCCTGTGCTTTGGCTCGTCCACCTATGCCAATATAGGTGGGAATGAGACTGACCGGATAGCATTGCTTAAATTCAAGGCCAAAATAACGTATGATCCTTTCATGGTTTTGAGGTCATGGAATGAAACCATCCATTTTTGCGAGTGGTATGGTGTTACATGCGGTCGTCGGCACCAGAGGGTCACAGAATTGCGCATGGCATCTCTGGAACTTGCAGGCCCTATATCGCCTTTCATCGGAAACTTGAGCTTCCTAAGGATTCTACAACTCAAAAGCAATAGTCTCAAAGCAACCATCCCCCAAGAAATAGGCCGTTTGCATAACCTATGAACGTGAATCCATTTCCAATATGTTTTCTTTAAGTTTGATATTGTCCATTCCTTTGGATGTCATGTTTCAGCTAATCGAAGCATGTGCAGTGGGCCGGAAATCGTCATCCACTCCATCTGGTATGAATTTCTCTCTTTCTTTATATCTCTCTATGGATTGTACCTAAGATGTTATGCCCAGGTGTGGCTTATTTTGTGAATGTGTTGATTTTCTTTGTATTGGAAGAATTATGGTTTTGGATGCTTAATTCCTATTACTTTGATGTATAAGTTCACAGTTTAATTTGAAGACGTAGACGTTACAGCATAACACAAGTCACCAACATTGTGCCCTTTCAAGACTTTTGCAAAATAAAGTCTATTTTTTTTTTCAAGTTTAATGGGTATTATAAGACAATGGCCTGATTTGAATGCCCCACATGTATTCTGTCTATTGCATTGTGGGATAATGATTTAATTTTACTGGCATTAGATTTGATTGTACCATCTGTTCTTTGCTCTGCTGCAAGGCAGTGCATTGAAAAACAGTTCTTTTGTTATTTTCTTTTCTTTTCTCTTATTATTATTTTTTTTAAATTTTGATGCAGAGAAAGCAGGATGAAGCAACAGTGGATGCTACCCTCTGCAAAAACAACAACATCAAAGCTTTTTGCCCTGGTCAGTGTTCCCATTAAAGGGACAAAATTTTGTGCTAGTTTTTGTGAATTTTCAATCTAAACTTGTTACCTAGAGGGCATGGATAAACTCTATCGTGGAATTATATTAGCAAATACAGAAAGGGAAGCCAAATTTGACAATTTTCAAAATACACACTGCTACTAACTGCTTACCTTTTAGACAGCTTATGTATCAAAATAGTAGTATTTATTGTTGTTGTTTCCTCACATATGGTTACTGAAGTGGATATGTAATTTGTTGCTAACTTGCTTATGTTTTGTGTATATTACTCTACTCTCTGTTCACCTTTTGATCTAGATTTTGGTGGATATGTAAAATCACTTGTGCATGGATTATAGGTAAATGAGATTTTTTATTAGTTATTAATCTTTTTCCATGTATACATTATGCTATCAAGTGTTTTATGCTTCTTGAGTTTAGATGAACATTTCATGTACATGCTTCTTGCCTTCCCCGTTTCAGGAACCCGATATAAAGATTTCTGCATGGATGTTGGACTTGATAATACATGCTTCCAGGTTTTGTACTTTGATGTGCCTTGAGAAGTCTAAAGTTGCACATTTAGAATATAATGTAATTGATTTATAGATTGTAATCTAATTTAATTGTTTTATGGATTGTGATATAAAGTAAGATGTACACTCTTTTTATGTCTTTTGTTTCAATACTATCTTTTATTTTATTTTGTAGCATACTATTTGCAGCGATATTTATTCGTTGGAAATACATTTTTGTCACAAACTCTTATTTGTGGCAAAAATAATTGCCACAAACAAGTATTTCCGACCAAAATTTTTGTGCAACATTCATGACACACAGAACATGATTTTTGGTTGAATTTTTTTTAGACTATTTGCGGTGATATATAGCTTTTTCTTACTCAAATATGTTTTACATCGCTCCTGTCCTCCATTAGCGGTGACCAATTTCGTCGCAATTGTACATATTTTTGTTATGATATTTCATTTCGACGTGAAAAGCTTTTTGAGATGCAACCATCTTGCGTTGATTTGTAAGCGATACTAAAAAGTAATTGCGACATTGATCATGCTTTTTACGAGGATTTTATACGTATAAGCTGAAAACAGGATCAGATACTCGGGTTTGGAAGCATAACTCAAATGATATTTTTACTTCTTCATCGGCTTGGTAGCTATTAAGGCCTCACCATTCTATCTTCGCTTGGCAGTTGGCATAAGTTTATTTGGAACTCCGATCTGCCCTTGAAGCCCAAAATTTTCATTTAGGGCTTTAAGTGCTGCTCTATATGCTCAGGTTTCGAAGTGCTATCTATGCGGTAAGACAGTGGTCCATCTCATTTGTCCATGCCATGTATTTTACCTTCTCATTAGCATTGCAACTGTAAGTCTGGTATCCCTTACAATGCATTCTTGCTTCCTGAGAATTTTCATCATGTTCTGTTTATTACATGTAAACGACGAACAATGCTAGCATAGTGCATAAGGGACTCTGTGGATTGTTTTCCTTTTTCTCCCTATCCATTTGACAGTCTTCTTTAAGGGAGAAAAACTCGTGGTTGCATATCCACAAGTATATAAAAGAATTTTTTGTTTGGCTGGCTGTAAGACGATCTCAAATATTTCCTCAATTTCTAGTCTGTGATATCTCTGGCTAAATAAGCAAGACATAACTTTTTATTTTTTATTTTTTTATTTTTTATTTTTTTAAGAAGTAAAAGAAATAAGACATAAGTCTTCAATTTAAGCAACATGCATTTGAGATAACAAATAAAAAAACTAATTGAAAAATTAGAAGAAATATCCCAGTGTCATAGTCATATCAAAGCAAAATTAGGAAAGATGAAATGAATTCTCCCCACGACTGGACTACTATACCTGCATGTTTCCCACGAGAACATTTTACTGCCACCCAAAGTACGTAAAAGAGATGCTCAAACTACTCAGGTACATGATGTTGACTCTAGCTCTTTAAGCAGCAAGCTGATCAAAGCTGCATCCTTTTGTTCAAGGTACGTACTTCACTTATACTCCTTAAATAATTGAGTAAGCCCGCCCTTACACTCCTATCATAAGCGATCCAGATAAAATTTTACCGTACGTTCACATTTCTTCCTCCTAATCATGCAAAAGGTTGTATGGGTGTCATTACTCGTAATGCAATCTTTACCGTAAACATATCAATAATTTTTTATTTTTTTTTTCCTCTAGTTTCACGCGAACCAAACGGAATTTGACAGTAGGCACGCAAGTAATGGGTTTTTCCAACCTTATCTTAAACAACAAGGAATCAATTTTAGGGTAGAAATTTAATGCAGAGATTTCAGAGAAATGGCCCCATTTGGATAGTGAAAGTGTTTCATCTCATCTCATCTCATCATCACAACTTTTCTAAATTCCCACATAAAATATAATAAACAATTCAATTTTTTCAAATCACAAACCAATAATAATATTCTAACAATATGTTATTCAACTTTCAACTTTTATCTAAAACTATCTTGTTAATGCCTAGAATTTGCATAAAAGACCGGAAAGGAGGAAATAATGATTCCCAACCCACGTTGATGATTCGAGCTTCGATATTATGCGCATCATATCATGGTTCGGCATAAAAGTCTAAGTCCACGGGTTATTTGAGGGCAAAATTCATGGTAATGATTCTTACAGTTTGTTCAAGTGTTGATTACCATGGTAATGATTTCAAGGCTCTTGTTTATGAGTTCATGGCCAACGGAAGCCTTGAAGAATGGCTGCATCCAACTACTAGAGAAGATGAAGTGCATCAGGACCAAAACAATCTAGATCTTTTTCAGAGGTTGGATATCGCCATTGATGTTGCGAGTGCATTGGAATATCTTCATGATCATTGCCAAACACAAATCATTCATTGTGACCTAAAGCCAAGCAAACAATTGTGTTGTAGTTTCTCTTGGGAACTTATCTTCACTTAAAGAACTTTATGTATCCTCAAATAATTTGGGTGAGAGTATTCCTAATGCGCTAGGCCTACTCATAAATCTTACAGCTATTGTACTCTTTGAAAATAAGCTTCCAGGTACCATCCCTCCATCAATCTTCAATCTCTCTTCTATTATATTTTTTCATGTAGGACATAATCAATTGCAAGGGAGTGTTTCTTGGGAGCTAGGGATAACTATTCTTCCTAATCTCCTAGACTTCTCCATTTATTCTAACCAATTTACTGGTTCCATTCTTCCTTCAATATCCAATGCCTCAAATTTGGAGGTACTTCAAATTGCAGCAAACAAATTTATTGGAAATGTGACTTCTTTGGAAAAGTTGCATAAGCTGAATTTCTTTACTGCTTTTAAAAAAAATTTGGGGGGAAGTGGAGAAGCTAATCAGGACTTGAGTTTTATCTGTTCTTTGACTAATGCAACCAAGTTAGAGGTTTTGCTAATAGACAGAAACAATTTTGGTGGTGTCTTACCCGAATGCATCGGTAACGACCCTAAGAATGTTTTCAATAGGTAAAAACAAAATAACTGGAGACGCTTCATAGATTAAAGAGTCTATCTCTATATGGAAACAATCTCTCAGGCAACATCCTGCACTCTCTTGGAAACTTAACTTTTTTACTTTAACCCTCTTTCTATATAAATAGCCTTGGAGGAAGCATCCCATCAAGTCTAGGGAATTGCAAATTGTTGATCTTACTCAGCGTTTCTGGTAACAATCTCAATGGTTCCAGAACCCCACAGATCTTTGGTCTCTCATCTTTATCAATTGGCCTAGCTTTGTCCGAACGTCTTAGGGGTCCTCTTCCCATAGAAATTGGAAACATTAAGAATCTAGGTGAATTATATATCTCAGGCAACATGTTATTTGGTAAAATTTCGAGTAGTCTTGGCAATTGCATTAAGCTGGAGTATCTATCCATGGGAAGAAACGTTTTCCAAGGAACTGTTCTGCCAAGTTTTGGCTCTCTGAGAGGACTTCAACACTTAAATCTATCTAGGAACAGTTTATCGGGAAAAATCATTGACGTTCTTATGGATATGAAGTCTTTGCAGATTTTAGATATATCATACAACAATTTTGAGGGGCCAGTGCCAACATATGGCATTTTCAAGAATTTAAGTTCAGCTTTAGTTGCAGGGAACAATCAACTATGTGGGGGAATTCTTGAGATGCACTTGCCTAAATGCAACTTCAAAGAGGTTGGGAATACAAAATTGAACTCAACCTTGAAGTTAATAATATCTACAATTTTGGGGCTACTAGGAGTAACTTAGGTGTTGTACTTTTTGTATGTTTCTTGTTTGAGAAAGAAATGAAAAGTGTCCATATCAACATCTTCAGGAAATTTGCTTTTGAATATATCTTACCAAAGTCTCCTAAAAGCTACTGATGGATTCTCTTCAGCAAATTTGGTTGGCGTGGGTGGTTTTGGATCTGTCTATAAAGGAATTCTTGATGCGAGTGGAACTATAATTGCTGGCAAGGTCCTCAGCCTTCTGCGTCTTGGAGCCTTTAGAAGCTTTCTTGTTGAGTGTGAAGCCTTGAGAAACATCAGACATCGAAATCGTGTAAAGGTTCTTACAATTTGTTCAAGTGTTGATTGCCATGGTAATGATTTTAAGACTCTAGTTTATGAGTTCATGGTCAATGGAAGACTTGAAGAATGGTTGCATCCAACTGCTACAGAAGATGAAGTGCATCAAAACCAAAGAAATCTATATCTGTTTCAAAGGTTGGATATCGCCATTGATGTTGCTGGTGTGTTGGAATTTTTGCATTATCATTGCAAAACACAAATCATTCATTGTGAACTAAAGCCAAGCATTGTTCTTCTCGATAGCAAAATGATTGGACACTTGGGTGATTTTGGCATAGCAATATCCTATCTTGGAAGCAACCATAACTCTTCTACCACTTACTCCAACACTATTGGATTAAGAGGAACTATTGGTTATGCAGGTTCTGGTGAAAAAACCTTTATATCATTTCTTTCTTAACATAAATGCTATATCATTCTAATATAGTGTATGTTTCAAATTGCAGAGTATGGTATGGGAAATGAAGTGTCAACCCATGGTGATATATACAGTTATGGGATCCTTCTAGTAGAAATGTTCACGGGAAAGAGACCCACTGATGAAATTTTTTCGGGCACTCTAAACCTACATTCCTTTGTCAAGACAACCTTGTTTCAAGGAGTAGCAGAGATTACCGATCCAAATATTTTCCAAGAAATGAAAGAAGAGACAACTAGAGGCCAAGTTAACAACATTACAAGAAGAAACAAAACTCAAGAGTGTTTGGTTTCGATTTTTCAGATTAGAGTTGCATGTTCAGCTGAACAGCCAGAAATACGAATGAATATGAGAGATGTTGTAGCTGAGCTTAATTTAATGAGAAAAAATTTTCTTAAGAGGGGAACGAACAGAGGCAATCGAAGAATAAATGGACCATAATATTAGTAGCTAGTATTGGTGTCTTTGTGATATTTAGTATAGGTTGATGTGGCTCGTAACAATAAAGTTTATTTTTTGGTTGAGACTCCTCATATTTTGTTATTACTTTTCTAATAAAGAAATAATATTTGTCGTATTGTGAGTTTGTTACTATTGACTACTCATTACGTACTTGCTCTTTTTGCTTCCCCTCCACTTTGACTTAACTCTTTTATGAAATGTCGTTTGCCTATTTTCTTGTTGTTTGAGCTCTGCTAGAATTTTTTCTCTTTTTTGCCAATTAAGGGTTTTCACGTAAGGCTGCATGGCAGCCAACGAAGGTCGCCGGTTTGTGGACCTCGTCTTGGCAGTGCCTCAAGCTCTACCCGAGATCTCTGTTCCGTTCCATGCGTCTAATACCATTGATGGAGAAGTCTACTTCCAATTTTCTAATGAAGAAATACAAAGATCAGCGGAACCTTTTAAGTTTTCAATTGTTTTGAAATTCTTGAAACAACGTCATTCTCTGGACGCCATTTGGGCATTCATTCGGTGTAGATGGGGGGTAGAAGGAACACCGGTTGTATTTGCAATGAGGCGTCCTCGAAATGTATTCATACGCATGTCCTTTAAGAAGGATTTTCTGGAAGCCCTGTTGCGTGAAGCCTGTGATATCGATGGCGTTAATTATCGGGCTTTCCAATGGATGACTGATTTTAGTGAAGAAGAAGAACCAACTTTTGTCTCGGTATGGATTGTGCTACCAGGTTTGCCTCCTAACTTTTACCATGAATCCATTTTACGTATACTTACTGCTCCTATTGGAAATTTTATACGGAGTGATAACCCAAACCGGTGCGTCACTCGGACTGATGGAGCATGTCTTTGTGTGGTCATGGATGCCTCTAAAGAGCCTCTTCCTTATTTTTGGATTGGGCCTCCTGGACAAGCATTGAGTCGGAAACAAGAAATCATCTATGAAATGCTTCCAGCTTTCTGTTGCAAGTGCAAGGTGCAGGGGCATAATTTTCGGACGTGTCGAGTTCTTAAGGCGATGAATGGGGAAAATTTGGGTTTGGAAAAAAGGGTCCTAATGCAGGAGAAAATCCAAAAGGTCAATAGGAAAAGATGGTGGAGGAAGAACCTCCTATCGTGGAGTAGCAGGAAAATCTGTCGAAACAAGGGACCCGTCAATGAGCAATCAAGAAAAACAGTTGGCTGTGGATACTGGATTGGAAATTACTAAGGATGGTGATATGGTGATTGGGCAGGACCAATATATGGCTCCTATGGTTGCACATGATTTGATCAATGATGTTCATAATGATTTGATCAATGATGTTCATAATTTATCTGGGGTGGTCGCTGCTGTAATAGAGTTTGTGGGCGAGGACACATGGGTTTTACAGCAAGATATGGTGGTGCAAGTTGAAGAAGTTCTACCTAATGTGGATGAGCTACGCCTAGAAGGGAATTCGGTGTCGAAACTAGAACCTGAATTATTTTCAGAAGTCCTCCCTCAGGAAAAAGACTACTTTACAGAGGCTAAGGGTGATGTTGCTAAGAGAAAATACAACAAGAAACAATTTGAAAAAGTGAGGAGCTCTTCTCGAGTTCACACCCGAACCACAAAATTATCTCTATGATTGGCTCAATTTTCGCTTGGAATATTAGAGGTATAGGTACCTTTAAAGGACGTCTGAAGAAGTTAATTGGTACCCTTAAGCTCGTTATTGTTGTGTTAATGGAACCGTTTCACAGTTTTGCTAGAGCTCAAAGTTTGATGCATTGTTTGCAATTTGAGAGTGGTTGTTCTAATGAAGAAGTTTAAGGGATAATTTGGGTTTTTTGGAAAAACATTGTGGAGGTTCAGGTTGTTCGTAGCAATTCTCAATTTATTTCTCTTCGCGTTGGTGCGGGTTCTCAACAGTTTTTATTCAATTTCATCTATGCCAAATGCTCTTATATAGAAAGGCAGGAGTTATGGGATTACCTGAGCTCGACTCGTCTTGGGGCTGAGCCTTGTTTATTTGCAGGAGATTTTAATGTTATTCGCTCTGACTTGGAAATAAGGGGTGGTTGACCTAGGCCTCGGGTTTCTATGGAAGAGATCAATAGTTGGATTCATCAAGGCGGTTTGCTTGAAATGAAAACAGAGGGTAGAAGGTTCTCTTGGTGCAATGGGCAGTGTGGGTTAGCCAAAAGTTGGGCGAAACTACATCATCTGTTTCTGGATGCCTCTCTTATTTCAAGATTTGATAATGTTTGTTCATATTTACCGAGATCGACATCTGATCATTGTTCAATGCATATTGAGTTAACTAAAACTCTTTTCTCTTATGGGCCTCCTCCGTTTTGGTTTCAGTAGATGTGGGTTGATCATCCTAATTTTTCGGCTTGTGTTCAGCAAGCTTGGATGGTACCAGTTGCAGGTATAGGTTTATGGAAGCTTGCTAATAAATTAAAACAAGTCCAGGTGGCTCTCCGGGCTTGGAATAAGGGGGTCTTTGGTCGTACTACGACCAAAATTAATCAGCTTGAAGAAAAAGTGGAGAGCTTGAAAGTAGCTTAATTTAGGGCTGGGATGAAGATGCTGATAGGGAGCTTCATTTGGCTGCTGCAGAACTCTCTTCTTGGATGAGTAGAGAGGATACTAGATTGGCGCAAATGACCAAGGTAAAATGGAAAGTGGATGGGGACAGAAACTTCACTTTTTTCCATGCTTGCTTGGCTAATAAAAGATGTAAACGAATTTCTGACATGAGAGCTACAGATGGGGCTGTTTTTGATTCGTCGGAAGCCATTCACCAAGGTGCCATGGATTATTTCTCTGGTTTTCTTCAAGCAGATCCTTTGAGAGAAATTCCAGATCTTTCCTACTTAATCTCTCCCGTTATCTCAGGCGAGGAGAATGCTCGTATTTGTTGTACTCCTACTATGGAAGAAATCTATGCAGCTATTTCCTCTATTCTGACTAATAGTTCTCCGGGGCCGGGCGGTTTTGGAGCGGGTTTTTTCAAGAGTTGCTGGGAGATAGTGAAGATGGATGTCTAGGAAGCAGTTTCGAAATTTTTCCTGTCTAAGTAGTTGCCAAGATTCTATTCAGCCTCATTCATTGTCTTAATTCCGAAGGTTGAAGTGCCTACAGGTTTGGACAAGTTTAGGCCCATCAGCCTTTATTCGGTCTTCTATAAAATTTGCTCTAAAGTCATTGTTCATCATTTGACAACCCTTCTTCTGAAGATTATCTCTATTGAACTGGTTGCCTTTATTCCTGGGCGCAGTATATTTGAGAATATCTCTCTTACACAAGAAATGATACTTTCTATTAATAAGAAGTCTCATGGTGGTAATATCATCCTTAAAGTGGATATGTCTAAAGCATATGATTAGATTGACTAACACTTCTTGTTGGAGGTTCTTCATTGCTTTGGTTTTTCCTCTCAAGTATGTGACTTACTTTGAGCTTACTTCTTATCTCCTTGGTATTCTGTTATGATGAATGATACATCTAAAGGTTTTTTCTAAGGCAATTGTGGTTTGCGGCAGGGGGATCCTCTCTCCCCTTATCTATTTATTATTCTTCAAGAGGTTCTCTTTAGACTTCTAAAGAACAGTGTGGTGGATAATAAATTCAGTCAATTTTCTCAAGCCTGAGGTACGATTTGAATTTCTCATCTCATGTATGCTAATGACGTGGTGATTTTTACTAATGGTAGCACAAGATCTATTCAGAAGTTATTATCTGTCTTAGACACATATGAGAAGTGGTCTGGTCAGAGGATTAATAAAGAAAAACAACTATTTTTTTTTTCAAAAACTTTCTCTGGGTCGTAAGAGAGCGCTTATGAGTATGACTGGTTTTTCAAAAGGTTTTTGTCCGTTCAAATATTTAGCGGTGCCTATTATTTTGGGGAGGCTTAAGCACATTCATTTGGCGGAGATGATTAATAAAGTCAGGGATAAAATTAGTGGTTGGAAGATGAAGCTTCTTTCTTCAGGAGGTCGCCTTATTTTACTTTGGCATGTGCTCTCTAGTATGGCTTTGCATTTGTTTGCTATTTTACAGGTTCCTCAATCCATTATCAAAGAGCTGCACCAATTGATGAGTACATTTTTCTGGGGTGAGGCTAATGGGAAAGTGAAGAAAAAATGGGTGGCTTGGCACAAAATGTCTAACCAGTGGAAGAAGATGGTTTAGGTTTACATAACGTAGATGTTATGCAAAGGGCTTTGCATATGAAATTCGCTTGGAACCTACTCCAAGTTAATTCTCTTTGGGCTCAATTCTTTAAAGGTAAATATGTGGGTTCCAAACTTTGGTCTCTTATTGATACGAACAAGGGTACGAGATTTTGAAAGATGATTGTTAAAAGTATTCCTTCAGTCCTAGATAATTCGAAGTGACGTATTAGGGAAGGTAATCTTTACTTTTGGTATGATAAATGGAGGGATCAGGGTCCTTTATTTAATGATCTACCGATCATGGGTCGTCCTATGCTTAAAGTTATTAAGTGTAAAATGTTTGACTCGTGGGACATAGATTTGCTGGTTTAGTTGGTGGGGCATGATAATGTGGAGGATATTATTGATGCTCTCTCTATTTGTAAGGGGGGGCAGATGTGTTGATCTGGACAAGGCATGACAGTGGTTATTTTTCTACCAAATCAGCTTGGGATTGTATCTGTATAAGGGGTTCTATTATGGCGGGGCATACTTGGGTGTGGCATAAGATGCTTCCTCTAAAGGTTTCAGTCTCCATGTGGAAGGCTTGGAATAATGCTCTTAGTGTTGATGATCGCCTTCGTCGAATTGGTGTCCCGATTGTGTCTAAGTGTGACTGTTGCGATGAAGGAAATTATGAAGACTAGAATCATGTGTTGTTCTAAGGGAATTTTGCTAATTGGGTGTGGCGTTATTGTGGTGCTATTTTTGGTTTACCTGTCGGTGGCAATTGGAAAGAGACAGTGGAGGCTTGGTTTAGACGTGGTAATTCTTCTACCCAAGTGGGGGGGGGGGGGGGGGGGGGGGGGGGTTCTTGTGGGGCTCCTCCCTTCTTTTCTTTCTTGGCGTCTTTGGCGTCGCAGATGTGTTGCTCACATGGAGGGTCAATTGGAGTCCTTCAGGGTGGTCTAGCAATCCATTCAAAACTAGATTAGGGAGATCTATCAAGACATTCATAAGGTTTCAAATTGCTCCAGACATGATACTTAGGTTTTACATTCTTTGTCTATTCTGGTTTTAGTTCTGTCAAGGTGCAGTCCTCAGTTGGTGGCCTGGAAATAACCAAGTCAAGGTTGGTACAAGTTAAATACAGATGGCAGCAGTTTTGGTAATCCTAGGCCTTCAGGGGTGGGTGGTATTATTAGAGATGATCAAGGTAATTTGGTTCAAGCATTTGCTTCTCCTATTGACCTTAGGTCGAATAATAGAGCTAAATTATTAGCCCTTCTGTACGGTCTTAAAGCCTGTAATAATATGGGGATTGGTTATGTGGATATTGAGCTTGATTCTCAAGTGGCAGTGTCATGGTGGAAGAAACGAATAGGTGGAGTTTGGTATCTGGAAGACTTCTGGGAGGAAATTCTTGCTCTTATGGATTCTATGGTTTGCTTAGTTCGACATATATTCAGAGAGGGAAATAAAGCTGTTGATTGGCTTGCAAAGTATCGCACGATGGGTCAACAAACGGAGTGGCAAGGGTTTGGGGAAGTACCGAGATTCCGAGAATGCTGCGAGGCATCATCAGATTGGACAAGTTGGGAATTCCTTTGCTTCGCTGTTGATTTTTTATTGATGTTTTCTGCTTATTTGTTTTGTTTGGTATTGTTGTTGCTTTTCCTTTTTGTAGGTGCTAACATTGTTTTTGCAGGTTGTGTGGTCCTTTTTGCTATGTTTTTTTTGTTTTTTATTTTTAGTTTAATGTTGTACTGAGGAATTATAATTTTTAGTGATTTTGATTCTTGGGTTTGGGCCTTTTTGCTTATTTGTAGCCCTTAGGTGTTCAGTTGTAACTAAGGTTTTTCTTTGCTAAAAGTAAGGGTTATCAATAAACTTGGGGTACCGTCCTCTTCTTAAAAAAAAAAAAAAATTAACTCTTTTATGGAAACTCTGTATATTCTTGCCACTTAATTTTGATGTTATATGAGATATTAAATTATCATACCTCTTATTTTGTGAAGTAGTTTTAAACATATATGACTCCAATATGGAAATGCCTTTTAGATGTGTCATTCTACATTTTTCATGTTTTTTGAAAAAGAAGATTACAAGAAGGTGCTTGCAGAACTTGGGATCAAGCATTGATTTATGAAATTTTTGAAACTCTTATTAAGATGAGATACTCGGGTTTGGAAGCATAACTCAAATGGCATTTTTAATTCTTCACTAGTGATGGCCCGTGAAGGCAACACACTTGTCTCTTTTTAGCCACAAAGGTCAGATTTGAATGGTCTGGTGGTCGATAGTCCGATGGTTTGGCGCTTGTGTCGAGAACAGTTTTCGAAATGGGTGGTGCGTGGGACTACGCGTAATGTGGGCAGCGTGTGAGAACCACGCACGATGATTTTTGCAAAACCATTATGTTCCTTTGAACGATTTTGAACTTGTGAATCTACTAGTGTCGTGCGTGTCTCTCGAGAGTTGTTGGAAAGTTGTAAATCTGTCTTCTTCGACCTTAAAGAAAGCAAAATAAAACTAAGCAAAAGAAATCTTAATAGACAAGGTGGGTGAATTAGGAATGAGGGAAGGAAATGGAGGATGAGGAGGAAGCTCCATTGGTGAAAATTAGATGAGGAGGGGGAAGGAGGAGCCTAGGGTTATATATATATATATATATATAGAGAGAGAGAGAGAGAGAGAGAGAGAGAGAGAGAACATACTTCATCTTGGACTTAGAAGATTTATTTGATTTATCAGATGTAGTCGAGGAAGCAACAGGTTTAACAGTTTGCTTAATAGAGGTAGTGGCCTGAGTAATTGGGTATTTAGGCAGGATTAATTTTTTAACATTCTGGAATTCCTCAGTGCTTTTGAGATCTGGAGCAATTTGAGGAAAATCTCTGGCAACATTATCAACGACGTCTTGTGTGTGGGGATATTTGTTCCACCATTTGACGAACCAATGACAGACCAATATATCTCCATTCCTTTCATAACTCTATTTTAATATCCAAGAAACTTTGTATTTCTTGCCAAAATGGAGGAAGCAGGGGAACTTTTGACTATGTCGATCCATTTTGAAAGCAATGGCGAAAAACTTAATGGCATTTTGAAGGTTATCAGGAAAGGCTTCATGAATATGGCCAAATTGGTGCCACCATCTTAGGAACCAAAAAGGAAAATCAGTCTTGAATTTCTTGTCAAAGTTAAGAAACCAGAGTGTGTCATTTCTTGGGTTTGGAATAGCAGAAACTTGAACCAGGCGTCAATGTAATCAAAGTAATAGTAAACAATATCAGAATTGGGGAGTTCTTTTGAAGTATAGGGATGGGTTCCCCATTGTTCTTCAGTAACAATATTCAAGATGTAGGCACTATGATAGATTAATTTGGTTTTATCAATCTTATCATTGATGGGTTTAATAACAAGAGATTCTAGTTAGAGTAGGATAGCAGAGTAGTATTGAACTTTTTTTCCAGGATTCTCGGGAATCCAGTGAAAACCAGGGGAAATAGCAAGAAGCAGTTTTAAAGGGATCTTTATACATAGATCTGTTCGGTTTAATGTAAAATAGATTCTGGGAAAAAAACTTTTTGATATAATCCGATTTGGAAGCAGGATAAAGTTGGGTGGAGGTAATGGGCTTGATGTAAGGATCATAGGGTGTACTGAGAGTAGTTGAAAAAGTAGCAGGTTTAATAAAAGGGATACTACCAAGAGTAGTAAACCGATTAGCAATTTTCAAGGGAGTAGTAGGCTCATTTTTATGAGCTTTAAATCAGGAATTGGGGGAGGGGTGGCAACCTTCTTCCCCTTGTCCTTTTTTTTGCTCATGGTTTCTACAAGAATTCATGAGTTAGAAAATCAGGAATAGAATTTTGAGATCCTTTAATATATTCAACATCAAAATACACTTAAAATAGCTTGCCATTGGGCAAAAATGTGCTTAGAAGCAATATTTTCAACATATTTTCTAAAACATATTTAACACTTTTACAATTAATATGCAATAAGATTTTTTTTATTTAATAAATCACTTTGAAATTTTGAGATACATAATACTATAGATAATTTTTTTTTAATAGTACTGTAATTAAGTTGTGCATTATTTCAGGTTTCTGAATGGAAACGAACAATTTGCTTGGGTGAGCCTAGTGAAACAATTTGTTTCAGAATGCCACCATAACCAATGTCTGAAAAATCTATTTCGACAATTTTGAAAGAAGCAGAAGTACGAATACCGAGACACGGAAGAGTTTTAACATGCGTCTTTATCTGCTTAATAAGATTAGTGTGAATTAAAGATGGTACTTTTACTTAACATCTATAATGTTAAGGATGGTATCATATTTGGCTCTGACTATATATGGTATGAAGATTTTTTATGTCCAAAGTTATGCTTAGAGACGATAGGTATAAACCTTATTGGAAAGAAAAATCTATTGATGGATTACCTCATTTATTTGCTCATAAAGTTAATGATGAACTTACTGATATCTCGGGATTCCTTAATTATGATAATTACATCTATGGTGATATTATCAGTACAATTAAGAAGCTTGATATTAGTATGTGCAATGATAAAAAATTGTTTTGTCAAATGAAGAATAGTAAGAAAGCCAAATATGAAATGGGCAATTTCTGTGAACAATTTAACCTTCCTCCTATTGCTCCTTCTAGACAAAAGCTTAAATACTCTAATAAGTTTGCTAAACCTCATGCCAAGAAAATGATTAGTAACTGTGTTGCTTTTTATAAAAGACCTCATAATTTTTACAAGAAAACACTTTTGGAAAGAAAAAAGATTTTCAAACCCCTTCGAAAGGAAAATGTTTTAATTGTGGCAAATCCAGACATTTTACTGATAAATGTACCAAAAAGCCCAATAAATTTTAAAACAAGCTTAAGCAGTTGAACATTAATGACACTGATCAACAATATCTGTTTTGACTTTTAGAAACAAAATCCTTTGCATCATCTGACATGAATGAATTCAGTTCGAGTGATTTCGAGTATCACTCAGACATTAAATCATTAGATTCTCCCAACATTAATCTTGGTTGTAATGATTCTTGTTGCAAATATTTAGGTAAAACAATCAATGTTTTAACCAGCGCTAAAGAACAAGAAAATCTTTTATTAACCTTGATTAATCATATTATTAATCCAAAGCTCAAAAAAGAATATATTTATAAGTTCAAGAAGACGATGATTCTTATTATATATAGGTAGTAGAATCAGAACAATCAAACTAGAATTCAAAACACAACAAAATGAAACTTAGGATGATCGATTTATAATATGAAGGGCTGGGTTAAGTGTTTTGGACAATTGCACCCGAAATATGCACATTAGTGAAATTGGTTTTTTCTCCTTTTAAGTATTTTTTTAAATTTTCATAACCATTAAGAAAAAAAAAAAATATAAATTCACTAATAGTGACTTTCTTAACCATTAAAAAATTAAAAAAATTAAAATATATAGTAATCACATTTAATGGAGCGGTGAGCATACTTATAGGCATGCTAGCATTTTCCAATTGTTTAAAAACATTAGGTTTGTTAAATCCACCAGAACCATTTAATTAGGGAGGTTGGTTGTGCTTCTACGGAGAAGGATGGGTCTACCAATGGAATGCACTGATTCATTCTTGGTTTTTTTCCTTAAACATTAGTAAGAAATATATTTTTTAATGTCTAACAAAAAAAAAAAAAAAAGTTGAGATGAGATGAAAATTGAATAAAATATTCTTAGAATATTATTTTTTAATATTATTATTATTTTAAAATTTAAAAAGTTGAATTATTTATTATATTTTATGTAAGAATTTAAAGAAGTTGTAATAATGAGATAAGATGAAATGAAATAAAATAGAGTAATGCTACATACAGTCATAGAATGTGCAAACGCCGTGCAGTCGCTTTGAAAAAGAGTGGGATCTACTATTAGAAAATTAATTTCTTTTCATGTGGGTCTCATATTTATTCACTTTTTTCAAAACGACTGCATGACGCTTGCACACTCACGACTGCAAGTATCATTTTTCAATAAGATAAAATATTTATTGTATCCAAATGAGACTGCATTCCACCGATAGGCCATCAGTCTACCTAGCATTTCTCGGTTGTTAAATGGGGTTGAGCCGTATAATTTATCGTCTCATTCTGAGTTTAAAAAAATTAGCAAAAATTAAACTTTTTGGGTGAAAATTTTTTATCTTTTGAAATGAAATTATTATTTTGTTTATATTTACAACTTTCTAAAGCATAAACAAAACCTCATTTTACTAAAAAGAGCGAAAAATAAGCATATTCATTTGCCAATTAGATCCAAAATTCTTAAAATACAAATACAAAAAATTAACCATCTATATGTTTACATCCATGTCTACTAAACAACGATCAGAACAAAACAGCTTAGATAATATATATATATATATATATATATATATATATATATAAGAAATGGAAATAAGAAATACAAATCCACTCTATAAATTAGAGCAATTATTTTTACGTAGTTTATAAAAATAAAGAAATTTTAGATTAAACATGTTGGATGGTGTTACTAAAATAGACAATAATAAAAATAAAAAATGAAATCAATTTGGTCTGAAGTAGGTAAATCTCGCTCACTTTTAAGATGATTCAAGCTCTCTATAGTAGACAATGTTTTAAATGAATTAGTGCAACATACTTTTTCTTAACTTGTCTCTTCCAAAATATAATAGGTCAACTCATCATGATCATATAACTCGAACCAATTTTACACAATAGATTGAGCCAAAGCCCCACTAGAGGCAAGAGCAAACACCTCTTTTTTTTTTTTGTCTGAAAAAGACTTCACAAGAGTATCCCCAAATATTTTTATTTATCTTTTAACTCTCTCTCTCTTCCGAATAGTTGTAAAAATCGAGAAGCAGAGAGTAGAAAAAATAACCTTAAAGACATCCGGTACAAATAATTTAAACGAGAGAGGGAAGAAGGAGCCATATATATATAAATATATATATATATATATATATATATAATATTTTGGTAGTAGAATCAGAACAATCAAACTAGAATTCAAAACACAACAAAACGAAACTTAAGAAGATCGATTTATACTGTGAATTGCTGGGTTAGGTGTTTTGGATAAAGATAATGATAGACTTACTATTCTTTTATCACCATGTTGGATAGTGTTACAAAAATAGATAGTAATAAAAATAATAAAAAAAATGAAATCATTTTGGTCTGAATTATGTAAAACGCGCTCGATTTTAAAGTGATTCGAGCTCTCTATGGTAGACAAAATTTCAATTGAATTAGTGCATCATACTTTCTCTTAACTTATATTTTCATAATATAACAGCCCAACTGATCGTTATATAACTCGAATCGATTCTGCACAAGAGATTGAGCCAAAGCTCCCCTAGAACAAACACCTCTATGCTTTTTTGTCTGAAAAAGACTTCACAAGAGTATCCACACATTTTTATTTATCTTTTAACTCTCTCTCTCTCTTGAATGGTAGTAAAAAGAGAATACCTGTAGACCGGTCCGACTGCTCCTCTTCAATAAATAGCCCTCCAATAGTTGGGTGCCACTAAGCCTTTTATTTTACTTAGTCTGCATTTGTCTACACTCGATCAGAGACCCCATACAGTCCTCTTGTGCCTCCCTTACTTCTTTGTCTTCCACTTCATCCCATTCCCAAATGAAGATCTCGACCCCCACACTCATCCCGGCAGCAACTCAACTCCCCGATAGAGCTCGGATCTCGTTCCCACATTCATCCCGACGGTAACTTGATCCCCCAACAGAGCTCGACCTAGACGGTAGTACAGACGAAGCTTGATTCCCAGAGAAAACTGTGAGATCTCCACCCCTAAACCAAACTGATTTTCACTATTTTTCTACTTTACCAGTATTGTTTTGACTTTTTGATTTTATAATACAGTTTATTTGTTGTGAGATCTCGACCCCTAAACCAAAGATTAGTTTTAGATACTAAGAATAAATCTATTAAATTTGCGGCTGCAATCAGTTGTGGGTCTTTCTCATCTCTCTCATCAGCCCCATTTCTTTGTCCTTTCAAATTTATGCATATAAGCTATAATTTTTGATTTAGGGGTTTGCTTCAACAGGTTAGGCTCCTATAATTTTGCAAGATATGAACACAAATTAAATGCATTTAGGGAAAAATGTGAAACATAATGAACTCTTACAACTGGTATAGGATTCTGATATAGCTTGGAGAAATATTGAATATTCATTAATCATGTATTATATTGTATCATAATTGTAAAGAAAAAAAATATTTACAGCAATATGTGAATCATGTGGATATGTCCTACAGAAAGTAGAAGACAACAAGAATTATGAAAGTTTCTTTGAGATTTATTCAGCACAAAGAAGATGCATGATCCTGAAGTTTGGTCTTGGGCGACGGATTGAGATGGTGGCGGTGGAAGAGAGGCACAGCGAGGAAGAGGAAGAGATGAAAACACGAAGTGCTCTTGGGCGAAATCAGTGAGGGCTGCTTTTGTTTGGAAATGTTTATGTGTGGTTGAGTCTATTTCTCTTATGGTGTATTTCCTTACGTGGCAAGCAGTGAATGGGGGGCTGTTATTCTCTGTTTATTAGCCCGACCATTGCAAAGCGGCTTTGTTGTAAAAATCGAGAAGCAAAAGAGTAGAAAAAATAACCTTAAAGACATCTGGTAAAAATAATTTAAACTAATAAAGAGGTTTATGGCTCCTAAGTTTTAAATAGAGTAAATAATATGATTTAAAACAAAATGATCGGAAATGGACAATAAATAGAATTAAAACAGCCGCTAACAATTAATGTTGATTCAAAACGCACTAAATTAAGCCGGAACCTAAAAGAAACAAACCGTTTATAAATTTGATGATTGAAGCATACGAACCGTCCAATCTTAATAAATGAATTTCAAATGTCATCATAATGTTATATGAGAAATAATATTTACAATTTTAAAATATGTAAATTTGAAATTCTATATCTATACATGACAGTTTGAAAATGTGTATAATATCTATATTTACACGTAAAGTTTATAATGCTATATCTTTTAAAAAATGTTATTAAATATAAAAACCACATAAGGAAATTAATAAAATTATTTTGTTAATGGTAAATCTCATTTTTTTTAAGAGAGTGCGCGAATTTGCACACTTTAAAACGATATCTAACAATTCTTAATCCTATATTAAAGAAAACGTTACAGCTTATAAATATTAAAAGATACAAACAGATCATAATTTTAGCAATTCATCAACCATAGGAAGATCATGACTTTTAATATGTAGAAGAATTATATTAGACTAATTTTATGTACAATCATGAGGCGCAAAAGTATCGCATAATTGTTTTAAAAAAAGTAAGATTCATTATTAAAAAATTAGTTTTTTTTATCATGTGAGTTTTATATTTGTTCATTTTAAAAAAAAAATACGTGATATTTATGCACTATATGATTATAAATATTATTGCACGTCACTTACGCACTTTAAGCTTACATTTCATTTGCTTTGTCCCACTTGACAATCCAACTTGACAATCCAACGTTAACCCAAAGCTAGAAAGTTGGGTCAGAGTCTTCAGCCTCTACGGCCAAGCTTAGCCTATCTAATTCAAATAAGGAATAACATCTTCTATTTTTGTATAATTTTTTTGTGGTCAAAATAATTTTTTAGTTAACCACATTCCATAAGCATGATGAGGGGGGGACTAGGAATATCCCCTGGCCTAATTTGTTTTAATTAATCTTGTCCTTCCATTTCAAATAGAACATAAATGAATAGTCACAATGTTGCCCAAGTGTTCGTTAGAAAAAAAATTTGCTAATCAAGAAAGCAAACGATATTGATAATCCCAATATAAAGAAAAAAAAAATTAAACAAAGAAGAATGTTTGATCTATAAATTTATAAATTGACATAATTTAATATAATTTATTATATTATAAATATTTTATTATTATAAAATAAATCTGCTATATTATATTTAGGTCTCATTTGAAAGTTGGACTAAAGTGAGATTAGTTCAGTCTAATTTTTAGCTGAATCTAACATTTAAATATCTAACTCTTAAATCATTAAACTTATCTAAACTCAAAACCTTTTTACACGTGGGATCCACAATATTTTTTAACTAAACACTTATTTACACGTACGACCCATAACATTTTTTAATTGCCCATAAATATATCTAAACTCATCTTAACATTCAAATACATCTAAACTCATCTTAGGTAGACCTTACAAAATTCATTTTACCATCTCAACTCACTACTATTCATAAAAAACTCAATTCATCTCAACTCAACTCGGATCCTTAATCCCGTCAATATATAAACTTATTTATTCTTGTAGACCTAATACTTGTCAAAACTCAAAATCAATATGAATGACCGCAAGACTAAAGACATGGTCGTCATTAGACTCTGAATGGAATACAAACTCCTTGGGCCAAACAAGTTATTTGGATGTGGATTGCTGACTTGATAACATCCGGCCCGTACGTCAAGTTTATGTTTTTATTTTATTTTTTAAATGGAGGGTCTAAAGTTCTTTATATTCTTGAAATAATGGATCGAGAACTGAAATAAATTGTGGTGGATCCGTTAGCCACACCTCAACAAATTAATATAAGAGTTTATGGAAGGGTCTAATTTGTCAAACCTGTGGATTTTTTTAATATTGACTGAAGAGCCAAGCTGATCAGTTGCCTTTATTATTATTATTATTATTATTATTATAGATTGAACTTTATCCTTACCACTGCGTAACAGGCTAACCATTGACAAAAGCCATTGTCAAAGATTATTATTTCATATTCATTCCTTTATCACATGCCATATATATGATTGAAGAAGATGCACTGAAGATGGTATGATTGAGAGCAGGTATCCATTTTCCTTTCTAGGAATCTGTTTCTCTTCCCTTGAGCTGCAAAACAACTAGTTTAGCCTTCTTCATTTCATGTCCTTCAGATTTTTCCCGGCATCATGGGCTAATTCCCACCTTGAGTACTTCACTATTCTATTGGTTTGCTTCTTGCATCCTTCTTGTTGCTTCTGTCTTGTGCTTTGGTTCTTGCAGTACCTACGCCATGGCTGGAAATGAGACTGACCGACAAGGCTTGCTTGAATTCAAGGCCAAAATAAGCCATGATCCTTTCATGGTTTTGAGCTCATGGAATGAAACCACCCACTTTTGCCAATGGTATGGTGTTACGTGCGGTCACCGGCACAAGAGGGTCACTGAGTTGCTCCTACCATCTCTGAAGCTTGCAGGCTTTATATCTCCTTTCATTGGAAATTTGAGCTTTCTAAGGCATCTACATCTCCAAAACAATAGCTTTGGTCATGAAATCCCTCCACAAATAGGTCGTTTGCATCGATTGAAGATATTATTTTTGAGCAACAATTCAATGGTAGGCAAAATCCCTTCCAATTTATCCAATTGCTCTAGCATTGAAAGCATCGGACTTTCCTATAACAAATTTGTTGGAGAGATTCCAACCGAGTTTAGCTTCTTGTCAAAGCTTCGAGAATTTTATGTAGACAGGAACAGACTAACAGGAAGTATTCCTCCATCTCTTGGGAACTTATCTTTACTTGAAGAACTTGTTGTATCCGCAAATAATTTGGGTGGCAGTATTCCGAACGCACTAGGCCAACTAAGAAATCTTACAACTATTATACTTCCTGGAAATAAGCTTTCAGGTACCATCCCTCCATCAATCTTCAATCTCTCTTCTATTAGTGTTCTGGATGTAGGAATTAATCAATTGAGAGGGAGTCTTCCATTGGAGTTGGGAATAACTACTCTTCCTAATCTCCTAGAGTTCTCCATTGCCTCTAACCATTTTACTGGTTCCATTCCTCCTTCAATATCTAATGTCTCAAATTTGGAGAGACTTCAACTTGCAGCAAACAATTTTACTGGAAACGTTCCTTCTTTGGAAAAGCTGCATAGGCTCAAAGTATTTACTGCTTTTGCAAACAACTTGGGGGGAAGTCGAGAAGCTGATCATGACTTGAGTTTTATCTGCTCTTTGACCAATGCAACCATGTTAGAGGTTTTTGTAATACACACCAACAATTTTGGTGGTGTCTTACCAGAATGCATTGGTCACTTGTCATTGACCCTAAAAATATTTGTAATAAATGCTAACAAAATAGCTGGAATGATTCCGAGTGGGATCTTGAATCTTGTCAACTTAGAAGTACTCTACCTGGAACAGAACCAAGTGTCGGGTAACATTCCAGCTGGTATTGGAAGGCTTCATAGGTTAAAGATGGTAGATCTATCGAGAAACAATCTTTCAGGCAGCATCCCGCACTCTCTTGGAAATTTAACTTTGTTACTTCATCTTTTTTTATTTGAAAATAACCTTGGTGGAAGCATCCCATCAAGTCTAGGCAATTGCAAATCTTTGATCGCTCTGGACCTTTCTCGTAACAATCTCAATGGTTCCATACCCCCACAGATCTTTGGTCTCACATCTTTATCAATTGGCCTAGCCTTGTCTGAAAATCGTCTTACGGGTCCTCTTCCCATGGAAGTAGGAAATCTTAAGAATCTAGGTGAATTACATATCAATGGGAACATGTTATCTGGTGAAATTCCGAGCAGTCTTGGCAGTTGCATTAAGCTTTATATTCTATACATGGGAAGAAACTTCTTCCAAGGAATTATTCCACCAAGTTTTGGCTCTCTGAGAGGACTTCAAAAATTAAATCTTTCTCGAAACAATTTATCAGGAAAAATCCCCACCCTTCTAGTGGATATGAACTCCTTGCAGATTTTAGATATATCATACAACAATTTTGAGGGGTCAGTGCCAACAAATGGCGTTTTCAAGAATTCAAGTTTAGCTTTAGTTGCAGGGAACGTTCAACTATGTGGTGGAACTCCTGAGATGCAATTGCCTAAATGCAACTTCAAAGAGCTTGGGAATACAAAATTGACCTTAACCTGGAAGTTAATAATATCTACAGTTTTGGGGCTACTAGGATTAACTTCAGTTGTGTACTTTTTGTTTTTTTCTTGGTTGAGAAAGAAAAGAAGAGTGTCAATATCAAGTTCTTCAAGAAATTGGCTTTTGAATATATCTTACCAAAGTCTCCTAAAAGCCACTGATGGATTCTCCTCAACAAATTTGCTTGGTGTGGGTGGTTTTGGATCAGTCTATAAAGGAGTTCTTGATGAGGGTGGAACTATAATTGCTGTCAAGGTCCTCAACCTTCTGCTCCATGGAGCCTTCAGAAGCTTTGTTGTTGAGTGTGAAGTCTTGAGAAACATCAGACATCGAAATCTTGTAAAGGTTCTTACAGTTTGTTCAAGTGTTGATTTTCATGGTAATGATTTCAAGGCTCTAATTTATGAGTTCATGGTCAACAGAAGCCTTGAGGAATGGTTGCATCCAACTGCTACAGAAAATGAAATGCATCAGGACCAAAGAAATCTAGATCTTTTCCAGAGGTTGGATATCGCCATTGATGTTGCGAGTGCATTGGAATATCTACATTATCATTGTCAAACACAAATCATTCACTGTGACCTAAAGCCGAGCAATGTTCTTCTCGACAATGAAATGATTGGACACGTGGGAGATTTTGGGATAGCAAGATTCTCTCTTGGAAGCAACCATAGCTCTTCATCCACTCACTCCAACACTATTGTATTAAGGGGAACAATCGGTTATGCCGCTCCTGGTGAAAAAACATTTCTATCATTTCTTTCTTAACATAAAAGCTCTATTTTTGAGAAACTAATGTTGCGTTCTAACGTAGTGTGTTTGTTTCAAATTGCAGAGTATGGTGTGGGAAATGAGGTATCAACCTATGGTGATATGTACAGTTATGGGATCCTTCTATTAGAAATGTTCACAGGAAAGAGACCCACCGATGACATTTTTCAAGATAGTTTAAGCCTACATTCCTTTGTCAAGACAGCCTTGCCTCAAGGAGTAGTAGAGATTGCAGATCCAATTCTTTTTCAGGAAAGGGAAGAAGAGACAACTAGAAATAATGGCCAAAATAACAACATTACAAGAAGAAATAAAAGTCAAGAGTGCTTGGTTTCAATTTTTCGGATTGGAGTTGCATGTTCAGTCGAACAGCCAGAAGAGCGAATGAACATGAGAGATGTTGTAGCTGAGCTTCATTTAATCAGAAAAAAGTTTCTTCAGAATGGAACAAACAGAAGCAATCCAAGAATAAATGGACCATAATCTTAGTAGCTAGTATTGGTGTCTTTGTGATAATTATTGTTTGGTTAGTATATGTTGATGTGGCTTGTAACAATAAAGTTTTGTTTTTATTGAGACCTCCGCATATTTTGTTATTACTTTTCTAATAAAGATATATCTTCGTCGTATTGTGAGTTTGTTACTATTGACTACTCATTACATACTTACCCCATTCTTTTCCCCTCCACTTAAGTCTCTTATGGAACTCTTTATATTCTTGCCACTTAATTTTGATGTTCTATGAAATATGAAGATTATCATTCCATTTATTCTGTGAAGTTGTGTCATTTTACGTTTTTCGTGTTTTTTGAAAAAGAAGATTTCAAGAAGAATAGATGTCGTTGATTTCTGAAGTTTGCAAAACTCCTATATATTTAGCAAAAAACAGGATCAGATACTCGGATTTTTAATTCTTCATCAGCCTAGTAGCTATTAAGGCCTCACCATTCTATCTTCCCTTGGCATGAGTTTATTTGGGACTCCATGCTACCCTTGAAAGCTAGTCTGTATCTGGAAGTTGAAGCATAATGGGATCCCTTGGGATTCTAATATTTAAAGATGTGGGGAGTTCAAATGGCCCCTAAATGCAGCAAATGTGTTGTTGGGGATATTGAATCTGATGCTCATCTCTTGTATCAATGTTCTGTTTCAGGAGCTGTTTGGCATCACTTCTCAAGTCTCTTTGGTGTAGAATCACTGATTTCTCATTCTTGGAGAGCTAAATGCACTTCATGGTGGACTACTTTCTTCTCTGGTTCAAACCAACTTCATCTCATTGCACAGCAGAGTCCTGATTTAATTCTCTGGTAGCTCTGGCTAACATGTTGGAAACCTACCTTGTGGTAATTGGAATTAAATACTTTAGTGAAGCCTCTTTGGACTTTATAGAGAAAAGATGAAGACATTAATGTCGAAGCCTGGCAAGCTTAGTACCTACCTTTGCTGGTCTAATGGCTGTTACCTTCATGCTATCTGAATCAAGAGATCTGCTTTAATTAGTAGTAAACTAGTTCAAATTTGGAAGAAACCTCCTTCAAAATTTTTGGAACAATGGCATTATATCCTCACCTTTCATTAACTATGCATTTCGAAACTGTTCATGTCTACTGGGAGGTAACGTGTGCGGATGGGTGTGCCTTGTTTTCGACATCAGAAGGTTATACTGTTGTGCATGTTGAGTCATTTCAGTTTTGGACTATTCATATATTTATATATATATATATACACACACTGTATATGCACAATTCAGATCGAGTACGTCCTTTTATATCTACTAAAGTTGAGTGATAATAGTATTTGTAGATTCTTTTGGTTTTTGCCTTCATTCTTTCTTTGCTCTTTCAATTAGGCAATTAATGGTTCTAATAAAAGGCGCATATGCAACTTATCCAAATCCATTTTTTATGTTGAAAGGTGTTTAGCATAGTTGTATTCTCCCTTGAAGAAATATTTTTGTTTCTCTTTTCGTAAGGCAGTCCAACAGATGAAGGAAACTTAAAATGTGAAGGAAAAATTTGCACTATGATGTAACCGAAAAGACAATCCCTTTAGAGTATCACACTAGTAAATCATTAGAGATTACATACAATCAACCAAAAAACAAATCCTCAGATTACGTGCACGAGTAAATCATGTAATTTTTTTTAAAAATATAAATTGAGTTCCGAGTTTAGACCTAGTGCTCGGGTATAGGATGGTAGGGAATTTTGGTTATCGGATCGGGAAAAACACAAGTCGATAACCTCCCGGGTGAACCCGGTTACACTGGTTTCAGACAAATCCGACCTGTATGAACAACCCTATGAATTAAGATGAAGAATAAGAATACTATTTTTTTTTATCTATTTGTTTGTATTAATAACAAAAGATATCATTGGTTCCAAAATAACTACGAAAGAGAGTATATATTTGTTTCCAACTCCCCTTCCATTCCAAATTGAAAAGTTGAACTTGGCAATCTTTTTCTTTTTTCTTGGCCACACTTCAAATATCTCTTCTGGATCAGAGCTAGCAACTTCTCTCAATACATGGTTTTGTCTGCACATCAGCTTCTAAATGCAACACATGATCCACTAGAGATGCAAAAGAAGAATTTTTTAAAGCACGCAAAGTAAATAGTTTAATTAAAAATAAATAAAGAGAAATTTATTTTGATTATTCAAGCCACATAAACTAATTTTGTATTTAACATTATTTAATTAATATATATAAAAAAAAAACTTATTTTTGAAGTATAATTTGACGCATTAATACTGCATCTATCATAAAAAAGTACATTCACTTTAAAGATTAAAGGCACCAACTACCAAAAAGTGATTTTAGAAAAATATTATCAAATGACAATCAAACACTAAAAAGTATTATCATCTTAAGTACACTGTAAATCAGGTAAAGCCTTTTTTTTTTTTGTTTTTTTCAAAAAAATAATCTAAATCAAATTTCGGATTTAAACCTGGTACTCGTGCATTGTACCCATATCTACACCCGAGTATAGGGAGATAGCGAAATGAAAAACCCTTGGCATTAGCTACTGTTTGGAATCAGCCAAAGCACACCTTACGTGAAAAGTAATTTTTTTTCCCTCCACCTCCTTCTCCCTGTTGCCCGTTCCTCTCTCATTCATTTGAAATTCTTCTTTCAGCCCCGTCGCCCATCCTCTCCCCCACCCCCACCCCCCGCATCGCCCTTAATTCCCTAATTCAGTCCCCCCGCTTGCTTTGTCCCCAAGTGAGAAAGCTCTCAGTTCCCCACGCCCTCGGTGCAAAGCGCAGCTTCGTCTTCAACCTCAAGCCCGACGGAAGCCATCAATCCCCAAGTAGCGAAGTGTTATGAATCTCAATGTATTTTAACGTAAATTTGGGATTTGGAATTGATGAGACGAGCGTAATGGAATGGAATTGTAAAATGGATGTCAAGAGGAAGCTTAACCAAGTAGAAATGGTGCGTTGCGCTGTGAATGGGATAGTGTAGACAAGCTGTTTGATGGAATGAAAATGAGGAAATGCAGTAAGTTCCACTAGCCACGGCAGTGCTTTGAGGGCCTCCCAACCTCCATACAGATTCCAGATAATTCCAAAGATATCAAAGATGCTCACTCCTTCCTCTCAGACGCAGTATATCCTCTAGCAATCCAAATTGACTCTGACACATTACACCCATTAAAACGCACAACATTAAACTAGATAAAACGCACAACATTAGACTAGATAAAACGCACAGTATGGAAACTACATGAAAAGGATTAAATGCATAGCATAACATAAAAAGGAAATAAACGGTGCCGTTTGGAGTTTGATCTTATTCCAACACTTGTCTTCCCGAACATAAGTCTTCATTTTCTACTTTCATCTCTACCTGAAGTCCATCTCACCATCATCTTCCTTGTGGTCCATAACACTCTCCCCCCATCAGAAAACCTTGCCCACAAGGTGTGGGTAAAGTTCCTGCAGCTTCCATAACTTCTCCCAGCTATTGTCCTCCTATGGAGCTCCCACCCATTTGACGAGAACCTCGGTAATGGCCTTGTGACCTTGGCGACTTAGATGGTGATCCACAACTGATTCGGGTTCAGGAAGAAAATACCCATCTTTGTCTACTGGAGGAAGTGTCGGAATTGCTTGGATCTGGTCATTGATTTTTTTCTTGAGACATGAGACGTGGAATACTGGGTACACTCTTGCCGTCGATGGGAGAGCTAGCCGATAGGCGACCGTGCCGATCTTCTGAAGGACCTGGAAAGGCCCATAAAATTTTGGAGAGAGCTTCGTGTTATAGCGCATCGCCACTGATTTTAATGGTAAGGTTGTAGGCCAAAAACACCAAATCCCCTTCCACAAATGATCTCTCTGTCCGCTTTCTATCAGCGTACAACTTCATGTGGTTTTGAGCCCATTCCAAATTTTCTTTCAGCAAGTTCCTAATTTGTTCTCTTGATTTCAACAGGTGGTCCACGACATCAGTGGAGGATGTTCCCGGAACATACACCATCAACTTAGGAGGGGATACCCGTGAAGAGTTTCGAAAGGGGACATCTTGGAGCTCGTATGGTAAGAGCTATTATAACTCTATTCTGCTAAGCTCAACCATTTACTCCATTCTTTGGGTTTGAGTCCAGTGTAAGCACGTAAATAGCCCTCAAGACATTTGTTGAGTGACTCTGTCTGACCATCTGATTGCGGGTGGTAGGCAGAGCTGTAGTGTAAGGATGATTTGGAGTGAAAAGAGATGTTTCCAGAAAGAGCTGTAGTGGGTCAATGGAATGAAATGACCATATTTTGTATAACGATCCACCATAACAAAGATAACATCAAACTTTTGGGATCCGGGCAATCCTTCGACAAAATCAAGGGAAATATCTGTCCAGGCTTGAGTTGGTATGGAGAGGGCTGTAAGAGTCCAGGAGGTAGCACTGTTTTGCCCTTATTGGTCTGACAAATTAGGCATTCCCGCACCTTTTGTTTTATGTCTCGTTTCATGCCATGCCAAAAGAAATCCCTTTTTGCACGCTGATATGTCTTCAAATAACCATTATGCCCAGCTTGGAGATCCGAATGGATATATTCCAACACCTTCTGTTTGAAATGAGACCGTGGTACAATAACAAGCCGCCCCTTTTTTACAAGTAAGCCCTGTTGAAGAGAATAGACGTTAGGCACTTTAGCTTCTGTTTGCAGCTTTTGGAGGATTTCACTTATCTCGAAGGAAGAGGAATAGGAAGCCTTTAATTCCTCAATCCAGCTGGGAGTAGGAAAAGTTATTAGAGCTAAATATCCGTCATCGATTCCTTCAGTTTCAAACTTTCTGGAAAGCGCGTTAGCCACTTTATTTTCTTTGCCCAATTTGTACTGTATAGAGAAGTCGTAGCCTAGAAGCTTGGTTATCCATTTTTGTTGTATCACTGTCCCTACTTTTTGTTCAAGCAAATACTTGAGAGCTTGCTGGTTAGTTTTAATAATGAAGGACTGACCCAACAAGTAAGGTCGCCACCTTTGAACAGTCGAGACCAAAGCCAACAATTCCCGTTCGTAAGTAGATAACATGAGTGCCTTACCCTTCAAAGCTTTACTCATAAATGCAATCGAGTGTCTCTCTTGCATCAAAACAGCCCCGATGTGAATGCCACTTGCGTCACATTCAATGGTGAAAGTCTTAGCAAAATCCGGTAAGCATAAAACTGGTGGGTGTGCAACTGCAGTTTTATGGGCTTGAAAAGCTCGTGTTGCTTCATTTATCCACTTGAAACAATTTTTCCGCAAAAAGTTCGTAAGAGGAGTTGCAATGGCCCCATAGTGCCTGATGAACTTGCAGTAATAACCCGTTAACCCAAGGAATCCTTGCAAGGATTTAGGGCTGGTAGGCAGTGGCCACTCAAGCATAGATTGGACTTTAGAATAATCAGCCTGCACCCCTTGGCTTGATACCACATGGCCCAAATAATTAACCTCCAAAACCCCAAAGCTGCATTTAGACATTTTGGCATAAAGCTGATGGTCTCTAAGAACCTGTAATACTTGCTGTAAATGGCTCAAATGTGCAGCCCAGCTGCTGGTATAGATGAGTATATCGTAAAAAAAAAACTAAGATGAACTTCCGTAAAAAGGGCTAAACACTTCGTTCATTAACCCTTGAAAAGTAGCCTGGGCGTTAGTTAATCTGAAGGACATTACTAAGAATTCGTAATGTCCCTCATGAGTACGAAAAGCTGTCTTTGTCGTATCTTCAGGAACAACTCTTATCTGCTGGTAACCAGATCGTAAGTCCAGCTTTGAAAAAATCATGGCCCCATTAAGCTTATCGAGGAGTTCATTTATGACCGGTATTGGAAATTTATCCTTTATCGTCACGCTGTTGAGTGCCCTGTAGTCGACACACAATGTCCAACTACCATCTGCTTTAGGGGCTAATAAGACCGGCGAAGAAAAAAGGCTGGTGCTAGGCTTAATAACCCCGGATTGCAGTAAGTCCCTCACAATATTTTCGATTTCTGACTTTTGGTAATGAGGGTAGCGATAGGGCCGAATGGACACAGGTGCTGCCCCTTCTTGTAATGTAATTTTGTGGTCATGAGTCCTCTTAGGAGGAAGACCCTTAGGCTCCTCAAAGATCTCAGCAAACTGCTTCAGTAAGTTGGCAATATCCGGGTCAATGTGCCCCTGCGGAATCCCATTATCTTGTCCCAACAGCTGTAATAAAAGCCCCCTACCAGTCCATACAGCAGCTTGCAAGACCTTAGTACTCCCCTCAAAGGACAAGGGTGTCATAGATAAGCCCCATAAACACACAAGTTTATTCGCAAGGGTGAACTTCGTAGACAAGTCAGAAAAATTCCACATAATGGTGCCTAATGTCCGAAGCCATTGGACCCCCAATACTAAGTCACACCCTCCAAGAGTTAGCATAAAAAAAGTAGGAAACTTAGTACCTTGAATGCACAACCCCACATTAGTACAACAGCCGCCACTTTGAATCAACTCCTCGTTGGCCACCCAAACTTGTAGCTTGGTCGAGTCCTCCACCACTAATTGAGCTCTCTTGACGACGGACGGATCCAGAAAATTATGAGTGCTGCTGGAATCCACTAAGACCACCATAGAAACTCCATTAACCCGCCCTTCCATCCTCATGGTATTTGAATGAGGTGCCGCCGTAATGGCATGAATGGAAATTTTAGGTCCAACTTTATCTTCCAGCTTTTGATTGTCTACAGTCTTAGTCGAATCATAAAAAATTTCTCCCTCTTTGTCATCATTCCCTTCCACAACTTGGATCATATAGACTTTAGGCTGTTTACATTTGTGTAAGGGGTTCCACTTTTCATCGCAGTGGAAGCAAAGGCCCTTTTTTCTCTTCTCATCCATGTGGACTGAGGAAATACTCCTAGAGGAAGTAAAAGACTTATGGTTTTCGGCTGGTCACTGGGCAGCAACTTAGAGCCAGAAAGTTCTTTAGGAAACATGTGTGATGATTCACTTGCTGATCGCCATATCTTCCTTGAGCTTAGTAAATATTCCTCTTGAATTTTTGCAAGCCCAAAGGCTGCAGTCAAGCTGAGGGGATTGAGCATCCGAACAGGGAGGCGAACCTCATCCTTCAATCCACTCAAGAAACAACTCAATCTATGACTATCGGATAGGCCTTTCAATCTATTGGACAATGATTCGAATTGAGCCTTCTACGAAGCCACTGTAGAGGTTTGTTTGAGGTGTTTTAACGCTTCCATGGGATCATCATATGCAGTTGGGCCAAACCGTATTAATAAAGCTTGAGTAAAAGCTTCCCAAGTAGGAAACAGTGTAGTCTCCATAGCATCTTGATACCACACTAAGGCTTCACCATTCATGTGATAAGAAGCCATTAAAAGGCGTTGGGGAGGGGGTGTGTGATGATAGTCAAAAAACTGATTAGCTTTAAATATCCAATGTGCAGGATTCTCACCAGCAAAGCAAGAAAAATCAAGCTTGATGCCTCTATGGAAAGACCTTCTATCTTCGTGCAACTCCAAGTTCTGGTCTAGATTCGGATTTGCCACAACATTCTGATTAGCCACAAGAGTTCTTAACATTTCAGACATTTGATCCAAACGGTCCTTGATCTCCTGGATACTCTCCTCATGGTTGTCAACTTGACGTTGAAGATGTTCCTGCTGCTTCGATCTAGTGCCTTCAGCCACGGTGGATCGAAAGGGCTCTTGATACCAATTTATTATGAATCTCAATGTATCTTAACGTAAATTTGGGATTTGGAATTGATGAGATGAGCATAATGGAATGGAATTGTAAAATAGATGTCAACAGGAAGTTTAACCAAGTAGAAATGGTGCGTTGCGCTGTGAATGGGATAGTGTAGACAAGCTGTTTGATGGAATGAAAATGAGGAAATGCAATAAGTTCCACTAGCCATGGGAGTGCTTCGAGGGCCTCCCAACCTCCATACAGATTCCAGATAATTCCAAAGATGTCAGAGATGCCCACTCCTTCCTCTCAGATGCAATATATCCTCTAAGAACCCAAACTGACTCTGACACATTACACCCATTAAAACGCACAACATTAGACTAGATAAAACGCACAATATGGAAACTACATGAAAATGATTAAACGCATAGCATAACTTAAAAAGGAAATAAACGGTGCCGTTTGGAGTTTGATCTTATTCGAACACTTGTCTTCCCGAGCATAAGTCTTCATCTTCTACTTTCATCCCTACTCGAAGTCCATCTCACCATCATCTGCCTTGCGGTCCATAACATGAAGCTTCCAGTTCGCACCTCCAAACCCAAGCACAGCAGTCGTCTTCGACCTCCGCCTGACAGAAGTCTTCAGTCCCCAAGCAGTGAAGCTTCCAGTCTGCCCCCCCAAGCACGTCAGCTCTATGATTTCTTGGTTTGCTATGATTTCTTCCCTATGATTTCTTGGTTTTGTATGAAGTCCCGTCCTCTTCTATGTGATTTCTTCCCACTGATTTCTTGGTTTTTTAATTGAATGTCTCTGTAATTTTTTCCAAATAGATAATAATCTAGAGTTTTTGTCTGTGATTTGCACTGCCCCACCCCAAAATATTATGATCTACAAAGTAGTAAAAGAATTACACGCTTGTTATGAAATCAAGTCAAAGAAAAATTCTAAACCTCAAGCATTTTGATATCAATTTGAATGAGGTGTTCCTCTTCGGAATAGACCGGCTGGCCTCATGTGATTAACAACCTCCAAATAGACCTTCTACATCCTTCTACATCTGATTACACCCATGAAAGCCCTTCACTCGTGCACCTCACTGCCTTTAACGAAAGCGGACCTTGGAGAGTGTAGAAAAACCAGATGTCCTTCAAGTCATCTACACCCATGGCCATCAGATGAATAAATGGGGAAATGAGAGTCCTCAAAAATAAATTGAAGAATGTTCTCTCTAATAAACAAAGCTGCATTTACACCCCAATGACCATCAAAGACCTGCAACAGGACAATAATGATCAACAAGTTGCATTGTTTATTCATTGATATAGTACTTGAAGTAATCGACAAGTTAGAACTATAATTTCTAAATAGACGAGTCCGACAATTTAGTTACAAACCTCATAGAAAGCTCCAAGAGAAGAAAAGTGTTCAATTGGACCTAGATGTTCAAGAAGATTATCTATACAGATGTCCTCATCCTCCATATATGGTTTTGGTCCAATTTCTAAACAACTTCCAGAGTGAAAAATAGGTTCAAACATGGTGTTTCCATCTGATGGTGACTTTGTATTCTTTGGGTTTGGTCAGGGTGAAAGATGAAGGGGGCACCGAAAATGGAAGCTTGTTTTCTTTGTGTCAGTCGGTCGCTTGTTTTGGTCAGTGTGGAAGACGAAAGGGGCACTGAAAAATGGAAGCTGGGTTTGTCTTTGGGTTTGATCCGTATGGAAGACGATGAGGGGCATGGACTTGCGGAAGAGTTTTTGATCTTCTGTAGAATGGTGCAAGATATGTAAATTGAAAGAGTTACGTGGAGGCCTATTATTAGAGGGCTGTTATTTGGGATTGGACAGCTCGACCGGCTTGAAGGTATTCTCTTGAATGAATGGCCCTTCCTATCTCAAGCATTTTCCTCAATAGAGGTATTTTAGGAAAGAAGGGACATAATGTTTGAGATAGTTAGGCAACTTGGGTTTAGAGGAGACCCTGTTTTCCATAAAGGATTATGATCCAATCGTGATTTGTGGCTAGCAGTTTATATCAATTGCAACATGAGATCATTAATACTTAAATCACTATAGATCCAACTTTGAATTTCATTGACTTTTTGCTCCCATTCAATCAATGATGTCTATAGAAAAGTCGTTTAAGGGAGGTAAGTATATCTATCCATTTAGCATACTTGTAAAAATAAAAAAAGAAAAAAGATCATGCATATGGCCCTCTGAACTCTCCTATTCAGGATGGTTAGAATATGCTTGTAAAAAAAGATATATGAGATAACTATATCAGAATTCCACCTTCCTTTAAAGCTAACATCACATATATCAAACAATAACGTTGTATTAGAAGGATCCCACCTCTGCATTCCAATTCCAACATGATCTAATAATCCTACCTCCCTAGCTATCCTACAAAAAAGCCAATTTCAAAGAACCACCATCTCTAATACTAGTACAAATGTAAGACAATAAAATGAAGGACTAAAAGTGTTCGGCTTGGATACCGAACAACATATAATTTACATTGATTTATACTATGAATTTACAATTGAGGTGAGTTTCTTATGGGAGTGCAACGCGCACATGCAGAGAAGTTTACGACAAAAAAATATTTGAATTAAAAAATAATGTGCTGTACAGAATCATAATAGCCTAAAGACTTGGTCAAAGCTCGATCAATATCAAGGACTAAGCATGTTGAAGTGGATTATCATTTTATTAGAGAAAAAGTAGTGAACAAAGACATACAAGTTCAATATATTTCTATACAGGATCAAGTGGCAGATACTCTAACACCCCCCCGGAAATTAATGCGGAAGAGTCACCATCAATTTGGAATGTAGTTGAAACGCATGGCTGTCTGACCCTTAGTAAAAACATCTGCCACTTGATCTTGTATATCGAACTTGTATGTCTTTGTTCACTACTTTTTCTCTAATAAAATGATAATCCATTTCAACATACTTAGTCCTAGCATGAAACACATAATTGAAAGCCAAAGCAATGGCAATGGCTCTTACGTTATCACACCAAAGGAAAAAAAAAGTTTTAAAAGGATCAGTAATTCTCGTCTTCTTTTTTTAAAAACTATTTTTTGAAAGTCTCACCACAAGAACGGACGTTACATTTTATTACAAACAATGCATGGAGATCAAAATTACTTCCTAAAATGTCCCATTTAAACTAATATTTAAAGGGATGCCCCGCAAGTTTTTTAAAATCCAATGGGTGCGTTTTGTAACGCCCCGTCCCCGAGGGTCCGGAGAGTTAACTCATATTACCTGATACTCAACTCCAACATTGTTAATACTCTTTCAAAAGCTCCAAATCGAACGTAAACACTTCAAATTTAATTAACCACACATACTCGTATATAAAATCCTCAATATAGTAACCCCAAAAATTACCAACTTCTCTACATGTCACATAAACTCACATTTCAACAATATAATTATCAAAAATCACTAATACTCATCGAAAATTTTCTATTCTTAATCCATTATTCTTAAGTCATCTCACCCAATTCTTCATGGTCCTGATCCTCAGCTGAAATATCCAAAATTCATCTGAAAATATTGGAGATAAGAGGGGGGTGAGTTATCAACAACTCAATAAGCAGAGAACATATACTAGTATGCAAACATGAACATTTACAGATTTCAGAATGCAGAACAAAACACAATTTATTTTCTTTTCAGAATGCAGAGTCAAAATATGCTATCAAAATATCAGAGCGAAGGTTTCAAAAAAAATATTCTTATTCAAAGTCTTTTGGCATAACATAACTGACCACCATCATACCAGAACATCACATTGCATCAGAGGCCATGTTTAACCCTGTGGTAGGGTTGTGCAAACCCTAGTAGCTAACCGAGCAGAAACAGAATGTGAATATTCCCCTTATTTATTCTCGGAGCCCCGAGTGTGTACACAAGAAAGACCACCAGAAAACCATTTTGTTTCCAAAGTGGGTACACAAAAAACAGAACAGTTGGTACCAACCCAAACAGAAGCCACTATTAGCATCCGTGGTAGGTCAAATAGGTCATCATCCACAAACCACATCCCGATTCAGAATGTCATGCCAAAAGTTTTTAGAAATCACATCATATCAGAGTACAAAACATCTTCAGAACAGAACAAAGTTTTCAGAAATCATATCACACCAGAGTACAGAATATCTTCAGAACAAAATAGAATCAGATCACAAAACATAATTTTATGCACAAACTTTCATATGCGCTCTCTTTTGCACAGTTCAGAAACAAAATGCAAAATAGTTCATGTTTACACCAGTCATGCCAGAAAACACTTTATTCTTAAACAGAATTTCATGAGTAATGCAGAACAAATAACTAAGGTAGTTCAAATCTCTTTTCATAACAAAACATGGATATTTTCAAAAAAATCAACCTCAGCCCATTTGATTTTTATGCAAATCTAGCATAGGAACCTGCTTACATGGACTTCTTAGCTTTTCAGAATTTTTTCTCAAAAATGTCAAGTCGACTATAAATCGTCACCTATAAAATAATCACGTAATTTTCGTAACTTTTCAATCAATCACGGATTTTGATATTTAAACCTAAGCTTCTAAAATAACCTATTTTAATTCCTCAAGACTTAAAACCCTCATAATCCCAAAATATATCATCACTTCCTAAAATCACCATTATCCACTATAGCCAACGTCAAACTCAAAACACCAATATTTAAACCCGAAACAGCCAATAAATCTCATAGCATAAACCAATCACACAAACAACTCCATTATCCAATCCAACCGACCCCCTTACTCCTCAGACTCAGTCCGGCACAACCAACAAATTCACAGTAAATATAAGTTAACACAAAAAATACATTTAAATCTCAAAAGTTCTTTGAAAAAATACTTACAATGCTATAATATAATTTTTGAAAGATCACGGAGGTGCTAGAAGTGGCGGCACAACAATGAAATAGTGCAAAATGCACTGTGGCCGTGGGTCTCAAATACCCATTTTTGAATAGGGACAAACCAAGACCCGAAATTGATAGGGTAGGGCTTAGGGATGTCGGTGAAACTAATGGTGATGGTGGTTGGCCGTGGATGGTGGCGTAGAGGGCGGTCGAAGACCACAAAGCCCAAAACGGAAATGAAGTTGGATCTACTTCACCGGTAACAGATCGGGGCTAAGGATGGGTGCATTGAGTTGCTAGGAGGTTGAGGATGAAGTGGTGAAAAGATGGTGGCCGGAGGTGGCACGACGGCGGCGTTGGAGCGAAGAGAAGGCCGCTGCTTGGTGTTATGCGTGGGGGTCACGGTGGCGCGAGGGAGGCTGAGGTTGAAGGGGGTGGTCACCAGAGGGAGGGGAAGCTAATGGGCTGGGCGGTGTCGCTGGACGGAGGCGCACGATGGCGGGCTGGTGGAGAACGACGCGGACGCAGGGAGAGGAAGAAGATGTCGCGCGTGAGAGAGAGAGAGAGAGAGAGAGAGAGAGAGAGAGAGAGGAGAGAAAAAAGAAAAAGAAGAAGAAAGAAAAAGAGAAGGAAAAAGAAAAAGAAAGGGAAAAAAATGGAGGGAAAGAAATGAGATCCAATCCTCACATATTGGATTACAAAAATGATCCAATGAAAAATATTTTAAAACAACAAGTCAATTAAAATAATTTAAACATAATGATAAAATGAAATTAAAATAATAAAATCCAACAACACAATAATTTTAAAACTCACAAACAGCTAATTTAAATTAAAAAAACAATTTAAATGTAAAACAATATTTAATATTAAGAAAGCATATAAATATAATTTTCAAATTAAAAATCATAAAAATAAACCAACTAAAAATCCGATAAATTTAAAAGTGAAAACAAGAGAATCAATATTTAAATTAATTAAAAAAAATCCTTCAATTAAAAAACACATTAAAATACGGAGTATCACACGTTTGCTCCCTATGTGGCTTCGTAACTGGTGACAAAAATGAATTTACAATTAATGTATACATGATTTCTCTTAGTACTGGATTGAAAAACAAATATATACTCTTTCATGATTCTTCTTTAATTAGAAATATTGCGGCCGGCTCTAATTACATGTTTCTAATAATTCATGAATTGTTGATTAGATTAGCCTTCTGTCTAAACTAACAAGCAATATTTTATCGTTTGAAAATAATGTAGACTCTAATTTTAATTTAATAGGAAATTAAGAATCAAGTTATGTTAAATATTCAATTTGGCCGGACAAATTATTAAAGACGAGCATCAAGCGGGCTATTTGAGATTATGCTTTAATTTACTTAGTATTAGACAAGTCCTCTTACGTACGTACTAGTACTAAATCATGTAAAATTTTTCTATTTGTTTTTTTAAATTCCAAATCGGATTTCGGATTTAAACCAAGTACTCGGATAATTTACCCTTAGCCCCTGAGTATAGTCAGCTAAGAAAATCCAATTATAGAAACGTTTAAAACTCGGGCCGATAACCACCCGGGTGAAGCCGATTACCTGAGTTTTGGACCGAAGCAGAGAAAATCAGGCCCGCATGAACAGTCTTGTGAACCAAGATAAAGAAAAACAATACTGTACTTGTTTATCTATTTGCTTGTATTGATAGCAAAAGATATCATTGGTTCAAAATAGCTACGAAATAAAGATTTTAAATGTACGAAATGCAAGAGAGTATTTTGTTTCCTACTCCCCTTCCATTCCAAATTGAAAGTTACCCTAGCATTTGTTTTTCTTTGGCAACACTTAATTAAGACCTCAATGCATGAAGCAGCTTCTAAATGCAACACATACACCAGATGATCAGCGTCATAAAATATATAAAGAGACAGAATTTGATTTTAATCTTGTATTTAACACTATTTAATATAAAAAATTATTTTAGAAGTATAATTTGACGCATTAAAAACTTATATATCTCGATCAAAAAAAAAAAAAAGTATAAACTAAGTCGTAAAAATGATTTTCGTAAAATATTTTATATTTTACTAGATTCTAACGAAGAACCTCCCAAAACTTTGGTATATATTAATGTTCTCCATTAAGGAAAAAGATCAGAAAATTAGGGAAGAAGCTGAAGGGAGAAGAAGTTCCATTTGGCAGAGATGACATAATATAAATCCATGACCACCTATACATCCCTTTGAATGGTCCAACCACCCTAATACCAATCTTGGACATGGTATAGTCAAATAGTCAAATTAACATCAATAAATATTAAATAGTCAAAACAATGTGTCTGATCATCTTAATATCCTAATTAATATAATTAGTTTGGTACGAATTAAGTAGATTATTCACTGGAACATATCTCATGTTTTATATAAAATGGAATTAGGTCAAGAATAATATATAAAATTTCCTTAACATGATGGCCGGATTGCATATATATATAGAACTACTTTATATATGGTGCTGATTTAAGGAATTCTAATGCAATGCAACAAATTACAACAAGAACATGATCCAACATATATGGCCAATTGTGGGTCATTAATTAGAGACTTTTATAATCACAAGTTTACAAGCAAATACATACACCACTGATTATCATGTCATATATAATTGAAGAAGATGCACTGAAGATGGTATGGCTATATATATAATCTTATATGTTAGGGGAAAAGTATTGAGCGGAAGTGTCCATTTTCTTTTCTCGGAATTTGTTTCTGTTCCCATGAGTTGCAAAAACAAACAGTTTAGCCTTCTTCATTTCATTTCATCTCCTTGAGAGTTTTCCCGGCATTATGGGGCAAATTCCCACCTTGAGTACTTCACTATTCTATTGGTTTGCTTTTTGCATCCTTCTTGTTGCTTATGTCTTGTGCTTTGGTTCTTACAGTATCTATGCCATGGCTGGAAATGAGACCGACCGACTAGCCTTGCTTGAACTTAAGGCCAAAATAAGCCATGATCCTTTCATGGTTTTTAGCTCATGGAATGAAACCACCCATTTTTGCCAATGGTATGGTGTTACATGCAGTCATCGGCACCAAAGGGTCATTGAGTTGCACCTAGAATCTTTGAAGCTCGCGGGCTCTATATCTCCATTCATTGGAAATTTAAGCCTTCTAAGGCTTCTACATCTGCAAAACAATAGTTTTGATCATGAAATCCCTCCACAAATAGGTCGATTGAATCAACTGAAGATATTAAATTTGAACAACAATTCGATGGTGGGCAGAATCCCTTCCAATTTATCCAATTGCTCTAACATCGAAAGCAGTGGAATTTCTTATAACAAATTTGTCGGAGATATTCCAACCGAGTTTAGCTTCTTGTCAAAGCTTCAAGTACTTTATGCACGCAGCAACAGACTAACTGGAAGTATTCCTCCATCTCTTGGGAACTTATCTTCACTTGAAGAACTTTTTATAAACTCAAATAATTTGGATGGGAGTATTCCAAATGCACTAGGCCAACTAGAAATCTTACAACTATTGTACTTCCTGAAAATAAGCTTTCAGGTACCATCCCTCCATCAATCTTCAATCTCTCTTCTATTAGAGTTTCCATGTAGCATTTAATCAATTGCGAGGGAATCTTCCTTGGGAGTTGGGCATAACTACTCTTCCTAATCTCCGGCACTTTTCCGTTGCCTCTAACCAATTTACTGGTTCCATTCCTCTTTCAATATCCAATGTAACGCTCCGTCCCGGAGGGTCCGAAGAGTTAACTCATATACCCTGATAATCAACTCTAACAAGGCTAGAGTACTTCCAAATTCAAGAATATATATTTTCCTAAACCTCAAATCAAACGTAAATACTTCAATTAAATAAATCATATAAACTCATCTATCCAATTTTCAATCCAGCAACTCAAATAAAAACAACTCTTCTTCATGTCTCAAATAACAAACTAGAAATAATGAAACATTAACATAAGTCTCTATAAACCGTCTAAATCCATTGAAGCAAACTTAAGAAATATAAATAACTTCCAACATCAACACTAATACCACGAGATACCCAACAACCATTCACTGTTAATCTTCTCCATAAACTCTAATACTGATCCTCAGCTGAACCATCAATGTCATTTGAAATATTATGGAGATAAGAGGGTGAGTTATTAACAATTCAGTAAGCAGAGAGCATATACTAGCATGTAAACATGAGCATTTATAACCTTTGATAAGCAGAACAAAACATTTATTTTCAGAATGCAGAAACAAAACTTTGTACAAAAGCATTAGAGCGAAATTTCCAGAAAAATAAACTTATTCCAAAAAGAAAATCCGTTGGCATTTCCAAACTGAAACATTATAATTAAATCATCTCTTAGCATCACATCGGGACAATACCATGTTTAACCCCCGTGGTAGGGTTATAAACCACCATTATACCCGTGGCTGGGCCATATTCCATATTTCACCCCCGTGGTAGGGTTATAAACTACCATTATACCTGTGGCTGGGCCATATTCCATGTTTTACCCCCGTGGTAGGGTTATAAACCACCATTATACCCGTGGCAGGGCCTTAACAGAAACAGAACGGATTTCATCTAAAATCCGGTTACAAACATATACAGAATCAGAACTTCATGCCAAGATTTTCAGATAACACATCATATCAAAACAAAACACTGAAAAGTTTCAGATCATTTCACATGTTCGAGATAAACATAAACAAAATATTCTCATTTGTTCATAACAAAACTTTTAGAATTCCTTATTCGCTCTTTTATATAGTTCAGAAACAAAGTGCACAAAATTAGCTCATGTCTACACCAGTCATGACAGAAAACACTTTATCTTATATTAAATTTATGCATATGCAGAATAAACATCTGAGGTTGTTTTCAGATCATTTCTTTTAAAAAACAAACACCTTTATTTTCCAAGTCAACCTCATTTTATTTCTTTTATGCAAAACTAGTATATGAACTCCGCTTACCTGGACTTCTTAGCTTTTCAGAATTTTCCTAAAAAATGTCGAGTCAACTATAAATCGTCACCTATAAAAAATAATCACACAATTTCCGTAAGTTTTCAATCAATCACGGATTTCCATATTTAAGCCTAAGCTTCTAAAATAATCTATCTTAATTTCTCAAAACTTAAAACCCTCTTAATCCCAAAATATATCACCACTTCCTAAAAAAATACCAATATCCACCATGACTAACGTCAAACTCAAAACACCAATATTTAACTCCGAAACAGCTAACAAATTTCATAGCATAAACCAATCACACAAACAACTCCATCATCCAATCCAACCGACCCCCTTATTCCTCGGATTCAGTCCAGCACAAACAACAAATTCACAGTAAATATAAATTAGCGCAAAAATACATTTAAATCTCAAAAGTTCTTCGAGAAAAAAATACTTACAATGCTATAATATAATTTTTGAAAGATCACGGAGGTGCTAGAAGCGGCAACGCAACAACAAAACAGTGCCAAATGCACTGTGGCCGTGGGTCTCAAAAACCCACTTTTGAATGGGTGTAAACGAAGACCCAAGATTGATAGGGTAGGGCTTAGGGATGTCGGTGAAACTAGTGGTGGTGGTGGTTGGCCATGGGTGGCGGCGTGGGTGGCGGTTAAATGCCAAAAAGCTCAAATCGAAGATGGAGATATATGGGTTTCACCAGTGACAGATTGGAGCCAAGGATGAGTGCATTAGGTTGCTAGAAGGTCGATGATGATGTGGTGAGAAGATGGTGGCCGGAGGTGGTGCGACGGCAGCGTAGTGGGGCAAGGAGTGCCGCGGCTTGGTGTGGTGCGTGGGGGCTAACGGCGACGCGATGAGGGCTGAAATTGAAGGGGTGAGGTCGTCGGCCGGTGGGGAGCACGATGGGGTGGGCGGTGTCGCGCACGGTGGGGCGACGGCGGCGGGCTGGGTGAGGAACGGTGGCACGACGAGAGAGAGAGAGAGAGAGAGAGAGAGAGAGATCCGCGCGGGAAGAGAAACCAGGGGAGAAAAAAGAAAAGAAGAAAAGAAAAAGAAAAGGAAAAGAAAAATAGAGGGAAAATAAATGAGGTCCAAAACTCACAACTTGGGTCATATAATTCCAACAAAAAAATTATTTCAACACCACAGTTTTAAATAAAATAAATTTAAATACAGTGACTAAGTAAAATAAAATAATTAAATCCAACAATACAATAATTTTTAAAACCTACAAACTAATTAAATTAAGAGAATTTAAATGCATAATAACTATTAATATTAAGGAAACATGTCAAATTTAATTTTCACAAATTAAAAAAAATCATAAAAAAATAAACCCACTAAAATCTGAAAATTTAAAACAAGATAATCAAATTTTAAATTAATAACAAATAATCATTCAATTAAAAAAAAAGATACACTAAAAAAAATACGGGGTGTTACATCCTCCCCCCTTAAAAACAATTTCGTCCTCGAAATTTGAAAGGTCAAACATGACGTTAAAGCAGGATAGAATATACAATCCAAAACACGCTAAACCTTCCACAGGCAATTCCATCATACTCGTACTAGTCCCCAGTGGCACAACACGTCCAGTATTCCTAGGATGGCTATGATATCCAAAATCTCATTTTCCACAAGAGCCTTAATACAACATCCAATGAATCTGAAAGATTAATAGCTCTATTCGAAAATCTGTATTAACCCCAATTGACTCGTACGGTATAACTTCCAAATTTTCATTGTATTCTACCTTTGGTAACCTAATGGTTACTTCCAAAGTTAATCATCAATAACATAATTGGTATAACTGAGCGATTAGTATCCAACTACAAGTATCGTCTCAAAATTTAAGTCACGACTAATTTCTCAAAATCAACACAAAATTTGAACTCCTAATTATAACCAAAATATCACGCTTCTGCTGCGCATTCTGATAATTCGCCACATGCATAAAATTTATGTCCTCATAAAAATAAAAATAAAAACAACACCATCGAGTACAAAGTAGCTCCATACCTAATGACCAGAAAACTCTTATCACATTTTGATAGAAAATTCTTTATCTCCAAAACCATGAACTATTACACACTTTTCTCAAACTCACCAAGAATTCATTCTTGGATCTACACCAACTATTATCCTTAAATCTGATATGGATCTAATCCCAAAACCTGCCACTAAAACCTCGAATTAATAACAATTATTATCCAAACTGGACCAATACCTTCAATCCTCAAAGAAATAATCCCCTTGAAATTTCCTATATCAATAACTCAACTTCAATCAACCCCGTAATAATGGTCACATACTAACCAGTCTCCAAAATAAATCAAGTTAGTACACCAATGCCTCAAATTTGGAGAGACTTGAAATTGCAGCAAACAAATTTACTGGAAATGTGCCTTCTTTGGAAAAGCTGCATAGGCTCAAAATGTTTACTTCTTTTGAGAACAACTTGGGAAGTGGCCGAGAAGATGATAACTTGAGTTTTTATATGCTCTTTGACCAATGCCACCATGTTAGTGTTTTTGGCACAATTTTGGTGGTGTCTTACCCGAATGTATCGGTAACTTATCATTGACCCTAAGATTGGTTTCAATATCTCAAAATAAAATAGCCGGAATGATTTCGAGTGGAATCTTGAATCTTGTCAGCTTAGAATCATTATACTTGAGTGGGAACCAAGTCTCAGGTAACATTCCAGCTGCTATCGGTAGGCTTCATAGGTTAAAGAGTCTCGATCTATCGCGAAACAATCTCTCAGGCATCATTCCACACTCTCTTGGAAATTTAACTTTGTTACTTAAACTTATTTTACCTAGAAATAACCTTGGCGGAAGCATCCCATCAAGTCTAGGTAATTGCAAATCTTTGATCGCACTCGACCTTTCTTATAACAATCTCAATGGCTCCATACCCCCACAGATCTTTGGTCTCTCATCTTTATCAATTGGCCTAGCCTTGTGCCGAAATCATCTTATGGGTCCACTTCCCATCGAAGTTGGAAATCTTAAGAATATGGGTAAGTTATTTATCGGAAGGAACATGTTATCTGGTGAAATTCCTAGCAGTCTTGGCAGTTGCACTATGCTAGAGTTTCTACAAATGAGAGGAAACTTTTTCCATGGAATTGTTCCGCCATGTTTTGGCTCTTTGAGAGGACTTCAAAAATTAGATCTTTCTCGGAACAATTTATCGGGAAAAATCCCTGACTTTCTTGTGGATATGAACTCATTGCAGCTTTTAGATATATCACACAACAATTTTGAGGGGTCGGTGCCAACAGATGGCGTTTTCAAGAATTCAAGTTTAGCTTTAGTTGCAGGGAACGTTCAACTATGTGGGGGAATTCCTGAGATGCACTTGCCTAAATGCAACTTCAAAGAGCCTGGGAATACAAAATTGACCTTAACCTGGAAGTTAATAATATCTACAGTTTTGGGGCTACTAGGATTAACTTCAGTGGTGTACTTGTTTGTTTCTTGCTTGAGAAAGAAACGAAAAGTGTCAATATCAAGTTCTTCAAGAAATTTGCTTTTGAATATATCTTACCAAAGTCTCCTAAAAGCCACTGTTGGATTCTCTTCAGCAAATTTGCTTGGTGTGGGTGGTTTTGGATCAGTCTATAAAGGAGTTCTTGATGAGAGTGGAACTATAATTGCTGTCAAGGTCCTCAACCTTTTGCGCCATGGGGCCTTCAGAAGCTTTGTTGTTGAGTGTGAAGCCTTGAGAAACATCAGACATCGAAATCTTGTAAAGGTTCTTACAGTTTGTTCAAGTGTTGATTATCATGGTAATGATTTCAAGGCTCTAATTTATGAGTTCATGGTCAACGGAAGCCTTGAGGAATGGTTGCATCCAACTGCTACAGAAAATGAAATGCATCAGGACCAAAGAAGTCTAGATCTTTTTCAGAGGTTGGATATCGCCATTGATGTTGCGAGTGCATTGGAATATCTACATTATTATTGTCAAACACAAATCATTCATTGTGACCTAAAGCCGAGCAATGTTCTTCTCGACAATGAAATGATTGGACACGTGGGTGATTTCGGGATAGCAAGATTCTCTCCTGGAAGCAGCCATAGCTCTTCATCCAGTCACTCCAGCACTATGGTATTAAGGGGAACAATCGGTTATGCCGCTCCTGGTGAAAAAACATTTCTTTCATTTCTTTCTTAACATAAATGCTCTTTTTTTTAGAAACTAATGTTGCATTCTAATGCAGTGTGTTTGTTTCAAATTGCAGAGTATGGTGTGGGGAATGATGTATCAACCTATGGTGATATGTACAGTTATGGGATCCTTCTATTAGAAATGTTCACAGGAAAGAGACCCACTGATGACATTTTTCAGGACAGTCTAAGCCTACATTCCTTTGTCAAGACAGCCTTGCTTCAAGGAGTAGTAGAGATTGCAGATCCAATTCTTTTTCTGGAAAGGGAAGAAGAGACAACTAGAAATAATGGCAAAAATAACAACATTACAAGGAGAAATAAAAGTCAAGAGTGCTTGGTTTCGATTTTTCAGATTGGAGTTGCATGTTCAGTCGAACAGCCAGAAGAACGAATGAACATGAGAGATGTTGTAGCTGGGCTTCATTTAATCAGAAAAAAATTTCTTCAGAGTGGAACAAACAGAGGCAATCCAAGAATAAATGGACCATAATCTTAGTAGCTAGTATTGGTGTCTTTGTGATAATTATTGTTTGGTTAGTATATGTTGATGTGGCTTGTAACAATAAAGTTTGGTTTTTGTTGAGACCTCCGCATATTTTGTTATTACCTTTCTAATAAAGATATAATCTTCGTCGTATTGTGAGTTTGTTACTATTGACTACTCATTATATACTTGCCCCTTTTGCTTCCCCTCCACTTAAGTCTCTTATGAAACTCTTTATATTATTGCCACAAGATTACAAGAAGATTAGATGTCATTGATTTCTGAAGTTTGCAAAACTCCTATTTAGCAAAAAACAGGATCAGATACTGGGGTTTATAAGCATAACTCAAATGGGATTTTTACTTCTTCATCGGCTTGGTATCTATTAAGGCCTCACCATTCTTTCCTCCCTTGGCATGAGTTTATTTGGGACTCCATTTTGCCCTTGAAAGCTAGTGTCTTTATCTGGAAGTTGAAGCATAATGGGATCTCTTGAGATTCTAATATTTAAAGTTGTGGAGTTCAAATGGCCCATAAATGCAGCAAATGTGTTGTTGGGGATATTGAATTTGGTGCTCTTCTCTTGAATCAATGTTCTGTCTCTGGAGCTGTTTGGCATCACTTCTCAAGTCTCTTTGGTGTAGATTCACTGATTTCTCATTCTTGGAGAGCTAAATGCACTTAATCTCATTGCACAGCAGACTCCTGCTTTAATTCTCTGGTAGCTCTGGCTAACATGTAATGCTGCTAGATTTAACAATTCCTTAAAACCAGCTGTTATGGCTTGTTGGAAACCTACCTTGTGGTAATTGGAATTAAATCCTTTAGTGGAGCCTCTTTGGACTTTACAGAGAAAAGATAAAGACATTAATATTGAAGCCTGGCAAGCTTAGTACTAGTTAAAGTGGAAATACCTTTGCTGGTCTAATGGCTGTTACCTTCATGCAATTTGAATCAAGAGATTTGTTTTAATTAGTAGTAAACTGGTTCAAATTTGGAAGAAACCTCCTTCAAAAATTTTGGAACAATGGCATGATATCCTCACCTTTCATTCACTATGCATTTTGAAATTGTTCATATCTACTGGGGAGGTAACATGTGTGCGGATTGGTGTGCCTTGTTTTCGACATCAGAAGGTTATACTGTTGTGCTCGTTGAGTCATTTCAGTTTTGGACTAAAATATCAGAAGGTAAAATATCAATTTTCTTGATTAAAGGAGATTGAAATTTGTATTTGTATGGCTGTATTGTTCAACTAGTAAAAGGGATTTTTTACAAGTAGGTAAAAGGGAAATTTGGGGTGTGTGCATGTGTTATTTGGCTTATATGGCTGATTGAAGCGCTTAATTTTATAAACCATTTGGAGTAGTTTGCTCCATAACTCCCAGTCCTAGCCCTTCATTTTTCTCATTACACCATTTACTTCTGCTGAAAATTCTTATATGGAAGGGACATTTGCCTTCAGAATATCCCAACAGATACAGTCAGGTACGAGGCAGTACTGGATGTTAAACTAATAATTCCTGACTTCGTGTCATTATCACCTAATAGCTTATGCTTGTGAATTGTTCAATTTTCAGGGTATCTGATATTTTGTATTGTTTGATATTTCCCTTTTTTTTTTTTATTTTTTTTATTATTTTTATATATATAACCATAACATGTATATAGATTTACAACTTTTCACGGGGGTCTAACAGAACTGCTGAAAAAAATATCTAGGAAATTAAGGATAAAACCTTTTTCTTTCAGACTTAACTGTGAAATTGTGATTTTGAAAATTGTGCATCTTATTCTTGACTATTAATATGAAATTTCTCTTTTGCATTTTACTGTTCGCTTCTCAATTTCAGCCAGAAATTGGAAAAAAGGCTTCCATTCCTTGTCATTAATCTCCAGGTATGTGTATGATGCTATGAATGCTTTTTTGTCTCCTTTTCTCCTTTGTGTATCCTTCTCAGTTCTTTAAGGTGACAATTATAGTTAATTTGATGTAATTTTCACGTCAGACTACTTTTTGTACAAGATACAAGTTGAGCATCTTTGATGTTATGATGAACTCGTGGAATATACTTCCAAAGTGTCTTTCAGACTAGTGAAATATGCCAAACAAGACAAGTTTCCTGAGGTAAGACTTCCAAAGTGTTTATTCCATTCTCTTGCCTCTGTGATGCTATACTGGAGGCGAAAAGATAATGCTTGATGGACTTTCATTTCTTCTCTTTGGCTTTATAGAGATGATGTCTATTAAAGTGTGGCTTGAATTGTTTTTTAATGTCTTTGTCATTTCAGTATCAGCTGCAATGTCTTAATCCAATTATTATTTGGCAGCACTTCTTTGCATCTTTTCTGTCCCGTGATGAAGCTTTCAAGCTCATAAATGATGGATGGTTGAATCATAGTTGTTGTAATTCTGGTTCTTTTTAATGCCAAGATCAGAATTTTGTTTGCCAAGATATGTCAAGAACTTGCTGTAGACTCGTAATCAGAATGCAGTAAGATAAAAGAACACAAAATAATTACGTGGTTCGATCCTAATGATCTACCTCCATGGTAGGAACTATCTAGAGCTTTTATTGATGATCAAACACATTGTTGAGAATACAAGATCACACACTCAGTCACTTCACAAATCTCACAGAAACAACTCTCTCTCGATCTCTCTGTTCTCTCCTGTGTATTTTCATGATCTCTCTTTTCTATTAACTCATATATATATATATATTTATATACATGTGTGTACTAGATTCTAACGAAGAACCTCCCAAAACTTTGGTATATATTAATGTTCTCCATTAAGAAAAAAGATCAGAAAATTAGGGAAGAACCTGAAGGGAGAAGACGTTCCATTTGGCAGAGATGCCTAAAGCCTAATTTAACTTAAGAAAGTTAAAAGCTAAAATCTGGACTGGATGACATAATATAAATCCATGACCACCTATATAATATCCCTTTGAGTGGTCCGACCACCCTTACCAATCATGGGGTGAAGTCCAGCTACCTTTTTTCATCAGTTTAATTTTTTGGAATAAGCAGTGATTTTATATAGTATTAGAGCAAATGTCTTAAATTCAAATCTAGACTCTTTACTCTACTATATTTAATTAAATAATCTACGTGTGGCTTGTAACACTAACAAAGAAAAAATCTTTGTCTATTTTGAGTTTGTTACTATTGACTACTCTTTACGTACTCTCTTTTTGCTTCCCCTCCACTTTGACTCAACTCTTTTATGGAGCTCTTTATATTCTTGCCATTTAATTTTGATGTTATATGAGATATGAAAATTATCATACCTCTTACTCTATGAACTAGTTTTAGGAGAGGTTTGTATTCGCAACTCATTTCAACTCATCTTACTACTATTCATTACTATTCATCAACTTTAACTCACAAATCTCACTACTATTCACAATTCATATCAATTCATTTTCGAATCCAAACGACACCTTAAACATATATGACTCCAACATGGAAATGCCTTTTAGATGTGTCATTTTACCTTTTTCACGTTTTTTGAAAAAGAAGTTTACAACAAGGTGCTTGCAGAATTTGGGGATCAAGCATTGATTTTTGAAGTTTTCAAAACTCAGATTAAGATCAGATACTTGGATTTGGAAGCTGATATTTAAAGGTGTGGAGTTTAAATGGCCTCTAAATTAGGGGTGCTACCAGCTCCCTATCGGGCAGGTAGCCCCCACCTTGCATGGGCAGGCGGGGTCTTAATTTTTCTTCCTGTCCCCAGGCCTGCGGGGGCGAGGTACCTTGTCTTAGATAACGGGATGTGGGTGGGGGGGTCAATCTGTCCGGCCCCCCACCCCTCACTAGGCCTTTGGCCCAAAAACTACTGAAATGAGTCTAAAATGGCCCAGAAACAGCTTCTGAGCTATTTTGGGCCCATAAAATTAGAAGTTAAAAAAAAAAAAAAAAAATTAAAAAACCTAATTAAAAAAAAAAGGTTACATGAATAAAAATAATATATACATGATACAAATTTACTAATTTAGACTCTAATGAAGTACTACTACAGACTACAAGTCTACTACCTAATATTTAATAAACTAATAAATAATAATAATAACTAAGCTATTACAAAAATAAATGGAAATTCTAAACAATTACAAAATTACAAACAAAAAAGTGTCTAAGGGACATTGTATCAACATTACAAAATTACAAATCAAATAAATAATACGTATAAATTATTCAAATTTCAATATTCTAAGAAATCAAGAATCTAAAGATAGAGACATAGAGTTATTTGAGTCTTTGACTGTGATATTTGGGATAGCCCGAATAGGTAGTCTTTTGAGGCTTAAGCATATATTCATATTGCAGTGGATATCGATTTTGATACTTATCATTTGTATCGATGTTTATTATTAAAAGTTTGATTATTATTATTATTAAATTTTAGTTAAAATATACAAAGAGGAATTTGATTTCAATTCAAGCCACATAAACTAATTTTGTATTTAACACTATTTAATATTAAAAAAAAAACTTATTTTAGAAGTATAATCTGACACATTATTAATACCATATCTATCATAAAAAAAAATAAAAATAGATTCACTTAAAAAGATTAAAAGCACCAACCACCAAAATTATGTGCTTTTATAAAATTATTATCAAATGACAATCAAACACCAAAAAAATATTTATTTCTCTATAAACTAATTTGTAAAAATTATTTTCGTAAAACATTTAGTTTACTTACAATTTTATGTACAAGTCTCATTTTATCAGTACATATCTAGGAGTGGATTATTATTGAAACCGACTCTCTTATAGTAGTAAACCAGGTCAAATAGAGGAGAAACCTTCTTCAAAATGTTTTGAACAATGACATATTGATATCGATATTTTTGCTTACTTTATTCTTCTTGAATTAATAACCATCATTTGTGTCATGCCGGCTGAGTTGAGAAAGAGACTCTTATATATTATATATATATATATACATGCCTGGTAGACTAACGAGTTGACTCAGTCATAATAATTAATGTAACATAATTCAAATGATTTTGCATGTCATTACTTAAATGAAAAAGTTAAGTGTGATACATATTGACAGATCCAATTAGTAAATAAACTTAATTTTTTTGTTGTATAGTTGAAATTTTAAAACTGGTTACCGTAATTGACTCTCTCAAAACTTTGAAAGTGTTCAGCTCCATCAAGGAAAAAGGATCTGAAAATTTGGGTTTATGCCAGGGAAGAAAGTTATAAGCTAAAATCTGGACTGGATGCCATAAATCCATGACCACCTATTTAAAATGGAATTAAGTAAAGATTAATAACATTTCCTTAACATGATCATGGATTACATACATACATACATATATATATATATATATAGAACTATTTACTAGATTCTAACGAAGAACCTCCCAAAACTTTGGTATACATTAATGTTCTCCATTAAGGAAAAAGATCAGAAAATTAGGGAAGGAGACGTTCCATTTGAATGGTCCAACCACCCTACTACCAATAATGCGGTGGCCGGCAATTACTTCTTCTTCCTCTTTTTTCTTCTTAATTTTTTTTAAACAGTAATAAGTAGCATTCCTTAAGAATATAATATAAATAATAAAATTTAACTTTTTTCATCAGTTTAATTTTTTGAGATAAATAGTAATTTTATATAGTATTAGAACAAAAATCTTGAATTCAAATCTTGACGCTTCACTCTACTATATTTAATTAGATAATCTACGTGAATATATATATATATATATATATATATATATATATATACACTACATTTAATTAAAATTGGAATGACTTGTTTGTAGACTTTGAAATAAATATGAAGTAAATAAACTTAATTTTGGTTTGTATAGGTGGGTGTGGCTTATAAGTTTTGTTTTTGTCGAGATTCCTCATCTTTTGTTATTACTTTTCTAATAAAGAAATAATCTTTGTCGTATTGTGAGTTTGTTACTATTGACTATTCATTACGTACGTAGTTGATCTTCTAATTGCTTCCCCTCCACTTTGACTTAGGGTCGTTTGGATTCAAAAATGAATTAAGATGAGTTGTGAATAGTAATGAGATTTATGAGTTAAAATTGATGAATAGTAATAAATAGTAGTGAGATGAGTTGAGATGGTTTACAAATATGGAACTCTTTATATTTTTGCCACTTAATTTTGATGTTATATGAGATATGAAATTATCACACCCCTTATTCTGTGAACTAGTTTTAAACATTTATGGCTCCAAAGTGGAAATGCCTTATAGATGCGTCATTTTACGTTTTTCATGTTTTTTGAAAAAGAAGATTGCAAGAAGGTGCTTGCAGAATTTGGGGATCAAGCATTGATTTCTGAAGTTTTCAAAACTCCTATTAAGATCAGATATATACTTGGGTTTGGAAGCTGATATTTAAAGTTGTGGAGTTCAAATGGCCTCTAAATGCAGCAAATATGTTGTTGGGGATATGGAATATGGTGCTCATTGCTTGTATCCATATTCTGTTTTAGGAGTTGTTTGGCCTCACTTCTAGGGACCAGACTTTGTGGCGAATCTAGAGATTCGACTTTGTTGAATGGGAGGTCGGCGAGTCTAGAGATTTGGCTTTATCCCGTAGCAAGTCTAGTGACCTGATTTTGTGACGAGTTTAAGAACACGACTTTATTGAATTGGGGGGGGGGGGGGGGGTTAGCGAGTCTAGAGACATAATAAAGAAGAAAGAAGAAGAAGCTCCATGTGGCTGAGATGCCTAAAGCTAATTAAACTTATAAGAAAGTTAAAAGCTAAAATCTCGCCGACTGAAAGACATAATAAATCCATGACCACCTATTCCTTTGAATGGTCCAACCACCCTAATGCCAGTTAATGGGGTGGTCCGGCCACTTTTTTTTTTTTTTAAATTATCATTAGTAATAATTAGTATTCTTTATTTTGTTCTGTTTAATTTTATTAACATCATTAAAAATTAAATAATCAAATGTGTCTGATCACTTTAATATCCAAGTTTATTGTGCTGATTTTGTCGTGATGGGAATGAATTGAGTAATATCCAATATAATTTTAAAGGAATAAAAGGCTGGCGACGGGCCTACTATTGATTCAACATGCATGCAGGCCAATTGTGGCGGATGGTGGACTCAGTCCACTCCACTGCTAGCTTATTAATTAGAGTTAACTTGAAGACTGAAGATCAGCCTTTCGTAATCACAGCAATTACCTGTCAATGTCAAGTCTACAAGCAAACGTATACACCAATGATTATTATTTCATACTCAGTCGTTTACCACAATATGCCATATATAATTGAAGAAGATGCACTGAAGATGGTATGGCTATATAATCTTATATGTCGGGAAAAGTATTGAGAGGAGGTGTCCGTGCATTTTCTTTTCTTGCAACTTGTTTCTGATCCCTTGAGCTGCCGAAACAACTAGTTTAGCCTTCTTCATTTCATCTCTCCTTGAGGTCTTTCCCAGTATAATGGTGCAAATTTCCACCTTGAGTACTTGTCTATTCTATTGGTTTGCTTTTTCTATCCTTGTTGTTGCTTCTGTCTTGTGCTTTGGCTCTTGCAGTACCTATGCCATAACTGAGAATGAGACTGACCGACTAGCCTTGCTTGAATTCAAGGCCAAAATAAGCCATGATCCTTTCATGGTTTTCAGCTCATGGAATGCAACCACCCACTTTTGCCTCTGGTATGGTGTTACATGCGGTCATCGACCCCAGAGGGTCATTGAGTTGCGCCTACCATCTCTGAAGCTCGTGGGCTCTATATCTCCTTTCATTGGAAATATGAGCTTTCTAAGGATTCTACTTCTCCAAAACAATAGCTTCGGACATGAAATCCCTCCACAAATAGGTCTTTTGCATCAACTGAAGATATTATTTTTGAATAACAATTCGATGGTGGGCAGAATTCCTCTCAATTTATCCAATTGCTCTAACATCGAACGCATCGGACTTTCTTATAACCAATTTGTTGGAGATATTCCTACTGAGTTTACCCTCTTGTCAAAGCTTCGAAGATTTTACGCAGACAACAACAGACTAACAGGAGGTATTCCTCCATCTCTTGGGAACTTATCTTCACTTGAAGAACTTTATGTATCATCTAATAATTTAGGTGGGAGTATTCCAAATGCACTAGGCCAACTCAGAAATCTTACAGATTTTGCACTTTATGACAATAAGCTTTCAGGTACCATCCCTCCATCAATCTTCAATCTCTCTTCCATTAGACTTTTTCATGTAGGAGATAATCAATTGCGAGGGACTCTTCAGTTGGAGTTGGGCATAACTACTCTTCCTTATCTTCTAGACTTCTCCATTGCCTATAACCAATTTACTGGTTCCATTCCTCCTTCAATATCCAATGCTTCAAATTTGGAGGTACTTCAAATTGCATCAAACAAATTTACTGGAAATGTGCCTTCTTTGGAAATGCTACATAGGCTAAAAATATTTACTGCTTTTGAAAACAACTTGGGAAGTGGAGAAGCTGATGACTTGAGTTTTATCTGCTCTTTGACCAATGCCACCATGTTAGAGGTTTTGGCAATAAATATCAACAGTTTTGGTGGTATCTTACCCGAATGCATTGGTAACTTGTCATTGACCCTAAGAATGTTTTCAATATCTCCCAATGAAATAGCCGGAATGATTCCGAGTGGAATCTTGAATCTTATCAACTTAGAATTATTAAACTTGAGTGGGACCAAAGTGTCAGGTAGCATTCCAGCTGCTATCGGTAGGCTTCATAGGTTAAAGCATCTGGATCTATCGCAAAACAATCTCTCCGGCAGCATCCCACACTCTCTTGGAAATTTAACTTTGTTACTTAAACTTAATTTAGCTAGAAATAACCTTGGCGGAAGCATCCCATCAAGTCTAGGTAATTGCAAATCTTTGATTGGACTAGATTTTTCTGGTAACAATCTCTATGGTTCATACCCCCACAGGTCTTTGGTCTCTCATCTCTATCAATTGGCCTAGGCTTGTCCCAGAATCATCTTACGGGTCCACTTCCCAGGGAAGTTGGAAATCTTAAGAATATAGGTAAATTATTTATCTCAAGGAACATGTTATCTGGTGAAATTCCTAGCAGTCTTGGCAGTTGCACTATGCTAGAGTTTCTACAGATGAGCGGAAACTTCTTCCAAGGAACTGTTCCGCCAAGTTTTAGCTCTTTGAGAGGACTTCAAGAATTAGACCTTTCTCGGAGCAATTTATCAGGAAAAATCCCTGAATTTCTTGCGGATTTGAAGTCCTTGCAGTTTTTAGATATATCATACAACAATTTTGAGGGGCCAGTGCCAACAGATGGGGTTTTCAAGAATTTAAGTTCAGTTTTAGTTGTAGGGAACGATCAACTATGTGGGGGAATCCCTGAGATCCACTTGCCTAAATGCAACTTCAAAGAGCCTGGGAATACAAAATTGACCTCAACCTGGAAGTTAATAATATCTACAGTTTTGGGGCTACTAGGAGTAACTTCGGTTCTGTACCTTTTGCATGTTTCTTGGTTGAGAAAGAAACGAAAAGTGTCAATATCAAGTTCTTCAGGAAATTTGCTTTTGAATATATCTTACCAAAGTCTCCTAAAAGCCACTGATAGATTCTCTTCAGCAAATTTGGTTGGTGTGGGTGGTTTTGGATCAATCTATAAAGGAATTCTTGATGAGGGTGGAACTATAATTGCTGTCAAGGTCCTCGACCTTTTGCGCCATGGAGCCTCCAGAAGCTTTCTTGTTGAGTGTGAAGCCTTGAGAAACATCAGACATCGAAATATTGTAAAGATTCTTACAGTTTGTTCAAGTGTTGATTATTGTGGTAATGATTTCAAGGCTCTAGTTTATGAGTTCATGGTCAATGGAAGCCTTGAAGAATGGTTGCATCCGACTGCTACAAAACATGAAGTGCATCAGGACCAAAGAAATCTAGATCTTTTCAGGAGGTTGGATATCGCCATTGATGTTGCGAGTGCATTGGAATATCTACATTATCAATGCCGGACACAAATAATTCATTGTGACCTAAAGCCAAGCAATGTTCTTGACAATGAAATGATTGGACACGTGAGTGATTTTGGGATAGCAATAGTATCTCCTCGAAGCAACCATAGCTCTTCTACCACTCACTCCAGCACTATTGGATTAAGGGGAACCATTGGTTATGCTGCTCCTGGTGAAAAAACCTTTCTATCTTTTCTTTCCTATCAAAAATGCTTTTTTTTTTTTTTTTAATAATTTAATGTTGCATTCTAATATAGTGTATGCAATTGCAGAGTACGGTATGGGAAATGAGGTGTCAATCCATGGTGATATGTACAGTTATGGTATCCTTCTATTAGAAATGTTCACAGGAAAGAGACCCATTGATGACATTTTTCAGGGCACTCTAAACCTACATTCCTTTGTCAAGACAGCCTTGCCTCAAGGAGTAATAGAGATTGCGGATCCAATTCTCTTTCAAGAAAGGGAAGAAGAGACAACTACTGAAAATAGCCAAAATTACAACATTAGAAGAAGAAACAAAATTCAAGAGTACCTAGTTTTGATTTTTCAGATTGGAGTTGCATGTTCTGTTGAACAGCCAGAAGAACGAATGAACATGAGAGATGTTGTAGTCGAGCTTAATTTAATAAAAGAAAAGCTTCTTCAGAGTGGAACACAGATCAAAAGTAGAGGCAAGCAGACAATAGATGGACCATAATATTAGTAGCTAGTATTGGTGTCTTTGTGATATTATTGTTTGGTTTGTACAGGTGGATGTGGCTTTTAACAATAAAGTTTTGATTTTGTTGAGTTGTTTCCTTCCATTTCATCTGTAAATTAAAAGATATCTAGTTTTTATTGTTACCTCTACTTTTTCTCCTTTCACTTCCCCACCACTTAACTCTTATTCCATCTTATTATTACTTTTCTAATAAAGAAATACTCTTCATCTTATTGTGAGTTTGTTACTATTGACTCTTACGTACTTGCCCTTTTTGCTTCCACACCATTTGAATCTTTTATGGAACTCTTTGTAATCTTGCCACATATCATTCTTGATGTTGTATGAGATATGAAAATTATCATTGCTCTTATTCTGTAAAGTAGTTTTAAATATATATGACTCCAACGTGCAAATACTTTTTAGATGTGTCATTTTACCTTTTTCATTTTCTTCAAAAAAGAAGATTACAAGAAGGTGCTTGCTGAATTTGGGAATGGATCAAGCACTGATTTCTCAAGTTTTCAAAACTCCTATTAAGCTGTAAGCATGATCAGATTAATTTGGAAGCATTACTCAAATGGCATTTTTACTTCTTCCCTTGGCATGAATTTATTTGGAACTCCATGCTACCCTTGAAAGTTAGTGTCTGTATCTGGAAGTTGTGGGATAATGGGATCCCTTGGGATTCTAATATTTAAAGATGTGTGGAGTTCAAATGGCCTCTAAATGCAGTAATTGTGTTGTTGGGAGTATTGAATCTCATGCTCAACTTTTTTTTTTTATCAATGTTCCCTCTAAGGAGCTGTTTGGCATCACTTCCCAAATCTTTTTGGTGTAGACTCACTGATTTCTGATTCTTGGAAAGCTAAATGCACTTCATGGTGGACTTTCTTCTCTGGTTTGAACCAACTTCATCTCATTGCACAGCTGACTTCTGCTTTAATTCTTTGGGAGCTCTGGTTAACATGTAATGCTTCTAGATTTAAAAATTCCTTAAAACCTACTGTTATGGTTTGTTGGAAACTTACCTTGTGGTTATTGGAATTAAATCCTTTAGTGAAGCCTCTTTGCACTTTACAGAGAAAAGATAAAGACATTATTGAAGCCTGGCAAGCTTACTACTAGTTAAAGTGGAAAAACCTTTGTTGGTCTAATGGCTGTTACCTTCATGCTATTTGAATCAAGTGATCTGTTTTAATTAGTAGTAAACTGGTTCAAATTTGGAAGAAACCTCCTTCAAAAGTTTTGGAACAATGGCATGATATCCTCACCTTTCATTCACTATGCCGGTTGAGTTGAGAAAGAGACTTTTATACATACATAATTATATATATATATATATAGATTCTTTGAAGACTAACTAGTTGACTAAGTTGTATTAATTAATGTGACATATTTCAAATGTTTTCTTATGTCATTACAGAGATAGATCCAAGATCTTAATTCAGTGGATGCAAAATTTATAAACTAAAATAAATTGATGCCATTTTGTTCTTCTCAAAGATTTTAATATTCTAAAAGTATTTCATAATCTCTCAGCTTGTCAAATTACCTATATATATGTAGGAAAAGTGCTTGTACAATCTCTAGCATAACTCTTTTAGTAATAGTAGCTGATTTGCTCCATATGATCACTCCCTATATGTTATGGGTTGTAGAATATTAATATATCCAAGGGAAAATAAATTCATGATCAATCATGTTACCCCCATTGCCTCTCCATTGGACGCATTTTGGCATGATATATATGCATGGTTTGTGTCCATATCTGACTTGATGGAGTTGTCACAGCCCAACCAAGCCGCAAAGGCGATGGCACTAGTTTTGCTTAGGCTGCCTTGTAGATATGCGTGTACTAGGTCAGGCTCCTCTTAATAATAGCAGATCTAGTCAATAGTCAGGATCATAGATGCAGCTATGATGCCATGTTAATTACCAATTATCTCAAAATTTTTGCAGCCTAATATGGACAAAAAAATTAGTGTACGTGTGTCAGATATGCACAAGTGGGATGGAAGGCGTGGGTCTGAGTTTTTGCCAATATAATCCGGGCAAGAACTATGGTGTGTTAATAATAGGAAACTAAGTTCCCAGGATTTAAGTTCCCAGAACTATGGTAGTTGCTCAACAAATTTTGATTGGGAGAATAAATACCTTCACTAATTATTATAGATTGATATAATTAAAAGTGTATAGAATGAACACGTGGATGGTTTTCATTGGTTTACAATAGAGTTAGTTAAGTGTTAGTTACATTTGACTCTGTATAAATACAGAGCATTTACTTGTAATTCAATAAGAAAGTAATCTACATCAATTTTCTTACTTTTTCTATTCTCTTAGTTCGTTTTCTCTCAATATTCTGTTACATGGTATCAGAAGAAAAATAGTTATGCTTCCGTTTTTAATTCAAGAATGGATGATATTCCAACTCGCTATTATCTACAGAATGGTGATTCACTAGGGACAATTCTGGTGTCAAATATCCTCACTGGGGACAATTATCATACATGGAGCAGGTCCATGGTCATGGCGTTCAAAGCAAAGAACAAGATTGGATTTGTGGATGGATCGATTGGTCAACCAAGTTTCACAGAGGATACATACAAATTATGGGAAAGATGCAACAATATGGTGTCTTCTTGGTTGATCAATTCTGTCTCAAAGGAGATTGGTTGCAGCATAATATGTGCGAAATCAACAAGGGATATGTGGATGGATTTAAAGAATCGTTTTACTCAAGGTAATGGTCCAAGAATCTATCAATTGTAAAAAGATTTGTCAGTCTTGGTGTAAGTAGATTTATCTGTACGAGATTATTTTACAATATTCAAATCTTTATAGGATGAATTACTGGATTACAATCAAATTCCTACATGTTCATGTGGAGCCTTACAAAAGTGCAATTGTGGTGCAATAAAAATCTTTCTAGGATATCAAGATCGACAGCATGTGATACAGTTTCTAATGGGTTTAAATGGTAGCTTTTCTCATATCAGAGGGCAAATTCTAATGCTAGATCCTTTACCAGAAATAAACAAAGTTTTTTCTTTGGTGGTTCAAGAAGAAAAGCAAAGAGAAATTAGCAAGAATGGAATTGCACTCATTGTGGTATGAATAATCATACCGTCGACAAATGTTACAAGATTCATGGCTATCCTCCCGGATTCAAGCAAAATTTCACAAATAGTCGACAGAAAGGAAAGTTTCAAGCATCTGCTAATCAAGTTTCCGGTCAAAATTTGAGTAATCCGTTTGAGAACTTTAATCAATTGTCTTTCTCTCAAGAAGATTATCAAAAGTTGTTATCTTTAATTCACTCACAACCTGATGATAATACCAATCATCAAGCATCAAATGTCATTTCTAAATCTGTTGCTTATTCCACTCAAGGTATATCATCTAATTCAAGTATTTCCTTAAGTGCATCAGCACACACTTTAATGTCCTATAATACTTGGATCGTAGACACAGAAGCTACAGATCACATTGTACAATCAATCAATTTTTTCACCTCCATTACAAAAATTCTAAACACCTCAGTAAAATTACCAAATGGTGACAATGTGCCTGTTACACATTCTGGTATAGTTCAAATATCAGAAAATTTAATCCTTAAAGATGTACTTTGTGTACCATCTTTTTCATACAATTTACTCTCTGTAAGTAAACTTACTTCATCACAGAAATGCTTATTCATTTTTTTATCTAATTATTGCTTTATTCAGGAGCATACCCCATGGAAGATAATTGTGATAGCTAGAAGAAAAGCTGGTCTATACATATTGCAGAAATCAGGTGCTAGCGATGATGAGGTTCAACCCAAATCAATTCTTATCAATTCTGTGCTAAATTCTAAAGTCTGGCATAGCAGACTAGGACACCCTTCCATTTCTAGATTGTATTTCCTTTCCAAAAATGTATCTGATATCAATTTTACAGATAAAGTTTCTGATCATTGTACTGTTTGCCCACTGGCAAAACAGAAAAGACTTCCTTTCCAAGTTCATACATATAATGAAAGTTTTCTTTTTCATATTGTCCATTGTGATATATGGAAACCCTTCTCTATTCCAACCCATAATGGATCCAGATTGTTTCTTACTATAGTTGATGATCATTTAAGATTTACATGGGTTTATTTGATGAAAAACAGTATGAAGTCAGAACCATTTTAACTAATTTTTACAATCTAATTGTAACACAATTTGGGAGAAGAATACAATGTATAAGAAGTGACAATGGTTCAGAATTCAAAATGGTTGAATTTTATGCTTCAAAAGGAATTAGACATCAAATGTCATGCATAGAAACACCTCAACAGAATTCAATAGTTGAGAGAAAACATCAACACTTGCTAAATATAGCAAGAGCTTTAAGGTTTCAATCAAATGTTCCTTTAGTTTTTTGGGGGGAATGCATATTGACTGCCTGTCATCTTATAAATCGAATTCCATCTTTGGTTTTAAACAACAAATCTTCACATGAAGTTCTTTATAATTCAGTACCATCATATATTCATTTGAGAAGTTTTGGTTGTTTATGTTATGCATCAACTATTACTCAAAACAGAAATAAATTTTCACCAAGGGCCAAAAAATGTATTTTTATAGGATATCCTTTTAGCATAAAAGGATATAGGTTGTATGACTTGGAACTTAAAATTTTTTTTGTTTTGAGAGATGTAATTTTTCATGAATCAATCTTCCCATTTATTTTACAAAATGATTCATCAACTCATAATTCAAATCTGGACATTAGTTCTCAATTTTTCAATTCGAAATCAGATGACAATGTTCTTCCAAAAGCAATTCCTGATTACGTTGAAAATAACATATCCTCTTCATCTATTAATAATTCAAATCAGTCCAATACTACTACCACAAATATTAACACAGAAACCACAAATATACCATCTCTCAATGATGAAAATTACCTCACAGAAACCACAAATATACCATCTCACAGTGATGAAAATCACTTTCCTTCTCTTAGAAGATCAACCAGACAATACAAAGCACCTGATTACTTGCAAAGCTATCACTGTAACCTGGCTACATCTGCTTCTCAATCATCTCCTACATCTCTTGCCATCAATTCGGGTAATAAATATAGCATTTATGATGTTATTTCATATTCCAAGTTATCTCAATCTCATAAAGCTTTCTCTGTTGCAATTTCTTCTAAAATAGAACCAACTTTCTATCACCAAGCTGTTAGGCATACTCATTGGAGAGATGCCATGTCTGCAGAATTATCTGCACTAGAGTCAAATAACACTTGGTCTTTAACACCACTTCCTCCAAATAAAAAACTTATAGGTTGTAAGTGGGTATATAAAATAAAATACAACTCAGATGGTTCTATTGAGAGACATAAGGCAAAGCTTATAGCCAAAGGGTATACTTAAAAGGAGGGCCTAGATTTCTTTGAAACTTTCTCACCTGTTGCAAAAATGGTGACTGTTAGATGTGCTTTATCACTGGTTACTATACATAATTGGCATATTTTTCATTTGGATGTCAATAATGCCTTTCTATATGGAGACTTAGATGAAGAAGTTTTCATGAAAGCACCTCCTGGTTATTTACCTAAGGGGGACACAAGGGTATGTAAATTGCAAAGATCCATTTATGGCTTCAAACAAGTATATAGGCAATGGAACTCTAAATTCAAATCTGTCTTATTTGATATTGGATTCTCACAGTCAAAAGCAGATTATTCTTTGTTTACCAAGAAGGAAGGTACCTCATTTGTGGCACTACTACTCTACGTGGATGATATCCTACTTGCTAGCAGTGATTTAGAGGCCATTGAAGCTGTCAAAGCAGCTTTAACAATGAAGTTCAAGTTGAAAGATTTGGGTCCAGCCAAATTTTTTCTTTGAATGGAAATTGCAAGATCACAAAAGGGTATTTCTTTATCTCTAAGAAAATATACTCTAGAATTGTTAGCAGATTTTGGTTTACTTGCTGCCAAACCTGCATTATTTCCTATGGATACTCATACAAAATTGTCCAAAGATGAGGGTGAAGTAGTTGATGATATTTCTGGTTATAGAAGATTAATTAGAAGATTAATCTACCTTACTCATACTAGACCAGATATCACCTTTGCGGTCCATCATTTGAGCCAATTTTTGGATACTCTTCGAACACCACACCTCCAAGCAGCAATGAGAATTCTGAGGTATTTAAAATCCACTCCTGGGCAAGGTTTATTATTTTCCAGCTCTTCAAATATTCATATAAAAGCCTTCTCGGATTCAGATTGGGCTAGTTGTCCAGACACCAGAAGATCAGTTAGTGGATATTTTGTTTTCATTGGTGATTCATTAGTATCTTGGAAATCAAAGAAACAACACACGGTTTCAAGATCATCAGTAGAGGCAGAGTATAGGTCAATGGCTTTTATTGTTTGTGAGATAACATGGATTCGAGCATTGCTTAATGATTTACATCAGTCACACAGTCAACCAGCAGTATTGTTTTGTGATAATTAGGCGGCACTTCATATAGCAGCCAACCCAGTTTACCATGAGCGAACCAAGCATATCGAATTGGACTGTCACTTAGTCCGAGGGAAAATTCAAGAGGGATCATTAACTGTTCTTCATGTTAGTTCTGCTCATCAAGTTGCAGACTTGATGACTAAACCTCTTGGTTCTAAACCATTTGATACCTTATTATCCAAGATGAATGTGCATAATATCTACACATCATCTTGAGGGGGACTATTATAGATTGATATAATTCAAAGTGTATAGAATGAACACGTGGATGGTTTTCATTGGTTTACAATAGAGTTAGTTAAGTGTTAGTTACATTTGACTCTGTATAAATACAGAGCATTTACTTGTAATTCAATAAGAAAGTAATCTACATCAGTTTTCATACTTTTTCTATTCTCTTAGTTCGTTTTCTCTCAATATTCTGTTACACTAATCTCGATTTCATCTTCCTCGTCGTCAATTGAGCGCTAAATCAACCTCTGGGTGGTGGTTGGAAGCTTTGGGATCCTTTGTCGCAAGGGACCATTGACTTAAACGGATATCATCTGCATTTTTAAAATTTCAGAGAAGAACAAGCACCTGATATAAACAGATTTAAGGAAGAATGTAATTCTCCCAGACCAAAAAAAAAAGTGATAGAAGTTCCTAAGAATTATTGGAAAACAATCGGGGTGAAGGGAGAGAGAGAGAGATAGAGAGTTCTGATCTCGGTGCTCTTTGTTTAGAGTCTATTTAGTCTGTGTTTTCGATTGACGGTGTGTGCCATTGTGGGAGGGGGGAGAGAGACAATGCGACAACCTAAGAACGACCCCGAAGAGATCCAAGCTCAGCATAATTTCACACAGCCATTAAAGTGGGAAACCAGAGGTACGTACCTGAGGTGCATGAAAGATAATCCACAAGACGTCGATCGACGATCTCCTGCTTCGACATTGGAGAGCTCGCTAGTCACTTGGCATCGGGCGCTGGATAGGAAGTGTAAGAGGGGTTGGAAATCGGGAATGGAGAGTGGAATCTGAGGGGGAGAGCTGCGTGTAAAGCTTCGACTACTGGAGGAAAAGGATTGGATAACATTCTTGCCGATCCGCTGGAGTTGTCTTTTGTTTTGGTAGAAGAAATTGAATATGTGGTAGGGTTGGATCATGGATGGTGATGAGGTAGGTGGGGTTAGAAGACTCTAGAGTCTAGACCCGCGCCAAACTATAGGATCTGAAAAATAAGTTGATGCTTTTTGGCGCCCTGTTAAGAAAATCTACCGTATAAAAATTCATTACTGAGCAAAAGGAACCGTCGCAAAATAAACATGTTACTTGCGACGACAAAATCCGTCACAATTGCTCAAAAATAGCCGCAAACAATTACAAAGTTACTGCACCGGAAACATTTCTCACATTCACGTTGGAATTCATCGGGGAAATGACAATTGTCAGAATTAAGAACAATTCTCTGCGATTTCTTTTGCGACAAAAATAAAATCTCTGTAAAAGTATTGCATAATCGCTAAGGTGACATCAACTGATGCAATTAAAAATGACTAATAAGCTATTAAGAACAATTCCATGCAATATATTCCAAAGAAAGGGACAACAATGTTTAAAACAAAAAATTGCAAAAGGAAGAAATTAACTATATATTCGAGTTTCTTGATTGAAGTTGTGTCTATATAAGATAAAACTTATAAGGAATGAAAGCACCAAATCAGATGATCAAAATCAACTGCATGTATATATGATCAACATGCTCCAGCTTGTGCACCCCGTCATCCCATCGGCCTTCATCCATCGTTGTCCTCGTAACTGGTAAATTTGAAACTTGGTTTTCCTGAATTTTAATCTGTATTTTCCTTCTTATTTTATGTCTAACTTGTTTATCTATCTATGTATAGGCATTTGAAAATGTTGAAGCAGATTTTTGAATCGTTTGGGTTACGAGTGAACAATAATTGGGTACATGTTTTCCATTGAGTGATCTACAGGTTCGATTTTGTGTAATTTTTTGCATGAAAAAAATGAAAATTAAATTCTTATTTATTGAATATGTTGTTGTGATGTTGTTGTAAAGTGGATTGTGGAAGGATGAGTGAACTAAAATATAGATATTAGACTCTTAAACTTGTGATGTTTGCCATGTTGCTAACTAATTGTTGTGTAATTGTGGTTTTTATTTTCGTGTTTGGGACGTGTTTTGTTTTTATTTTCTATTCTGTGTTTGGTAATTGTTTTTTTCTTTCAAATGTTATATTGATGCTTCGTAAACTCCATTTGATGTTGACTCATACGATCGACCACAAACTTGAGAGATGATTTAAGAGATATCTAAACATCAAGACCCCCAACGCCCTATCTATAATACTTGTCCACGTTCTAAGAAAAGGAAGGGTAAGGATCAGTCACTTGTTTGAGACTATTTTAAGAAGATAGAGGGTTAGTAGATTAGCCTAAGGCCAAGAGAAACTATACTAACAAAATGTACGCTTGTCACTTAAAGAGGAATAAGACTTCAACCTGCAAAATGATATGCCTAGATGTCTAAAACATCCTCATAAATGTGGGTTATTGGATAGGTACCTAAAATCATTGGTGGATGAAGCAACATCCAAGGAAGGGGTTGAAGATGATGTTGGGAGTACGATAAGGACCTTTGTAACACATAAGTATAGTGAAAAGGTTGTGAGGTTGGTGATTACTTTCTAAAATATCCCGTTTAAACTAATATTTAAAGGGATGCCCCGCAAGTTTTTAAAAATCCAATGGGTGTGTTTGCTCCTTATGTGGGTTCGCTACTGGTGACAAAAATGAATTTACAATTAGTGTATACATGATTTCTCTTAGGACTAGATTATAATACAAATATATATTCTGTTACATGTTTCTGATAATTCATGAATTGTTGATTAGATTAGCCTTATGTCTAATTAAAACTAACAAGCAATTTATCGTTTGAAAATAATGTACTAGACTTTTACTTTAATTTAGTAGTGTTATGTTAAATTTTCAATTTGGCCGGACAAATTATTAAAGATCATGACCTTCAAGGAGTCTGTTTGAAATTATGCTTTAATTTACTTAGTATTAGATAATGTCAAAATATAGATGATCAGCTGGTATTCCCATTATGTTTTCTATTGTTGTATCAATAACTAGAGTGAACAGTAACCAAATAAAGTCGGTTGGATAAAAAAAAAATTGGCCGGTTGATGTCGGAATCGGCCGAAATCGGAGGAGAACTAGTTGGTCCCTAATCCAACGAGACAAGTCCTCTTAAGTACATACTAGTACTAAATCATGTAAAAATTTTCTATTTTATTTTTTTTTTAATTCTAATTCGGATTCCGGATTTAAACCTGTTACTTGGGTATTGTATCCTTACCCTCACCCGAGTATAGGCAGCTAAGAAAATCCAATTATAGAACCGGGTAAAACTCGGGCCGATAACCACCCAGATGAAACTGATTACTTGGGTTTTGGACCGGAGCAGAGAAAATCAGGCAGTGTGAACAGTCCTATAAATCAATATAAAGAATAACCATACTGTTGTTTATCCATTTGCTCGTATTGATGACGAAAGATATCATTGGTTCCAAAATAGCTACGAAAGAAAGATTTTAAATGTACGAAATGCAAGAGAATATACTAGTACTATTTAATATAAAAATTTATTTTAGAATTATAATTTGACGCATTAATACATATATCTCGATCTATCATATGACAATCAATACTAATATTAATACTAATATTTTAGAAATTAACATTTTATCAAATGACATTAATCAAACGCTAAAAAATAAAAAAATACTTATTTTGTATAAACTAATTAAAATATTTATTTTACTAGATCCTAAAAGAAGAACCTCCCAAAACTTTGGTATATATTAATGTTCTCCATTAAGGAAAAATATCAGAAAATTAGGCCGGAAGAAGATGAAGCGAGAAGAGGTTCCATTTGGCAGAGATGCCTAAAGCTAATTTAACTTAAAATTAGAAAGTTAAAAGCTAAAATCTGGATTGGATGACATAATATAAATCCATGACCACCTATATAATATCCCCTTGAATGGTCCAACCACCCTAATAGGCTAATACCAATCATGGGGTGCAGACTTGCAGTCCGGCCACCTTATTTTCATTTTTATTAGTAATAAGTAGTATTCTTTAATTAATTTTTCTGTTTATTTTTATTAACATCAATAAATATTAAATAATCAAATGTGTCTCATCACCTTAATTTCCTAATTAATATAATTACTTTGGTACGTACACTAAAAAAAAACAGTTTATTTACGAACAATTATTTCCAGCTAAAATGAGTGTTTTCGTCGCAAAAAAATGGTCATAAATACCCGTTTATCTTATAATGGTAATAGATTTATTATTAACATATAAAATTAATATGTGAAGATTAATATATAAGATCATTTCCTATGATGATGGGATTTCATATATAGAACTACTTTATTGTGCTGATTTTGTCCAATATAATTTTAAAGGAATTCTCCTCGCCTCAGATCCTATGCAGACTTGGTCCTGGAGACTCCTCAGCCTATCCCTGAAGTCATGGTACCATTCCGATCTCACAAAATTGTTGATGGAGAGGTCTGTATTATCTTCTCTAAAGATGAAGTGGACCGCTCGGCTATACCTTTTCAATACTCTCTAGTATTGAAATTTCTCCGACAGAGACCCTCTCTTGATTCCTTAAGAGCATTCATCAAAGCCAGATGGGGTCTATCAAACCAACCGATTGTTTCATCTATGAGTAAGCCGCGGAATGTCTTCGTGTGACTGGCGTTGGAGGAAGATTTTGTTAAGGCTTTTGCTCGTGAGAATTGTGAAATCAATGGAGTACCGTATAGAGTTTTCCATTGGACTACTGAATTCCAAGAAGATCAAGAACCAGTCCGTGTGCCGGTGTGGATCACGCTGCCAGGTCTTCCACCAAACTACTATCATGAGTCTTTCCTTCGTAGCATTACGGCTCCAATTGGAAGATTTCTAAAGCGAGACAATCCCACCCGATGCGCTACTCGTACAGATGGTGCAAGAATCTGTTTAGAGATGGATATTTCTAAAGAGCCTATTCAAGCGTTGTGGATTGGTACCCCCCGAAACCCCCAAAGTCTTTATCAAAGTATTGAGTTCGAGACATTGCCGGCATACTGTCCAAAGTGTCATGTTCAAGGTCATAACTCCAAGACTTGTAAAGGTGAAGGCAAGAAACGTAATGTGCAGATGACGGAACCAAAAGAGAAGGCAACGATGGAACAGGTCTGGGTTATCAAGGAAACCAAAGGTGGGAATCTTGTTCAGAAGGGTGAGTCTAGCAAGGTGGAAGAGAGGCAGTTGAATGTGGAGGACTTTATTCCAAATGATCAAGTATGGGAGAAATCGGATGCTGGCCGTATGAATGGTGTTGAAGACAGAGGAATGGAAGCAGTTCCAGTATTAGCGCAGGAAGAGGCTGATGGAGAACCTGGTTCCACAATTCAGGTGCCCATTAATCCAGTTATTAACCAGGTGGGGCATGGTAGATCAATGGACGTAGAACTGGAGGTGGTTGATCTTGAGGAGGGGATGTTGGTGGAACCTAAGCCGCTAGACGAAAATGCAGGTTTGTGTTCGGGAATAGACCAAGAACGTGTGGCGTCGGGTTCTAAGACTGATATGGCAGGTTTGCAAACTGGGGGCATGCTTGCACCCATTATGGAATTTTTGCAAACGGAAACTCATGAAGGACGGACGCTGGAGGAGGTCTCTGTTCAGGAAGGAGATGATTCAGTTTATGCGGAGGTTGCGCGTACGAATTATTGCTCAGATGGTCACACTTGCTCAGATTCGGACTCAGAAGGGTCATTGGATCACTTAGCTAAAGACAATATTGTGGCTTCGGATTTAGATTCTAAATTGAATAAGAAAAGGAAAGGGAAAGGTATTAAGATAAGAGGTTCTTCCAGGGTCGTAAATAAGCCCGCCCAGCTTAATTTATGAAGTCATCTTTATTGTATTGGAATGCTCGGGGGATAGGTACGTCAAGAAAGCGCCTTAAAAAATTGGTATCAAAATTTCTTCCTAAAATTCTTGTTATTGCTGAGCCTATGGTAAGTAATTCCCGTTTAGATTTGTGGCGTGATTGTTTGCGGTTTGATTGTTGTTGCTCTAATGTTGATGACGGAGGTAAGTTATGGATGTTTTGGGTTCAGGAATTAAATCTTGTTGTTGAGTATATGGGTGATCAATTTTTGACAGTTCGTATTGATAATCCTAATGTTGTCCGAATTACTTTTGTATATGCTCCTATTTGGAGCGTAGAAGACTGTGGGATGTTTTGATGGCAGCTAATATTCTCCAATTACCTTGGATGGTGATGGGAGATTTTAACATTATTAGGAATGATTCGAAACTCAGAGGGGGACGGCCAAGATTAGCTTTGGCTATGGAGGAGTTTAATGATTGGGTGGGTGCTTGTGGTCTTCTTGATATGCCTTTTTGTGGGAATTCTTTTTCCTGGTGTAATGGTCACTCGGGGAGATCTAGGCAATGGGCGAGGCTTGATCGTTGCTTTCTTAACACAGCGGCTCTTGATATTTTTCCGGATGCTAAATTGGAATATTTATCACGTACCTCTTCTGATCATGCACCGATGTCGATTTTTTTGGAGAATCCGTTTGTTACTTATGGTTATCCTTCTTTTAAATTTCAGCAAATGTGGGTATCTCATGCCCAATTTTTTGACTGTGTTTTGAATTCTTGGAAGGTGGAGGTGGTTGGAGGCTCAAGCTTAAATGTGCTTATGAATAAACTTAAAAGACTTAGAATTGCATTGCGAGAGTGGAATAAGCACATTTTTGGGAGGACGGAAATTCATATAGCAGAGCTTGAGGCTCGGATAAAGGGTTTGGAGGTCAGTCTGCAATCTGAATATATCAAAGATGTAGAGGATGATCTCATGGTTTCACAATTGGAGCTTTCAGTTTGGTTGGATAGGGAAGAAAAACGTTTGGCTCAACAAGCTAAACAAGGTTGGATTCAGAAGGGAGAAGCGACATCTTCGTTCTTCCGTGCGGTCAGTCGGCGTAACCATAAAGTGGTGAAAGAGATGAAACTTGCAGATGGAACTACTCTTTCCTCACCAGAACAAATCCATGACGGGGCTATTTCTTATTTCTCACAATTCCTGGAGGTTGGTTCCTGCTGTGAAGAGCCGAATCTGGGGGGTTTGGTCATACCTATTATTTCTAGGGGTGAAAATGAATTTCTTACTCATATTCCTTCATCCCAGGAAGTTTATGAAGCTCTTTGCTCCATTCCGGAAAATAGTAGTCCAGGTCCTGATGGGTTTGGATCGGGATTCTATCGATCATGTTGGCATATAGTGGGTAATGAGGTTGTTGATGCGGTGTCAGAGTTTTTTCAAGGTAAGAATCTTCTGAGGTTTTTTAATGCTACTTTCTTGGTTTTAATTCCTAAAGTGGATAATCCGACAAGTTTTGATAAGTTTAGGCCAATTAGCCTGTGTAACGTGTTTTACAAAATATGCACTAAAATTATGGTTAATCGTCTTTCCCCCATATTGGCAAAAATTATCTCTCCTGAACAAGGAGCTTTTCTTCCGGGTCGAAGCATATTTGAGAATATTAGTATTACACAAGAATTGATTCATTCTATTAATAAGCCGGCTCATGGTGGAAATGTTGTTTTGAAGATTGACATAGCTAAAGCATATGATAGTGTGGACTGGTCTTTTCTTTTGCATGTTCTTAAAGCATTTGGGTTTTCAGAATTTTTTTGCATGTTAATTAAAAAATGCATCACTAATCCTTGGTTCTCTGTGATCATGAATGGGGTTCCCAAAGGTTTTTTCAAAGGAGGTCGTGGGTTGAGACAAGGAGATCCTATATCTCCTTATTTATTTATTATTGTTGAGGAAAGTTTTACAAGGATGATAAAAAAACAGGTGGAAATGGGTAAGATTACTCCTTTTTACCATCCAAGAGGTACCCCCATTATTTTCATTTACTCTATGCGGATGATATGGTGCTTTTTTGTAATGGGGGCAAAAATTCCTTAAGAACTATTTCTGATGTGTTGAAGACGTACGAACAATGGTCGGGGCAAGTAGTTAGCAAAAACAAGTCCTCTATATTTTTCTCTTCGCAGATTCCTATTTCTAGACGTCGGGCACTTCTTCGTTTCACGGGTTTTACGGAAGGGACTTTTCCCTTTAAATATCTGGGAGTTCCTATTATTTCAGGAAGATTGAAAATAGCTTATTTTGATGACTTGATTGCTAAAGTTCAATGTAGATTGGAGGGATGGCAAGCCAGAATGTTATCCAGTGGGGCGCGTCTGATTCTCATTAAACATGTGCTTCAAAGTATTCCCGTTCACAGTTTTTCTATCTTAAGGACGCCTAAAGCTGTTATTGAGAAACTTCAAAAAATCATCAGCACCTTTTTCTGGGGTGTAAAAGATGGGAAAACTAAGAAAAAATGGTATTCTTGGGTGGATATTTGTAAGCCTGTCTCGGAAGGTGGGATGGGTATTCGGAGTCTTCAAGATGTGCAAACATCTCTACATATGAGGTTAGCTTGGAATCTTTTGCAAGGTACATCTCTTTGGTCTAATTTTTTTCATGCTAAGTATGTTGGTGATAGGCATATTTCTATGGTGGATCCAAAGAAAGGGTCTAATTTTTGGAAGATGATTTTGAAAAGTATTCCTTTAGTGCAAGCAAATTCTAAATGGAGAGTTCGAGAAGGTAAGCTTCTTTTTTGGCATGATAAGTGGGTTGATGATGCCCCTCTTAGTCATAATATTCAGATTTCGGGTATGCCAAATCTTAAGTTGGAAGATTGTAAAACTGGGTTGGGTTGGAATATAGAGATTTTTGCTGGGTTGGTTGGACATCAAAAAGCTGAAGATATTATTATGCAATTGGGTAGGGTTAAACATGGGAAAGATATATTGATATGGCTTCCTAATGATGACGGTAATTTTTCTTCGAAGAGTGCTTGGAATTGTATTCGTTTGAGGGGACCAGATTTCCCTTGGGCAAAATGGGTTTGGCATTCTGCTCTTCCAAAAAAAATTTCAATCACAATGTGGAAGGCCATACATGATTGTCTTCCTGTGGATGATAGAATTTGCAGAATTGGTATTCCTATTGTTTCCCGTTGTGATTGTTGTTCCAGTTATACTTATGAAGATCTTAATCATATTCTTGCGGGAGGAGATTTTGCTAAAAAAATTTGGCGTATATGTTCGGTGGTTCTTGGAATTCCTTGGGTGGAAGGTTGCTCATGGAGACAGAGGGTGGAGTGTTGGTATAGGAGGGTTAAGAATTCTAATCGTCCTGGTCAACTGTTGGGACTTCTTCCGGCAATCATCACTTGGCAGTTATGGGGCCGTCGTTGTAAAGCCCGGATGGAAGGAGTAATGGAATCGGTACAACAAGTTTGGTGTTCCATCAAATATTGGGTTTCTTGGATTGCAGTTAAACTTAATAATGTTAATTTGCTCAATCGGCGTGATGAAGGTATTTTAAAATGTTTTAATATGCCGTTAAATGTCATGAGGAAAGAGATTGTCATTCCGGTCAGGTGGAAACAACCTAAGCAAGGTTGGGTAAAGCTGAATATTGATGGTTGTTCTCTAGGTAATCCGGGCTCTTCAGGTGCGGGAGGAATTATTCGAGATGAGAAAGGTAATCTGGTTTGTGGGTTTGCGATAGCAATGGGGCATCATTCGAACAATTATTCTGAGCTGATGGGTTTACTTCATGGGCTTCGATATATTGGATTGATGGGTTTTTTATTTGTGGAGATTGAACTAGATTCCTTGTTAGTACTAAATTGGTTGAAGAATCAAAGATGTGGCTTATGGTATATGGAAGACTATTGGGATGAAATTCAGAGTCGTCTAGCTGGGATTAATGTTTCATTTGTTCACTGTTATAGAGAATGTAATTCGGTTGCGGATAGTTTAGCTAAAATGGGTGCTAATGGTATTACGGGATTATGGTTGTCTCTTCCTGAGTTGCCTCCTTCTATTAGAGGTAACATTAGGCTGGATAGAGGGGGCCTTCCTTACTTACGTAGAATCCGAAGCAGTTGATAGAAAGCTATGTAAGCTGGTCTTTTGAGAGGTATGTCTTTTTTTTGCATTTGATCATTTCATTTCTCACTCTATGTTCGTGCAGATTTTGTTTTGCAGGTTGTTATTTTGAAGGTTTTTTTGAGGCTTTTGTATTGTGGTTGAGTTTAGTTGGTTTTTTAGGCTTGGGTTTTGGTTTTATTATAATATTTGTAGCCCCCAGGCCTCGGGTTGTAACCACGGTTTTCCTCCGCCACAAGTGAGGGTTGATTAATAAAATTTGGGACGGAGTCACAATTGGACATGTGACTTTCGGCTCTTCTTAAAAAAAAAAAAAAAAAAAAAAAAAAATGCAACAAAAAACAAAAAACAAGAACATCCATTGAATAAAAGGTTGGCAACCGGCCTACTATTGATTCAAAATATATAATATGGTCAATTGTGGATTATTAATTACAGCCTTTATAATCACAGTAATTACTTATCAATATCAAGTCATGTACAAGCAAATACATACGCCACTGATTATCATCATGTCATATATAATTGAAGAAGATGCAGTACTGAAGATGGTATTGCTATATGGTCTTATATGTAAGGGGAAAAGTATTGAGGGGAAGTTTCCATTTTCTTTTCTCGAAATTTGTTTATGTTCCCTTGTGCTGCCGAAACAAAAAGTTTAGCCTTCTTCATTTCATCTCCTTGAGATTTTTCCCAGCATTATGGCTCAAATTCCCACCTTGAGTTCTTCACTATTCTATCGGTTTGCTTTTTCCATCATCCTTGTTGTTGCGTCTGTCTTGTGCTTTGGCTCTTGCAGTACCTATGCCATGGCCGGGAATGAGACGGACCGACTAGCCTTGCTTGAATTCAAGGCCAAAATAAGCCATGATCCTTTCATGGTTTTCAGCTCATGGAATGAAACCACCCAGTTTTGCCTATGGTATGGTGTTACATGCGGTCATCGGCACCAGAGGGTCATTGAGTTGCGCCTACCATCTCTCAAGCTCGCGGGCTCTATATCTCCTTTCATTGGAAATTTGAGCTTTCTAAGGATTATACTTCTCCAAAACAATACGTTCAATCATGAAATCCCACCACAATTAGGTTGTTTGCATCAACTGAAGATATTACTTTTGTACAACAATTTGATGGTTGGGATTCTTCCAATTTGTCCAATTGCTCTAACATCGAACGCATCGAACTTTCTTCTAACCAATTTGTTGGAGATATTCCAACCGAGTTTACCTTCTTGTCAAAGCTAAGAGGATTTTATGCACACCACAACAGACTAACAGGAAGTATTCCTCCATCTCTTGGGAGAAACTTATCTTCACTTGAAGAACTTGTTGTATCCTCAAATAATTTAGGTGGGAGTATTCCGAATGCACTAGGCCAACTCAGAAATCTTACAACTATTGTACTTTCTGAAAATAAGCTTTCAGGTACTATCCCTCCATCAATCTTCAATCTCTCTTCTATTAGAATTTTTCATGTAGTAGTCAATCAATTGCGAGGGAGTCTTCCGTTGGAGTTGGGCATAACTACTCTTCCTAATCTCCTAGACTTCTCCATTGCCTCTAACCAATTTACTGGTTTCATTCCTCCTGCAATATCCAATGCCTCAAATTTGGAGGTACTTCAAATTGCAGCAAACAAATTTACTGGAAATGTGCCTTCTTTGGAAAAGCTGCATAGGCTCAAGGTATTTACTGCTCATGGAAACAACTTGGGGGGAAATGGAGAAGCTGACCATGACTTGAGTTTTATCTGCTCTTTGACCAATGCAACCATGTTAGAGGTTTTTGCAATAAACACCAACAATTTTGGTGGTGTCTTACCAGAATGCATTGGTCACTTGTCATTGACCCTAAAAATGTTTATAATAAATGCAAACAAAATAACTGGAACGATTCTGACTGGGATATTGAATCTTGTCAACTTAGATATACTCAGCTTGGAAGGAAACCAAGTGTCGGGTAACATTCCAGCTGTTATCGTTAGGCTTCATAGGTTAAAGAGACTGGATTTATCACAAAACAATCTCTCAGGCAACCTCCCGCACTCTCTCGGAAATTTAACTTTGTTACTTCATCTTTCTTTATTTAGAAATAACCTTGGCGGAAGCATCCCATCGAGTCTAGGCAATTGCAAATCTTTGATCTCACTCCACCTTTCTCGTAACAATCTCAATGGTTCCGTACCCAAACAGATCTTTGCTCTCTCATCTTTATCAATTCACCTAGCATTGTCCCTCAATCGTCTTACTGGTTCTCTTCCCATGGAAGTTGGAAATCTTAAGAATCTAGGTGAATTATATATAGCAGGGAATATGTTATCTGGTGAAATTCCGTGCAATCTTGGTAATTGCATTAAGCTGGAAACTCTAACCATGGCAGAAAACTTCTTACAAGGACCTGTTCCGCCAAGTTTTGGCTCTTTGAGAGGACTTCAAAATTTATATCTTTCTCGGAACAATTTATCGGGAAAAATCCCTAAATTTCTTGTGGATATGAACTCATTGCAGCTTTTAGATATATCACACAACAATTTTGAAGGGCCGGTGCCAACAAATGGCGTTTTCAAGAATATAAGTTCATCTTTAGTTGCAGGAAATAGTCAACTATGTGGGGGAATCCTTGAAATGCACTTGCCTAAATGCAACTTCAAAGATCCTGGGATTACAAAATTGACATTAGCCTGGAAGTTAATAATATCTACAATTTTGGGGCCACTTGGAATAACTTTGGTGCTGTACTTTTGGTTTGTTTCTTGGTTGAGAAACAAACCAAAAGTGTCAATATCAAGTTCTTCAGGAATTTTGCTTTTGAATATATCTTACCAAAGTCTTCTAAAAGCCACTAATGAATTCTCTTCAGCAAATTTGGTTGGTGTGGGTGGTTTTGGATCAATCTATAAAGGAATTCTTGATGAGGGTGGAACTATAATTGCTGTCAAGGTCCTCGACCTTTTGCGCCATGGAGCCTCCAGAAGCTTTCTTGTCGAGTGTGAAGCCTTGAGAAACATCAGACATCGAAATATTGTAAAGGTTCTTACAGTTTGTTCAAGTGTTGATTATCGTGGTAATGACTTCAAGGCTCTAGTTTATGAGTTCATGGTCAATGGAAGCCTTGAAGAATGGTTGCATCCAACTGCTACAAAACATGAAGTGCATCAGGACCAAAGAAATCTAGATCTTTTCAGGAGGTTGGATATCGCCATTGATGTTGCGAGTGCATTGGAATATCTACATTACGATTGTCCAACACAAATCATTCATTGTGACCTAAAGCCAAGCAATGTTCTTCTTGACAATGAAATGATTGGACATGTGGGTGATTTTGGGATAGCAATATTATCTCCTCGAAGAAACCATAGCTCTTCTACCACTCACTCCAGCACTATTGGATTAAGGGGAACCATTGTTTATGCTGCTCCTGGTGAGAAAACCTTTCTATCGTTTCTTTCTTATTGTAAATGCTTTTTTTTGAGAAACTAATGTTGTATTCTAATGTAGTGTATGTCTCAAATTGCAGAGTATGGTGTGGGAAATGAGGTGTCAACCGATGGTGATATGTACAGTTATGGGATCATTCTATTAGAAATGTTCACTGGAAAGAGACCCACTGATGACATTTTTCAGGGCACTCTAAACCTACATTCCTTTGTCAAATCAGCTTTGCCTCAACGAGTAGTAGAGATTACAGATCCAATTCTTTTTCAAGAAAGGGAAGAAGAGACCACTAGAAACAATGGCCAGAATAACAACATTACAAGAAGAAACAAAATTCCAGAGTGCTTGGTTTCGATTTTTCAAATTGGAGTTGCATGTTCATTCGAACAGCCAGAAGAACGAATGAACATGAGAGATGTTGTAGCTGAGCTTCATTTAATCAGAAAAAAGTTTCTTCAGTGTGGAACAAACAGAGGCAATCCAAGAATAAATGGGCCATAATCTTAGTATCTAGTATTGGTGTCTTTGTGATAATTATTGTTTGGTTAGTATAGGTTGATGTGGCTTGCAACAATAAAGTTTTGTTTTTGTTGAGACCTCTGCATATTTTTTTATTACTTTTCTAATAAAGATATAATCTTCGTCGTATTGTGAGTTTGTTACTATTGACTACTCATTACTTACTTAAGTCTCTTATGGAACTCTTTATATTCGGGCCACTTAATTTTGATGTTCTATGAAATATGAAGATTATCATTCCTTTTATTCTGTGAAGTTGTGTCATTTTACGTTTTTCATGTTTTTTGAAAAAGAAGATTACAAGAAGATTAGATGTCATTGATTTCTGAAGTTTGCAAAACTCCTATTTAGCAAAAAACAGGATCAGATACTCGGGTTTAGAAGCAAAACTCAAATGGGATTTTAACTTCTTCATCGGCCTGGTAGCTATTAAGGCTTCACCATTCTATCTTCCCTTGGCATGAGTTTATTTGGGACTCCATTTTGCCCTTGAAAGCTAGTGTCTTTATCTGGAAGTTGAAGTATAATGGGATCCTTTGGGATTCTAATATTTAAAGATGTGTGGAGTTCAAATGCCCTAAATGCAGCAAATGTGTTGTTGGGGATATTGAATCTGATGCTCATCTCTTGTATCAATGTTCTGTTTCAAAGCTATTTGGCATCACTTCTCAAGTCTCTTTGGTGTAGAATCACTAATTTCTCATTCTTGGAGAGCTAAATGCACTTCATGGTGGACTTCTTTCTTCTCTTGTTCAAACCAACTTCATCTCATTGCACAGCAGACTCTTACTTTAATTCTCCGGTAGCTCTAGCTAACATGTAATGCTGCTAGATTTAAAAATTCCTTAAAACCTACTGTTATGGCTATTACCTTCATGCTATTTGAATAAAGAGATCTGTTTTAATTAGTAGTAAATTGGTTCGAATTTGGAAGAAACCTCCTTCAAAAATTTGAAACAATGGCATTATATCCTCACCTTTCATTCACTATTGTGCATGTTGAGTCATTTCAGTTTTGGACTATTCATATATATATATATATAGAGTTTTGCTATATACAAGCAAGTTTGCGTACCAATCTGCGTACTAATGTTATTGCCTTCATATTTTAAATTTAAATTAGTACTGTTTTCAATAAAATCTACTTTTTGACCAATTATATTGAATGGATGCACATATTAGTGCGCAGAATCGTTTGCAATTAGATTTTTCCATATATATATATACATACACTGTATATGCAGAATTAAGATCGAGTCCTTTTATATCTACTCATGTTGAGTGATAACAGTATTTATAGATTCTTTTGGTTTTTGCTTTCTTTATTTCTTTGCTCTTTCAATTTGGCAATTAATGGTTCTAATAAAAGGCGCATATGTAAAGCCCATTTTTATGTTGAAAGGTGTTTAGCATAGTTGTATTCTCCCTTGAAGAAATATCTTTGTTTCTCTTTTCGGAAGGCATTCCAACAGATGAAGGAAGCTTAAAATGTGAAGGAAAAATTTACACTGGGGATTAATCACTATGATGTAAATTATTTGCTTGTAAGTTGTAACCCAAAAGACAATCCCTTCATAGTATCACACTAGTAAATCATTAGAGATTACATGCAATCAACCAAAAAAGAAATCCTCAGATTACGTACACGAGTAAATCATGTAAATTCTTCTTCTTTTTTTTAATCTAAATTGAGTTCCGAGTTTAGACCTAGTGCTCGGGTATTGGATGGTAGGGAATTTGGGTTATCGGATCGGACATAACCCGGGCCGATGACCTCTCCGATGAACCCGATTGCTCAGGTTTCGGACCAATCCAACCTATATGAACAACCCTAAGAGTACTATTTTTTTTTTTAATCTATTTGTTTGTATTAATAACCAAAGATGTCATTAGTTCCAAAATAACTACGAAAGAGAGTATATATTTGTTTCCAACTCCCCTTCCATTCCAAATTGAAAAGTCATTTTCTTTTTTCTTGGCCACACTTCAACTACCTCTTCCGGAGCAGAGCTAGCAACTTCTCTCAATAAATGGTTTTGTCTGTACATCAGCTTCTTGCAACACATGATCCACCAGAGATGCAAAAGAGGAATGTTTTAAAGCACGCAAAGTAAAACGATTAATTAAAAATATATAAAGGGGAAAGTTATTTTAATTATTCAAGCCACATAAACTAATTTTGTATTTAACATTATTTAATTAATATATAAAAAATTATTTTTGAAGTATAATTTGACGCAATATTAATCCTGCATCTATCATAAAAAATTACATTCAATTTAAAGATTAATTAAAGGCACCAACTACCAAAAAGTGCTTTTAGAAAAATAGTATCAAATGACAAACTAACAAAAAAAAAAAAAAAAAAAAACTTATTGTTCTATAAACTAATTTGTAAAAATGATTTTCGTAAAATATATATTATTCTCCATTAAGAAAAACAGATCAGGAAATTAGGGAAGAAGAAAGAAGAAAGAAGGAGAAGAGAGATGCCTAAAGCTTATTAGGACCGGGCTACAAGGACAAAATCTTTAACCGAAGAATTCGACCGATAAGTGTTAATGTATTTTTTTTAATAAGTTTTTATACATCTTTATATTTTTAAAAAATATATATAAATTTTGTAATATTTATTTTCTTAATCGTTAAGTAAAATTAAATAAAAAAATTTAATTAATTATTTTTATCGGTTCAATTAATATTTTTCTATAATAAATCCATGACCACCTATGCTTTGAATGATGACCACCCTAATTCCTATCAACATCAATAAATATTAAATAATTAGTTTGGTACGTAGTACTGAATTTCCTTCACATGATGGGATTTCATACATATAGAACTACTTTACTGTGCTGATTTTGTCCAATATACTTTTGAAGGAATTCTAATACAATGCAACAAAAAACAAAAAACAAAAAACAAAAAACAAAAACATCCATTGAATAAAAGGTTGGCGACCGGCCTACTATTCATTCAACGTATATGGTCAAGTTTACAAGCAAATACATACAACACTGATTATCATTTCATACTCAGTCCCTTATCATATGTTATATATAATTGACAAAGATGGACCGAACACTACAAGAAATTTGAATTTTATGGACGAAATTTGTTAGATACGAATTAAATTTCATCTCTAAAAGTCATTTTTGAAGACAAAATTTACATTTCATCTCAAAAAATGCCTGAGCTACTAAATTCATTCGAACGGAGAAATATCCATTCGAACAAGATATTTTGTGATGAATAAAATCGTATCAAAAAAGCAAAATCGTTTGAACTGAACAAAATAGATTCGAACATAGAATTAATATATGTTCGAACAGTATATAAGCTGTTCGAACGAACATTTTTCAAATTAATTTTTTTATTAGTATGGATTTGTGCATATATTTTTCTATTAAAGTAATAAATATTTTTTTCTATTAATTTGTTATCATTTTCAAAATATAAAAATGTGTATATATTATATATTATGATTTGCAGTGAATTAAAATATTTATAAATTTATAAATTAATTTTATGTAATTAACTTCAAAACTTTATAGGGATTTCTTTTATGTTAAATTTATATAAATACAACTTTAAAGATAGTATCATCTTTTATATTATCATGAACGACAAGTAAAACGAAAAAAATAAACAAAGTAGTAAACACGAAAAATAAAAACTATACATTAATTACATCTCAAATATATAATGTTCAATACAACATAAAAAAATAAAATAATAACTAAAATGATCACTATTGCCTAAGTAGATCCACATCCTCTTGCAACATTTTAATACTTCCTTCCAGATTCCTAAACTTATCTATGATGGTCTCAGTGAATTCCACAAACAGAACTCGTACCTGATCCAAAGTAGTCCCAGGAGGCTGTCTCTTAACAGCAGCAGTACTACTAGAAGCTGGATCTGTGGGAGGATCACTAGACTGTTCTGGTGCAGTCTTCCGCAAGTTCCCCTTGCTCTTGCTAAATGTGATCTTGTTAAGGGGTCACATCTGTGGCGACCTCCACTCAGTAGCCGACATTGTAAACCCCGATCGGAGTAGGAGGTTAGATATCAGCAGTGCAAATGGTAGACTACCTCTACTGGAAAAACGTGACTCCAATCGAATGCAGAGGAATAAATACAATGCTAGATCAATGGGATCCCCCATGCTATCCGCAGCAAGAATCTGGCTCGATCGATCCTGAAATTAGTCTTGTGTTTATTTGGATTGATGTTATAGCCAACAATCAACTTAAGCATTATGAAAAATGCTATACAATCGGCCTGTCAGATCACCTTGCTCCCATCATATGGAGAAGTCGATGGGTCTCACAGTAGCTGAGGCACCTGATCATCAGTGAGACAATCACCAGGTAGATCCTCATCCTCACTACCATCCTCACTAGCATCCGAATCTACATTCGGGGCTAGCGTTGAGGAAGCGGCCGGTGTGTTGGAATCAAATGGTGCAGCTGCTAGTCCTCGTGTAGCCACTGCAAGATATGCGTCGGCCATGCGCAGGATGTCAAGGAGAAACTCAACAATAATGCGAAGAGAGAAATTAATACTCACTCCCCGAACAGATAAGGTGTAGAACAGAGCATCAGTGCCAAGTTCTCTTATGGCACAGTAGAACTCACTGACCATCTCTGGATATGCAGTCTGTCGCTGCTCACAGATCGGTATCCATCTCTGCTCGGTGAAGATGGTTTATATGCTCCATCCCTCTCATGAAAGATCGGAGAAGTCAGACAAAATGACTAGACGCTCGACAAGTATAGGCCTCGTCTCCTGAGCATGAGCTGCTCCACTACTTTGGCTCGGCTGATTTCTCGCACGTTTTCTTCCATTGGATGCCATTGATATACTGTTTAACCATAAGGAAAGTAAGAATATAATTAACCATAATATTTAAATTATATTAATGAATAATTATATTATATTGAACTGAATTGAAATAACTAGTTCAAACGGAACATATTCTGTTTGAACTAGTAAAATCTATTCGAATGGATTGTTCTATTCATTTGAACCGGCAATCTTTGTTCATTCGAACAAATTTATTTTGTTCGAACATAAATAATGTTGTTTGGCAACTGAGAGTTTGAAAGGTTCAAACGAAAATAAGCCAAACAGCCATGTCTAAGTCAACTCAACTCCGAACTGAAAAACTTCCTATTTAGATGTTATCCTTTGTTTTAATCGGTAGAAATGATTAAGAAGTGAAACCCAATCATTTCTATCGATTATTTTGATGTTATTTCTACGAAATACACCAAAATGGGAGGATTTCGGATTCAAAATCCATTCCCCCCAAACATAACCCATTCTTGCAAAACACTAAATAATAGAGATGGAGAATTGACTCATACCTCTTAGAAGTTCAAATGTGGGGTTGCTATGGCGGTTGAGTGGCGGTTTTCGCGGAGGAGATAAGGGGCGAACTCTGAGGCTCTCGGTGGCTGCTAGTTCGAATGTGAGAGTTTTGTTTCATTGTAATCGAACTTGGTATACAATGACTGTGGCATTATATTTATAATTATATTACTAATAGTAATATATAATAATACTAATATTACAAAGTACAAAAGTATAAAAAAAAAAAAACTAATAATAGCATTATAATACTTTTAAGTAATATATTTAGTATATTATTTGTAAATATATTTATTCTATTATACTAAGTACATACTAAGTACATACTAAGTACTTAGTATAATTACAATGGCTTAATTATATAGCTACTATATATAAGTTATGATAACTATACAAGTTAATATAATTAATATAAATATAGCTATAGTAGTTATTAGTTATATAGCTACTATAGTGTAAGTATTATATATAGTTACTATATAGCTATAGCTATTATAAGTTATGATAACTATACAAGTTAATACAATTTATATAAATATAGATATAGTAGCTATTAGTTATATAGCTACTACAGTGTAAGTATTATATATAGTTACTATATAGTTATAATAGTTATTAACTATAGTAGTTATTAGTTTTATTAATATAGTTAATATATATATATATATAGCAACTATTAGTTATATAGCTACTACAGTGTAAGTATTAAAAGTTAGGATAACTATACAAGTTATCATAACTATTATAACTACTATGGTTACTATAGTTTCTAGTTACTATTATAAGTTATGATAATTATACTTATTATATTTTATATTACAAGATAGTCAGTTATATAATATATAGTGCAAAATTAGAAGACCAAAAGTATATATATATTAATAAGTACTATATATTAATAGTTAGTATATAGTATAAGTATTATATTAACTATTAGAACAAAAGTATATTATATATTATCAATTATAATATAAAATATAAGCTACAGTATATATATATATATATTATATACCATATAATATTAAAATATTGTATACATTAGTTCGAACTCAATAACGGAACCGTTCGAACGGTTTTATTTCATGGAATGTATTTGGAGGGAAACTTCGCGTCAAATATTCTGAATGTTTGTTTATTCAAACGTGAAAATACGTCATTTGAACGCACTGGTCGAATAGTGTTATGAAAATACTCTTTGAGGCTGTCTACATTTGAAAAATATTCCAAAGAATATTCTTATTTGTTAGTTCGAACAACAATATTACATGTTCGAAAGTGAAATAAATCGCAGCAGATTTGGCGCTTATTCGTTTTGATTCCATGATTTTGATATACTAGTGGCTGTACACTGATTTGTGGTTTGTAGTTTGTGGTTCTTGCTTTGTGGCTGGGTCGTGATTTGTGGGTTTTCGTGGTCAACTATGTGTTTGTGGTTTGTGGTTTGTGGTTTGTGGTTCTTGCTACTTCTAGATGTGGTTTGAAGTAAAACAGAGGGAAACTCTCACCACATTCTTGCATTTCTTTTTCTTTTTGTTTAATTTTCTCCTATTTCCTTGAACAACGTTCTGGAAGCTTATTTTCTTTCTTTAAAAAACTCGATGAGATGAGAAATGTATCTAAAAGGGTGTAACCCTACAAAGCCCTATTTGAAAAGAGACATGACTATTCCTTGGATGTAAAAGACCCGATTTACAACATAGTCCTTTATGAAAACCACTTTCTTGTAAAAATTGATTTAGAAAAACGTTCCTCCAAAATACAAAACAAATATATATTTCTCTTTATCTCAAATATGTTTTCAGGTGTTTTTCTTCACGTTTTAAAGGAGTTGAAAACACATAAAAGATGATAGTTCTTATTGTTGGTCCTTTGCTACAATTAATGGTCACTATTTGGCTGCTTCCTTTGTTGTAATGTCACTCAACGATTTTTAGGTGACATAAATGTGCTAACATAAAGTGCTTTGTACATATGGAATAGAATATCATGCATCTCATTTGATGGTATCCTCATTTAAACTGGATATGTTGTACATGCATCCAAGTGTTTTATGCATTTTGTCTTGCTGAACATGGATTCATTATTATTTAAACCTTAACATGATTTAGAGATATTTGGATAGTGAGTTGAGATGACATGAGTTGTGAATAGTAGTGAGATTGTTGAGTTAAGATGAGTTGGTTTTTAAAAATTTATGTGTTTGAATTTAGAAGAGAGATTAGATGGTTAACTTTTTTAGGGATTTGATAGTTGTGGGTCCCACCAATTATTTCGTAGTGCTTATAATGATCTAGTATTATTTATAATCATCCTTATCTTTAAATATGTTCCAACTCCCGACAGAGTGAGCCACCCTTTTCACCTATGACTAAGCTACCCCTGCCACCACAATATTTCTACATCACTGTATTACGGGAACCTAGAAGGGCAATACGTTATATTTTGGCCAAAATCTAATTCACTTTCAGTTGCGAACATAGGATAAGAAATAAATGAGTAGTCAAAGCCCCAATCTCTCTGTCCACAATAATATAGATATCGTCTTCTAAGGGTCTGTTCTTCCCTATTATTCTCATTTCTTGTCGAAGTATTCTCACCCAAATCGCCAGAACCCATATCATGTCTGCCAGGCTTTCTACAAAGTGTTTGCTCATCCATGTAATGGACTAGTTTCACTTTGGTGCACCCACATCTATCTTTCACCAAACCATTAGAGTGGCTCCTCATCTTTGCCTTCCACTCTCACTTGATTGGTGGTCTGTCTCCTTGTGCTAGTGCGGTTCTCACATCCTCCGATCCTTACAAGGAATTGCATCCTTGAAATTCAGGAATGGCTCTCCCTTGTATGGCCTTCCAAGGGAGGAGATGTAGACGGGGATCCGTCGATTCCGCCGATCACCTCTGGGTTAGCAAGCTGACCTTCACCATCTTATATCGGGATATGATATATATTCTCATGTCTCCTCCATTTGCTTCTTCGACATTCTCCGCCGGTTGGGCTCTCTCATATCCTAGCTCCTTCGCTAGATTTTACTTCATAGGACATTGGTGAATCCTCACCCTAGTCCTCATTTTGCTTGTTAGTTCTAGCAATACTCACTTCTCGCCTCCTTGTGCCATGACTATGCCATCGTGGTTCAGCATTTCTGATATTAAGATTCTAGGCCTCCGAGAACTCTCTTCATCTTGGTGGCATTCCTCCTCCATTCTTCTTCGTTTGACTTCTAATCTCACCGACTCATGCTGTTCTTCTAGAAACCGATGAATTATTTTAGGCAGCATTGCAACCCTTTGGGTAGTCCTTTTCTCTCACACCATGGTTCTGGTACAGAGGGTTGTAAGTGTTGTGGTCCAGAGGAGTAAATTGGAGGCTTACCTATAGCCTTACTCTTGCCCTAGATTTGACTTATTTACCCTTGCCTCATGCATTACGGCAAACTCATTACGACCCGAATAAATATGGAAAATGTTCTTGTGTGACCCATTTATGTTACTCGGTATACCCCTTGTTTTCTGCATGTCCCCTGGACCTTTAGATCCACACTACGATACGAATTTAGACTGCAATCTCACTTATTTAGACCGTAATCTCTGCTTCTTCAAGTCTAAGATTTGTATTGGTCTTTATAAATAAGTGAGATTCAGTTGTAGTGGAATTAGATCCAAAATAATTACTCAAGGTTGCTAATTCCTAAAACTTTTCCTTAACAAGGAAACGTGAGACACGTTGTGAATCCCTTCGTATTCAATTGGTAATGCAAATTGATACGCTACTAGGCCTACCCTTTCCATTACTTGGTATGGTCCAGTGTACCTCGGGGCTTAATTTCCCTTTTAGCCCAAATCTCTTAACTCCCATAATAGGCGATTCCTTGAGGTACACCTAGTCATATTCCTAAAAGGTCAACTCCCTTCTTTTTATGCCAACATAGCTTCTCTAGTTACTTTGAGTAATAGCCATCCTTGCTTGTATGAGTATGACTTGTTCTCTCAACTCTTGGATGATCTCTCGTCCAATTACTCTACTTTTCCTACTTCATCCCAACATATCGGCCATCTACATTTCCTCCCTTACAATGCCTCGTAGGGAACCATTTGGATGGTTGTCAAATAAGTGTTATTATATGCAAACTTAATAAGTGGGACCTGACTTTCTCAGGTCCCTTAAAGTTCAATATACATGCTTTCAACATTTCCTCCAACGTCTGAGTGCTTCTTTTCGACTGTATGTCGATTTGGGTATGGTAAGCACTACTAAATTTTAGCTTAATGCACATCGTCTTTGGTAAACTCCTCTAAGAATAAGGCATAGATCTTGAATCTCGGTCTGGTACTATAGCATTGGGAACTCCGTGTAACCTAACTATCTCAATGTGTAGTAGTGACGTATAAAAAGTTGGCACTCTTAGTCAACCGATCTATAATTACCCATATGGCGTCCTTACCATTGGGGTTTGGGGTAACCTAACCACAAAATTCATGGTGATGTCTTCTCATTTACATTTTGAAATAGGCTAGGGCTATGGGTTCCCAATCAGTCTTTGATGCTCGGCTTTCACCCTATGACACGCAGTGCATCTTTGAATAAAGTGGGCGATGTCCTACTTCATTCCTTCGCACTAGAACCCTTTCCTAAGATCTTGGTACATCTTCATATCTCTAGGGTGTATCAAATATGGTTAGGAATGGGCTTCGACTAGTATTCGTTCTATAGTTTTTGAATTAGCCGGATCTACTTTTCGGCACCTATACAATAGGGTTCCATCCTCGACCAAACTAAAATGTAGAGGTCCCCTATGTTCGCATACTTTGTCGAATTTCTAACAAATTTTGATCATTTTTCTGCTAATCCTTTAGCTCATCAAATTCGCTTACTCTCAATTATTATATGGAATTTAGGATTTCCTCCAGTGGCAAATCCTTTATCAATAGGTGTTTCATCCCTTCCAAAAGTGAGTGCACCTCTATTGAATCTCCCACGACTTTTGCTCTCGATTCACGACCTAGTGCATTGATGATTAAGTTGAGTTTCCTGAATGATACTTGATTTCACACTGATAGTCGCTAATGGTTTCCAACCATACCCGTTGCCTCATTTTGAGATTATTTTAGTTAAAGAGATGTTTCAAACTCTTGTGATCTATGTATAACTCACACTCTTCACCATATAAGTAGTGCCGCCAAATCTTCAAGACAAACACCACTGCTGCCAGTTCCATGTCATGAGTAGGATAGTTCTTTCCATGGTCCTTCAATTGCCTGGACACATAAGCCACTATTCTCTGTCCTTGCATTAGGATGCAACCTAATCCATACTTTGACGTGTCACTAATCACCACAAATGGTTTCTGAGGCTTGAGCAAAGCTAGAACAGGGGCCATGGTCAATCTCCTCTTTTGTTCTTCATAGCTCCACTCACACTTGTTAGTCCAAGCGAATTTAACATTCCTCTTAGTTAACACTATGAGAGGGCTTGACAACCTAGAGAACCCTTCCAAAAACTTTCAATAGTAACCAACTAAGCTAAAAGAACTCGTCACCTCGTGCACCGAGGTAGATTGTTGCCATTCCACTACTGCCTCAATCTTACTTTGGGCAACTGCGACTTCTTCCTTGGATATCACATGACCAAGGAATTTTACTTCCTCTAGCCAGAACTCACACATGTTGAGTTTGGTGAACAATTGATGCTCTTTGAGTTTCCCCAAAGCTAATCTTAAATGATCCTCATGATCTCCAGCACTCACAGAATAGAATACTATATCATCTATGAACACTACTACAAACAAGTCCACGAATGGCAGAAACACCCTATTCATAGTGTCGATAAAAGCCGCTAGGGCGTTAGCTAACCAAAAGGGCATCACTATAAACTCAAAATGGCCATACCTTGTTCAAAAACATGTCTTTATTATTTCACCTTCCTTAATCCTCAATTAGTGATATCCTGACCTAAGATCAATCTTAGAAAACACTGCAGCTTCTAGCAGCTGGTCAAACAAATCGTTTATCCTTCGTAGTGGGTACCCATTCTTTATGATTGACTTATTCAGTTTTTGATAATCGATGCACATCCCAAGGGTTCCATCCTTCCTTTTCACGAATAGCACTGGTACTCCCTAAGATGAGATACTAGGCTTGATAAACCCCATCATTAACAACTCCCATAGTTGGATCTTCAATTATTTTAGTTCGTTTGGTGCCATCCTATAGGGCGCCTTGTGTACTGGAACTATCCTTGGTTCTATCTCAATCGAGAACTTGATTTCTCTAGGAGGGGCCAATCTTGATAGTTCTTTGACCACCTTTAGAAATTCACTTCCTACTGGTATATCCTTGATCGTATCTGGAATTGACTTTAACTTGCTTTCTCGGAAGGTCTGATCTTTCGTTCCAAGTATGCATAATTTCACTATCCTCTACTGGCAATCTATACTCGCAAAGTGGCTAAACAACCATTCCATACCTAAAATGACATCGAATCCCAACAAATCAAATACTATTAGGTTCGCCTCCTATAGGACTCCACCTATCTATAAGGGGCACTCCTTAATGCTTTTGGTACAGAACATCGTTTCTCTGTTGGATAATGCTATTGAGAGTTCTTATCCCACCAAATCCATCCGAAGACCAATCATCTTGGCGAAAGCAATGGACACAAATGATGGGTGGCACCCAAGACAAATACTATACTCATGCAAAAATGCTATATCCTAACTCATCTTGTAACGGCCAACCAATTTACTACTTATACAACGTTCCTGGGAATATGACTAATCAATCGCAGGTTGAGGTTTTGCACCGGTGATGATGCCTGCTTCATGGGTCTCTAGAGTGTCTTCATTGACTTCTCTAGAGTGAAGGCAGACAGTTTGCCTTGTAAGGTTCATTGACTTCTCCTACTCGTTGCATCAAAATTGCCTGGGGAAATCTTTGGCATAGTGTTTTGTCTGCCTACAGTGATAACACAAGATCAGAGTTGGACGAAAATCTCCCTCATGAGCCTATGACAACTACCGCACACTGGCATCAGTCCTCCCATGTGTGCTCTAGGGGTAGTTGGCAGTCGTCCTCCCATCCTAGACATGAACTTCTAAGGGACACCCAAACTACTTCCCTCGCCAATGAATGTTCTCTTCTTCAGGCTAGTGGGTACAACCAACGAATTGCGCTGTTCTCATTTCAGGTTTATTTTCTTAAACTTGCCTGCGCCCGAGCCCATATGGGGCAGGTAAATTGGCCTAGTGGGCCAGATACGGGGCCCGGCCCAACAAATACACTAACAATTGTCTCACACTCAACACACAATATTCAGTCCAAGTTTCATCATGAATTTTCTTCGAGTAGAAACTAAGATGCCCTAACTTACTACATGGTTCAAGTACAACTGCAATCAACATAAACAAATTCAGCCTATCCAAGGACTCCCAATATTTATCATATTTCCTTCTCATGCTTGTGACCATGCTCATCAAACAATAGTTATCACTCTGACTCGCCCTAATCAACTCTTTTTGGAGTTAACAAATCTTCTAAGAATTGGTGCTCGCCTAGACATACAAAGATTAAGAAAATCTCATAGTCATATCATAAGAAATTTCTAAAAACATTACAAATATCTGCATTGTCTCCCACTCCTCAACTTTAGGAGGCCATGTGCGTCCATCAACGAAGTAAGAGAGGAGATTGTAATTCTCACTCTCCATCTACATAAAAACCTTCTCAAACTTCTCATATGCATCTAGCATCAAATATGTTGAGTTTCATCGAGTTGGGACATCAAGAAACAATATTTTCTTACAATCAGTTTATTCTTTCTTTGCACATCTCTTAGACTTCTCTAATATTGTAGGGTAGAAACACACATATCTAATCGCATTATGAACCATTATGATGGATTATGACACTCCCTCAAACCCTTATAGCACAACATCTCATGTGCATATGTTATCCCCCAGCATATTCCCTATCAAAAACTATCTCAAATATTCAATTGCAAGATTATTTGAGCTTGTATTATCAATAGTTACGGTAAATATCATTTTAATGCCCCAATCAAGAAAGCACGATTCAACATACCTCCTAATAGTCTCCCATCGATGATTAGGAATTAAACAAAAATTAAGAATTGTTTTTGTGCAATTTCCAATTCCTATAAATAAAATGTACTGTTAGACACATATAATTAAGATTTTGTATCGATATCCATATATCAGTAGTCAATAAAATTCTCATGCCATCTTTAAAAAACTTTTTTAACTTTCCCTTTTTCAAGGCAAACAACTACATTCAATCTCTTGCAACCACAACGCAACCTGACATTTAAAACCGAGGTTCAAGAGACCAACACAACTTCTTAAACCCTCGCCCTTCCACAACTCTAAATACTCATATATAATTATCATTTATGTAATCACCAAACTCACAACCTCTTCACTATACTTGTGTGTTACAAGGGTTATCATTGCCCCCTCTCTTCAAGTGTTCAACCACCAATATTATTTGGTACCTATCAAATGACCTACGTTTAGGAGGATTTTTTGGACATCCAGACAAATGGTTTTGCATGGTTGAAGTCTCATTCACCTTTAAGTAGCAAGTGTACATCTTGTCCTAATAGTTACACTTCGCCTTAGCTCATCTACGGGGCAACCCCCTAACTTCTTAAAATGAACCCAAACTACTAACACATCATTCCCTTTCCGTTTCTTAGGATGTAGATAAGTATTGTGGGTAGGGCACTCGAGGGTCCTAATGTTTGGGTATCTCTCAAATTATCTCCCAAGTTTGTGGTCGGTTCATTTGAGTCGACATCAAATGGAGTTGACGAAGAATCCATCTAACATGTAAAAGACAAAAACAACTACAAAACGGAAAACAAAACAAAACACATGTTCCAAACACAAAAATAAAATCCACAATTACATAGTAGCTAGTTTGACATGGCAAATATCACAAGTCTAAGATTCTCAAATCTAGATTTTAGTTCACTCATCTTTCCACAATTCACATCACAACAACGTCACAACAACATATTCAATGAACAATAATTTAATTTTTAAATTTTTTCATGAAAAAAATACACAAAACAAAATATATAGATCACTCAAAGTGGGAAATAGGTTCCCTGTTACTATTCACTCCTAACCCAAACGATTCAAAAATCTGCTCCAACATTTGAAATGCCTATACATAGATGGATAAACAAGTTAGATAGCAAATAATAAGGAGAATATAGATTAAAACTAAGGGAAACCGAGTTTCAAACTTATTGCTTATGGTGACAGTGACGAGCGAAGGCCAACGAGGATGATGGGACGCACGAGGAGCATGTTCATGTTGTGGGATTGCCAGACAACAATTTTTGGACCACCAGTGAACCTCCAGACTGAGTGGAGTGAGAGCCGTGAGCGAGAGAGAGTCAAGATGGAGAGGTTCAAGAGAAGGGAAAACTTTATTTAAATTGATGAAACGATGTGTAGAACCCAAAGTCTCAAAGCTTCATATAATTATATATCTACATATGGATTTTGATGATAACAAATGAATTCAAGCATAAAAAAATCTCAAACTTACACAATGAAACCAAGCACATCAATGAACCAAGCATGAGCAAGAAAGGGAAAATGCTTACAAATAAAGCTCTTAGAGTAATTTTGTACATCTCTTAATAAAATTCAAAATTGGATTAAGGTTCAAAGTTAATATTTTCTCATAAAGTATCAAATTTCATTTTCTACATGTGCATGACATATTTGAAAATTAAAATTTTGAATTTTGAATTTTTTAAATATGATTGATTGTCATCTTTCACATGTGCATGATATGATTAAAAGTTTGAATTTTAAAAAATTTGAAAAAAGATTGATTATCATCTTTCACATGTGCATATTTTGTTTGAAACTTTTCAAAAGTGATTGATGCAATTTTTGACATATTCAAAAGGTAGATGATTTTATTTGAAAATTTTGAAATTAAATAATGCTCTTTTTGGCATATGCAAAAAGTAAAAGATTAGGTTTGAAGATTTTCAAAAGTGATTGATACTCTTTTTGACATATGCAAAATGAAGATGATTTTGTTTGAAAATTTTGAAAAATAAATCATGCTCATTTTGTCATATGTAAAAAGTAAAAGATTATGTTCGAAGTTTTTGAAAAGTAAATCATGTTCATTTTGAAAAGTAAAAGATTAGGTTGAAAAAGTGAATAATGTTGTCTTTGACAATTACAAAAAAAAAAAAAAAAAAAAATTATTTGAAAATTTTGAAAAGTGAGTAGTGCTCCTTTTTGACATGTGAATCTTTTTAAATTTGAAAATGAAGTCTCATATGCCTATAAATAGCTCATTTGAAATCTTCAAATTTATAGCAGACACAACAACAAGAGCATATGCACATCATTGCAAGTTTTACAACATTCATTCAAAAGTTTCAATCTCTCTTCTCTAAACATTGAGCCTTAACCTTTGTTCATTTCGAGATAGATATAATTTTACGCTGTATTGTTCTTATTTTACTCATTGAGGAATGTTTTTTGATAACCTACCAACTCTCAGCTCTTGTATCAGTAAAAGGGTATGTACAACTCTTGTGTGTGTAGAAGAATTTTTTAAACTTACAGACGAAATGGAAGGATATAACTAATTAAAAACAAAACTTTATTCTTAAGAGCTACTAATATTATTGTTGGAAATATTTTCAATTGCCGCTATGTGCTCCACTTTGTACGTACGTACGATATATGTAGAACCTAACATTTTTCTGATTAAATTGAGCTTAGCTACAACATCTCTCATGTCCATTCATTGTTATGGCTCTTCAAGAGAACATGCAACTCCAATCTGAAAAATCAAAACCAAGCACTCTTGAGTTATGTTTTTTCTTTTAATATTGTTGTTATTTTGTCTATTATCTCTAGTCTCCTCTTCCCTTTCTTGAAAAAGACTTGGATCTGCAATTTCTACTACTCCTTAAGGCAAAGCTATCTTGACAAAGGAATGTAGGATTAGAGTGCACTGAAAAATGTCATCAGTGGGTCTCTTTCCTTTGAACATTTCTAATAAAAGGATCCCATAACTGTACATGACACCATGGGTCGACACCTCATTTCCCATACCATACTCTGCAATTTGAAGCACACGCTACATTAGAATGCAACACTAGTTCTTTTAAAAAAAAGGCATTTCTGTTAACAAAGAAATGATAGAAAGGTTTTTTTACCAGGAGCAGCATAACTGATAGTTCCCTTTAATCCAGTAGTGCCAGAGTGAGTGGTAGAAGAGTTATAGTTGCTTCCAGGAGAGAATCTTGCTATCCCAAAATCACCCAAGTATCCAATCATTTCAGCGTCGAAAAGAACATTGCTCGGCTTTAGGTCACAATGAATGATTTGTGTTTGACAATGATAATGTAAATATTCCAATGCACTAGCGACATCAATGTCGATATCCAACCTTTGAAAAAGATCAAGATTTCTTTGGTCCTGATGCACTTCATTTTCTGTACCAATTGGATGCAACCATTCCTTAAGGCTTCCGTTGACCATGAACTCATAAACTAGAGCCTTAAAATCATTACCATAATAATCAACACTTGAACAAACTGTAAGAAATTTTACAAGATTTCGATGTCTGATGTTTCTCAAGGCTTCACACTCAACAAGAAAGCTTCTGAAGGAACCATGACGCAAGAGGTTGAGGACATTGACAGCAATTATAGTTCCACTCTCATTAATAACTCCTTTATAAATTGATCTAAAACCACCCACTCCAAGCAAATTTGCTAAAGAAAATCCATATGTGGCTTTTAGGAGACTTTGTAAGAAATTTAAAAGCAAATTTCTTGAAGAACTTGATATTGACACTTTTTGCTTCTTTCTCAACCATGAAACAAACAGAAGGTACAGCACCGAAGTAACTGATCCTTCAAAGTTGCCAGGCTCTTTGAAGTTGCATGTAGGCAAGTACATCTCAGGAATTCCCTCACATAGTTTATTATTCCCTGCAACTAAAGCTGAACTTAAATTCTTGAAAATGCGATCTGTTGGCATTGACCCCTCAAAATTGTTGTATGATATATCTAAGAAGTGGAAGGACTTCATATCCACAAGAAGGTCAGGGATTTTTCCCGATAAATTGTTCCAAGAAAGATTTAATTCTTGCAGTCCTCTCAAAGAGCCAAAACTTGGCGGAACAATTCCTTGGAAGGAGTTTCTTCCCATGCTTAGAATTTCCAACTTAATGCAACTGCCAAGACTGCTAGGAATTTCACCATATAACATGTTATCTGAGATATATAATTGACCAAGATTCTGAAGATTTCCAACTTCCATGGGAAGAGGACCCGTTAGACCGTGAGTAATTTGGATTCAGAGATGAGTTGAGATGGGCTGAGATGGTTTGTAAATAGTAGAATAAAAATTGAATAATTTATTATATTTTGTATGAAAATTTAAAAAAGTTGTTTTGGGATTTGAAAAAGTTGAATTGTTTATTATATTTTGTGTGGAAATTTAGAAAAGTTGTAAGGATAAGATGAGATGAATTGAGTTGGGTTTTGAATGCAAACAAGGCCGTCAAATCTAGGCGAATTGCTAAATATGAAAGACCAAAGATCTTTATGGGTATGGAACCATTGAAATTGTTATGAGAAATGTCGAGTGTGACCAAACATTTGTAATTGGCTAGACTTGATGGGATTCTTCCACCAAGGTTATTTCCCCACAAAACCAGTTGAAGTAACAATGTTGACTTTCCAAGTGAACATGGGATGTTGCCTGAGAGATTGTTTCTCGATAGATCAAGTCTCTTCAACTCGATAGCAGGTGGAATGTTACCTGACACTTGATTCTCTTGCAAGTATAATACTTCTAAGTGACAAGATTCAAGATCCCACTCGGAATCATTCCAACTACTTTATTTTGAGATATTACAAACATTCTTAGGGTCAATGACAAGTTACCGATGCATTCGGGTAAGACACCCCCAAAATTGTTTTTCTAGTACCAAAACCTCTAACATGGTGGCATTGGTCAATGAGAATATAAAACTCAATTCATCAACTTCTCCACTTCCCAAGTTGTTCTCAAAAGTAGTAAATATTTTGAGGTTAAGCAGCTTTTCCAAAGAAGGCACATTTCTAGTAAATTTGTTTGCTGTAATCTGAAGTACCTCCAAATTTGAGGCATTGAATATTGAAGGAGGAATGGAACTAGTAAATTGGTTAGAGACAATGGAAAAGTCTCGAAGATTAAGAAGAGTAGTTATGCCCAACTCCAAAGGAAGAGTCCATCGAGGGATGGTACCTAAAAGCTTATTTCCATAAAGTACAATAGCAGTAAGATTTCTGAGTTGGCCTAGAGCATTCAGACTACTCCCACCCAAATTATTTGATGATACATAAATTTCTTCAAGTGAAGATAAGTTCCCAAGGGATAGAGGAATACTTCCTGTTAAGTCTGTTGTTGTGTGCGTGAAATCCTTGAAGCTTTGACAAAAAGCTAAACTCGGTTGGTCTGGGCTTTTTTTTTTTTTTTTAAATCCATAGACAAAACGACGCCGTTTTGTCACAAAGAAAACAACACTGTTTTGTTTAAAGGGTTTTTTTTTATATATATAATTATATATATATATATATGTAGTATGGGGCTGGGACCCCTCTGTCCCCTGCCACCTCTTGGGGCCGCGAAAGGGTCTGGACAGCCAACGGCAGGGCCCCGCTGCCCACCCTTGTGGAGCCTAGGGGATGCCTGGTCACCTATGCGCTGGGTGCAGAGCTGAGTATCACTCATTATGAAGTCACATGCACAGTCATTACTCGTCGTGTGACTAAGGGAGCCAAAGTTTTTGGATGGTCCCTAGGGGAGACCATGGTGTATACCTTAATTAAATGGTGACTTTTCAAAAGAAAATGTGATTTTGAGTGTGTGGTTTTTTCTGTGAAATTTGGGTTAGTACTGATGTCATAATAATGGTAAATTTTAGCATTCTCAGAAATTTCCATTTTTATATAGTTTCATATTTTTCCATGCTAGTATTTTTGGGTGTTAGTTTTTTGTTTCACTTACTGAAATTTTGTGAAATCTCACTACGGTGTCCCCTCTGCGAAACCGTAGACTCTGATGTAGAGGATGGTTATGACCTTGGAGGTTCAACTTCGCCTGAGGTGTGAAGACTGAGGGCCTTTTTCCCTTGGGAGTAGTGTTGATTTGACGTTTTTATTTTTAGCGGATGATTGTATTATTTTATGTCAGTGTTTGGGAGACTGGTGATTTATGGTTTTGCCGGGTGATGTAATTTTAACTTATGGTAATGTTCGTATTTTTTTTTGCCCTTAATATTTACCATTGTGACTTAACTGCACACTTTTATATTGCATACTTGCACACACTTGCTTCCACATTGTGCTAGGGGTGTTTGACCCAAGCGGCCAACACCCAGGCGTTAGGACTCCTACCGAAACCCAAGTACGGGTCGAATCCATAAGTCACTAGGTACAATACCATAATTCTAGACTTCAATTTTAGTACGATAGGCTTGAAAATTTGGGTAGTTAGACTCTACTTTTATCGAAGTCGGCTAAAATTTTCAGTGTGATAGGTACGAATCTTTAGTATAGTAGTCTTGAACATTTAGCAATTAGGCTTGTATTTGAAATATCAAGCTTAATTTAATCAGAAAAAAGCTTTTAAGAGTGGAACGAAAAGAGGCAATCGAAAATATTTTCAACAATATATTAATAGCTTTTAATGATAAAATTTTGTTTTTAATAAGTTGCATCCTTCCATTTCGTGTGTAAGCTTAATAATTTCTACTTTTTGTTATTACCTTTACAATAAAAATAAGACTCCTCATCTGCTTATTGCTTTTGGGTAACCATTATTTTCTTCTTTGGCTTCCCCACCATTTAATTTTTATTCCATTTTCTTATTAATTTTCTAATAAATAAATATTCATTTGAAAAACAATGCAACAAAACTAAAGACAATCGAGAAAATCATAGACATGACACAAAGATTTACGTGGTTCGACAACGTGCTTATATCCACGGAATTTAAAAGGGTCGTAAATGATTCTAATTATAAGTACCAAAGAATTTAAAATACATCACACCATAATATCTTGTCATAAACTAATGTGCAAAAGAATAATATAGCCAGCTGGTCTCATTACAAATAATCAAATACAACACTTGATCAAAACATGGGGAAAAGCCTGAATCCTCAATCCTTTAGCGGTGCTGGATCTCTGTGCTCATAACCACCTCAAAACTCTTCCTCTGCATCAAAATCTACAGTCTAGAGGAGTGGGACCATAGGTGGGACTACCACTGTGTGATTTCTAGAAAATTCAATAAGTGAAATTAAGACGAAACTCAAAGATGCAAGTGCAACGGAAATGAAGATTTGAAATTTATAGATGCAAAGAAAATTAACTCATATATACCAAGTTATAGGTTTCTGAGCAACATATCAAAATCCACATTTACCGAGTAACAATGCTAAAAACTCACAAACACCAACCACTCACTTGAGGGCATCAAGCCATCCGAGCAACTTGAGAACAAACTCAAAAGCCCATTTTTAAAACATCCAATTTAATTCATATCTGCACCACAATCTCCCTTATATTGACCATAACAAAGTGATGGTCAAGCATCCTTTAGCTTCCACCAACAGAGAGGCAATGACATCGACTTGATAGCGTTACCATCTTTTTTAAGCCAGTTGGCCTAGCAACAACTCAGGTGATGTCACTCAGTATTATGTACTCCCAAGTGACTATAAAAGCTCTACCGAGATAATGTCTCATCTCGACTTAGGTTCATGATATACACACACCCACATAAGCCAATTCATTCATTTTATTAATGTGCGCACCATGGTCTCGATTTAAATGAACTTTATGCCGAACAACACAGGCAATAGTGATCAAATCCAAAACAATACACATCATAGCTATTCCAACTTAAAATTGGCAAACACAAACAAATATACAACTTCCCACAGAATCACATCCACAAATTCAAGCTCCCAGTCGACAACAGCCCAAGCAAGCCCTTAACCCATAAGCCCATTGTTCTAACCTCAAGGATGATTTCAACAACCAGGTTTACAAAAGATTCTCACAATACAGAGGCAAAACATGATCTACAATCATTTAAGCAAAATGTTAAAGCATGTGATACCAAAATTTTATATGTGTGAAACAAAGATGATTGTGTTTAGCAACAATATCAATCACATTCCATCATCATAGAGGCAAGCACGTGAACAACAAGCATAATCATCAAACCCTAATTACCACCCATCCTCGACCTTGGTGGCGAGAGCCACTTACTTCGTGCGGTGGGGAAATTTTTGGATGCATGCCAATGCTTCGATCTTCTTCTCCAAAGTAGAGTGACGAGAGGCAATCGGCAATGGTAAAGGATTATTGCAGTGCAGGCTTTGGCAGCAGTGGTGCACGACGACTGTGAACAAAATAGGAGAGAGAGAGAAAGAGAGAGAGAGAGAGAGAGGTCTAGATAGAGGCAGAAAGTGAAAATGAGGAGTCTATAAAGGTTAGGATGGCTTACCAGTATGATGGACTACGTTGGCAGCTTGCACAACATCGACGGAAGCAAGTAACAAAGTTTAGTAGCACATGGCGACAACAACATGGCTAGACGTGGAGTGTCGGCCTCTTTCGATCACGATTGCAGAACTGTAGAGAGAGAGAGATAGAGACAACACGAGATACAAAGAGAGAGAGGCCGGGGGAGTGTTTAGTGCAATGGAGCCCCTACAGTCGTGGTGTGAGTACACAATGTTGGCGACAAATGGCGATGGTTTGGAGTGGCTAATGAGAGATGTAGCAGAGAGAGAAATAGAGAAATAGAAAAATAGAGAGGAGAGAAGCGAATAGAGTGAGTGAGAGAGATGAATAGAAAGGAAAGGAAGACATAGAGTGGAAGGGAGCTGTCTGAGGGGTATCTATGCAACAAAGGGGAAGATGAGAGAGAGAGAGAGAGGGGTTGGGTAGAGGAGAGTGGAAAAAGGAAGAAGACATAACCCTAGGCCTTAACAGGCTGGGCTCTTGGGCCTGGGCTTTTGGCTGGGTATCACAATCCGGGTTTTCGAGATTCGCAAATTTGAACACTCAAATTGTACCCAAAAATCCGGATACCCAAACTGGACTTTTAATAATAAAAATCATTTTTTTGCAAAATTCGGGTAGGTTGGCCGGCCACTTTCAATGAAGGAACTAGCTATCCCCTCATGGTATTGAGTGATAACAATATTTGCAATATTTGTAGACTCTTTTGGTTTTTCCTTTCATTTCCTCATTCATTTTGGCAATTAATGGTTCTAATAAAATGTGCATATATATGAAGCTTATCCAAAGTCCTTTTTGATGTTGTAAGATGTTTAGCATAGCTTACACCCTTATTTAAATATAAAACATTGATCAACGCAAAATATAAAAACATGGATCAACTGAAAATCATCCAGAGATAACATACAACCAACCTAAAAAGCTACACTAGTAAATCCTAGTAAATCAAGAAAAAAGGATCAGAAAATTTTAGTAGCGCCTAGAATTCTAACGATCGAAGAACCTCCTAAAACTTTGGTATTGTTCCCCACCGAGAAAAAAGGATCAGAAAATTTTGGTTTACGCCCGAGAATAAGAAGAAAGAAGACGAAGGTGCTCCACTTGGCACAGAGATGCCTAAAGCTAATTTAACTTCAAAGAGAGTTAAAAGCTAAAATCTGGACTGGATGACATAATATAAATCCATGACAACCTATACATCCCTTTGAATGGTCCAACCACCCTAACACCAATCATGGGGTGCAGTCCGGCCACCTTTTTTTGTTGTTGTTATTATTAGTAATAAGTAGCATTCTTTATTTTTTTTTTCTGTTTATTTTATTAACATCAATAATTATTAAATAATCAAATGTGTCTAATCACCTTAATATCCTAATTAATATAATTAGTTTGGTACGAACTACGAAGTAGTTGATTATTCACTGGACAATATATATGTGAAGATTAATATATAACATTTCCTTAACGTGATGATGGGATTTCATATATATAGAACTATATACTTTATTGTGCTGATTTTGTCCAATATATTTTAAAATTAGGAATTCTAATGCAATGCAACAAAAAACAAGAACATGATCCATTGATCGAATAAAAGGTTGGCGACCGGCCTACTATTTGATTCAACATATATGGTCAATTGTGGATTATTAATTAGAGCGTTTTTATAGTCACATTAATTACCTATCAATATCAAGTGTACAAGCAAATACATACACCACTGATTATCTTGTCATATATAATTGAAGAAGATGCACTGAAGATAGTATGGCTATATAATCTTATATGTTAGGGGAAAAGAATTGAGAGGAAGTGTCCATTTTCTTTTCTAGGAATTTGTTTATGATCCCTTGAGCTGCCGAAACAAGAAGTTTTTAGCCTTCTTCATTTCATCTTCTTGAGGTTTTTCCCGGCAAAATGGGGCAAATTCCCACCTTGGGTACTTCACTATTCTATTGCTTTGCTTTTTGTATCCTTGTTGTTGCTTCTGTCTTGTGCTTTGGCTCTTGCAGTACCTATGCCATGGTCGGGAATGAGACAGACCGACTAGCCTTGCTTGAATTCAAGGCCAAAATAAGCCATGATCCTTTCATGGCTTTCAGCTCATGGAATGAAACCACCCACTTTTGCCTATGGTATGGTGTTACATGCGATCATCGGCACCAGAGGGTCATTGAGTTGCCCTTGGCATCTCTGAAGCTCGCAAGCTCTATATCTCCTTTCATTGGAAATTTGAGCTTTCTAAGGATTCTTCATCTCCAAAACAACAGCTTCGGTCATGAAATCCCTCCACAAATAGGTCTTTTGTATCGACTGAAGTCGTTATTTTTGCAGAACAATTTGATGGTTGGCAGAATCCCTTCTAATTTATCCAATTGCTCTAACATCGAACTCATCGGACTTTCTTATAACCAATTTATTGGAGCTATATCAACTAAGTTTAGCATCTTGTCAAAGCTTCGACGATTTCATGCAAACAACAACAAACTAACAGGAAGTATTCCTCCATCTCTTGGGAACTTATCTTCACTTGAAGAACTTTATCTATCCTCAAATAATTTGGGTGGGAGTATTCCAAATGCACTAGGCCAACTCATAAATCTTACATCTATTATACTTTCTGAAAATAAGCTTTCAGGTACCATCCCTCCATCAATCTTCAATCTCTCTTCTATTACAGTTTTTAATGTGTTACATAATCAATTGCGAGGGAGTCTTCTGTTGGAAATGGGCATAACTCTTCCAAATCTTCGAGACTTTTCCATTTCAAGTAACCAAGTTACTGGTTACATTCCTCCTTCAATATCCAATGCCTCAAACTTGGAGAAACTTCAAATTGGATCAAACAAACTTACTGGAAATGTGCCTTCTTTGGAAAAGTTGCATAAGCTGAATTTCTTTACTGCTTTTAGAAACAATTTGGGGGGAAGTGGAGAGGTTGATCAGGACTTGAGTTTTATCTGCTCTTTGACCAACGCCACCATGTTAGAGGTTTTAATGATACAAAGAAACAATTTTGGTGGTGTCTTACCCGAATGCATTGGTAACTTGTCATTGACTCTAAGAATGTTTTCAATAGCTCGAAAAAAGATAGATGGAACTATTCCAAGTGGAATCTTGAATCTTGTCAACTTAGAATCATTATACTTGAGTGAGAACCAAGTGTCGGGTAACATTCCAGCTGCTATCGGAAGGCTTTATAGGTTAAAGGAACTAACTCTATACGGAAACCATCTCTCAGGCAACATCCCACACTCTCTTGGAAATTTAACTTTGTTACTTCAGCTTTCTTTCGGTAGAAATAATCTTGGTGGAAGCATCCCTTCAAGTCTAGGCAATTGCAAATCTTTGGTCTTACTAAACCTTCATGGTAACAATCTCAATGGTTCCATACCCCCACAGATCTTTGGTCTCTCGTCTTTATCAATTAGCCTAGCTTTGTCCGAAAATCGTCTTACGGGTCCTCTTCCCATGGAAGTTGGAAACCTTAAGAATCTAGGTGAATTATTTATCTCAGGGAACATGTTATCTGGTGAAATTCCGAGCAGTCTTGGCAGTTGCATTAAGCTTGAGAATCTATACATGGGAAGAAACTTCTTCCAAGGAGTTGTTTCGCTAGGTTTAGGGTCTCTGAGAGGACTTCAAAACTTAGATCTTTCTTAGAACAATTTATCGGGAAAAATCCCTGACTTTCTTGTGGCTAGCAACTCATTGCAGTTTTTAAATATATCATACAACAATTTCGAAGGGCTAGTACCAACAGATGGCATTTTCAAGAATTTAAGTTCAGTTTTAGTTGCAGGAAATAATCAACTATGTGGGGGACTTCCTGAGATGCACTTGCCTAAATGCAACTTCAAAGAGCCTAGGAATACAAAATTGACCTTAGCATTGAAGTTAATAATATCTACAGTTTTGGGGCTACTAGGAGTTACTTCAGTGCTGTACTTTTTGTATGTTTTTTGGTTGAGAAAGAAAAGAGAAGTCTCAATATCAAGTTCTTCAGGAAATTTGCTTTTGAATATATCTTACCAAAGTCTCCTAAAAGCCACAGATGGATTCTCTTCAGCAAATTTGCTTGGTGTGGGTGGTTTTGGATCAGTCTATAAAGGAGTTCTTGATGAGAGTGGAACTTTAATTGCTGTCAAGGTCTTCAACCTTGTGCGCTATGGAGCCTTCAAAAGCTTTCTTGTTGAGTGTGAAGCCTTGAGAAACATTAGACATCGAAATCTTGTAATGGTTATTACAGTTTGTTCAAGTGTTGATTACCATGGTAAGGATTTTAAGGCTCTAGTTTATGAGTTCATGGTTAACGGAAGCCTTGAAGAATGGTTGCATCCAACTGCTACAGAAGATGAAGTGCATCAAGACCAAAGAAATCTAGATCTGTTTCAAAGGTTGGATATTGCCATTGATGTTGCGAACGCATTGGAATATCTACATTATCATTGTCAAACACAAATCATTCATTGTGACCTAAAGCCAAGCAATGTTCTTCTCGACAATGAAATGATTGGACACATTGGTGATTTTGGGATAGCAAGATTCTCTTCTGGAAGCAACCATAGCTCTTCTATCACTCACTCCAACACTATTGGATTAAGGGGAACTATTGGTTATGCTGCTCCGGGTGAAAAAACCTTTCTATCCTTTCTTTCTTAACATAAATGCTCTATTTTTTTGAAACTAATGTTGCATTCTAATGTAGTCTATGTTTCAAATTGCAGAGTATGGTGTGGGGAATGAGGTGTCAACCCATGGTGATGTGTACAGTTATGGGATACTTCTATTAGAAATGTTCACAGGAAAGACACCCACTGATGACATTTTTCAGGGCACTCGAAGCTTGCATTCCTTTGTCAAGACCGCCTTGTTTGAAGGAGTAGAAAGGATTTCGGATCCAATTCTTTTTCAGGAAAAGGATGAAGAGACAACTAGAAACAATGGCCAAAATAACAACATTACAAGTAGAAACAAAACTCAAGAGTGCTTGGTTTCGATTTTTCGGACTGGAGTTGCATGTTCAGCTGAACAGCCTGAAGGACGAATGAACATGAAAGATGTTGTAGCTGAGCTTAATTTAATCAGAAAAACGCTTCGTCAGAGTGGAACAAACATAAGCAATTGAAGAATAAATGGACCTTAATATTAAACGTAGCTAGTATTGGTGTCTTTGTGATATTTATTGTTTGATTAGTATAGGTTGATGTGGATTGTAACAATAAAGTTTTGTTTTTGTTGAGTTGTTTCCTTTTATTTCGTCTTAGAGTGGAACAAACATAAGCAATTGAAGAATAAATGGACCATAATTTTAGATGTAGCTAGTATTGGTGTCTTTGTGATATTTATTGTTGATTAGTATAGGTTGATGTGGATTGTAACAATAAAGTTTTGTTTTTGTTGAGTTGTTTCCTTCTATTTCGTCTTTAAGTTTCAACTTCTACTTTTTATTGTTACCTTAGATTTCATTATTTTCTCTATGGGCTCTTCAGTTATTCTAGAGTGAGAACCTCTGACTTCACTCTAGAAACTCATCCAAACTGGAACAAGCCAGAGGGGGGGTGGGAGTTTCGGCTCCTCCCCCCTCCCTCCTCCTCCTCCCAGCTCAGTATGTTTCTTCTCTAGCCTATGTTTTTCTTTGTTTTTGTGTTGTTTTTCAAGTCAAATAAAGGAGAAGTGCCGGTTGGAGGTTTTCCAGTGGCTAGTGAACACCATGCGCCCCACCGTGGGATTGCTATGCCGCTGATCTTTCAGACTACCAAACGCTACGTCAAAAGGAGCGGCGTGTAACCAACACGCGCGGGTCAATGTAAGCGCATGGCTTCCACGCGCCACAGCGAAAAATCTTCCGTTGACACCATGCGCAACCTTTCTAGGGCCAGCGACTCTGATAACTTCAAAATCGACTGCCCGGCATACTCCTAGAGTGGCGCGTGTCCTTCACATGCCACAACAACCTATTTTCTAGTGTATTTTCAGTTTTTGCAGTATTTTTAAGTGTCTGTAATTTGTTTCTTTATTTATATTTGGAAATAAAAGAAATAGACTATTGGACTTTGTTCATAGCAGGAGAACCCCCTCCTCTTTTGGAGGATGGAGGTGGTGTTTTCATTCTCCTCCTATGGAGGATGGGGGTGGTTTTTCCTTCTCCTCCTTTTGGAGGATGGGGGTTGGATACCCTTTCCTCCTTTGGAGGTGGGGGATGGTGATCTCTGTTTTTTACAGAGAGTGATACTCTCTAACAAACCAGTTTTGTTAGTAGAAAGTTTCTAGAAGTTAAAACAATATCCGTCGCAAAGAAATTTGTATGCGAGTAAGCATTCAACAGATGAGTAGTTTGGTTTGTAATCTGAGTTTTCTCTGTATTGGCTAGTCACAGTTGTAACTTCAATTTCATGAATGAAATTAAGTCTATTTCCTATATAAATTTTTTTTTTTTTATTGTTACCTTAACAATAAAAATGAGACTCCTCATTTAATAAATAAATAATCTTGGTCTTTTGTTACTATTGACTACTCACTACGTACTCACCCTTTTTAGTTTTTGCCACTTAATTTTGATGTTCTATGAGATATGGAAATTATCATTCCTCTAATTATGTGAAGTAGTTTTAAACATATATGACTCCAACGTGCAAAACGTTGGGGGATTGAAGGACTCAATATCAAGTCTGGTACCAGTGATTGAAGGACTCAATATCAAGTTTGGTACCGGTGATTGGGTTTTCCATATTCATTGTGAAGTCGGTGGTTTGCCCTTGGCATTGACGCCAAAAGAACTCACTCGTAACCGCACACCATACGCATGAACAGAAAATTAGGGATAAGTTTATATTTGCTACGTTTCATAGATTTAATAGGAATTTAAACCATGTTTAAAATATTTGAAAAAATATATATTTTTTTAGCATTCATGACACAATATTCAGTCTCGGATTCCATCTTTTAGCATTCATGAGTGACTTATTTAAGAAAAATGCATCTGATTTGTAATCAAATTTTTTGATATAGAATACAATGAGTTGGCCTCTCTTTGTCTAAAAGTTTCTGTGAAATGAATAGTGATAATACTTTTAATTCGAAACCTACTACTCAATACAAAGGAAAGCAATTCAGTCATAGAAATAAACCAAACTAATTGAATATATGAATGTAGTTGATGATGTATAAATATATGAATGCTATCAATGGTTTATATTTGAATAAAAAGCTGATTTAATATCATATTATGGGTTTAAATTCTTGAGAACTTTAAAATACTAGAAAGAAAAACTTTTATTATGGCTTTAGTACTCATGCATGGAATGTATTTCATACACTTCCATATTTATGCCACTTGCTCCAAAGGTTAACAAGCAATATGCAAGTTCTGTTTCACACAAGGTCATCTGTGTGTACTAATACTCATAAAAGTATTTATTCATAAACACGGATATTTACAGAAACAATATTTATTCATGTGAATAATGAAAATACTACTTTTATGAGTATTAGTGACACAGATGACTGTTCACAACGTCACATACTAGATAATCATAGAGCTCGAGTCTCCTTTTTATGATCTTAACTTTCTGCCATCATTAGCTTTTTGTCTGTATATCAGAATTTGTTTTTTTTTTTCAAATAGATCTTTTGTTGGACTGATTTTGTCTGCATATTCCTGTCTCCATTTTCACTCTCATTTGTGGTTAACATCCTTCTCAGCCTTCAGGGTGGGTTTCCTTCAGCCTTCATATATGTATCTAGTGACTTTTTTTGGGTACTACTTTTTATGTTACATATGATACCACATATGATATAGATAAAGATAAGTGGTGTATGAGATTCTATATTATTTAGAAAGGAGAAATTTTTGTTCTTTATAAGGTTTTAATGAGATTCTAATTGTATCATTGACTAGTTCTTTTAGAATATAAACCATATGATTTGGACCTTCTATTGGGACATTACAAATAGTATCAGAGCCTATCTCAACTAAAAATGTGGGACATGAGCCGTGCTACCTACAATAGACAAACTCGATGAAGATGTCGAGAATTTAAGGGGGATAAATTGTAATACCCTATATGATATGTATAAATATAAGTGATATATGAGATTCCACATTACTTAAAAATAAGAAATTTTTATTCTTTATAAGATTTTAATAAGATTCTAATTATATTATTAACTAATTTTTTTAAAATATAAATTATATAATTTAAACCTTCTATTAAAACGTTAAAATACAAGTCATAATATTATTAATAAAAACTTGGGGTGGGGTTGTGGCATGACAGGCTATGATTTGTTCGGGAAAATCAAGGTAAGCTTTTGGTTTATATTGGTTTGTCTTCTTTCTCATTTATCCAATATTCGCTCGCTTATCTCGATCTTTACCATTGAGATGGTTATTTTTTTCTGTCATGAGACACTAGTACTCATTGTCCAGCTTTTTCCAAATTGAAATTCTACATTCCAAATTGGTATGCTTTCGAAGATTTGCCATCTGGGTCCTTGTGTCAGCACTTGCTCAAATAAAAATCTGTGTCATATTTCCCACCTACCATTCACCCAAACAAATTAGGTTCATGAAATTTCCAAAGATTTGTTTGCTTTATCATGAGTCTTTCTCATTTATTGGATTTTTTCTGATTTTGCAGGAGTCTTCATCCCTGAGAAACATACCACTGGTGATTATGTCATCTGAGAATGTGCCTTCAAGGATCAGCAGGTAAATATTTTATTTTATTTTAATTATTACTTGTGTAAATGTTACGTCAATATATTTATTATCTATTGCTTTTAATCTCTAATCCTCTTTCGTTGTGACTTTGAATGGTAGACAAGTGGCTGAGTCTGAAAGCTTTGGAGATTAATACTCTGAGCTGATTGATCACGTGGCCTACACGTGACTTGTAAGCTTCACTAGAAAAGAATCAAACTCAAGCTGTAGGATCATAGCACGCGTTGACATCTGTTCTATCATATATATTCATTGCTAATCCGATATGTGTAACCCTAATTTCAGTGTGTTTGTCATTCTGTTTTGAGAGGCTTCGAGAGGAAGAGATAACTGAGAGGAAATAACCTAGGGTATTGCTTAGGGTTTCACTAGAGAAGGAAATCTGTGCGATTTTCTGTTGTGAGTGAGGGCTTTGTAAATATGTATGGTTCTGAGGCTTCTCTGTGAAAGACATCGATTATCAATAAAGCTCTGAGGCCATTCCTGTCGTAGACGTAGACCATTAGGGTCGAACCACGTAAATCTGTTGTGTTGATTCTTTATTTCCTTTATTGTTCTTCTGATTATTATTCTAGATATTATTTTGTTCTTCTTGTTATTTTCGGATACTGTTCTGAGTTTGTATTTCTTGAATCTTGATTGGTTCTATTAGTGTATTTTAATATCAATCTTTGTTATTCTGAGGTCTGTACAAAAGGGTCTATAACATAGATCTTAACACCTTGGGAATTTGATTTGGCAACAGATGCTTGGAGGAAGAAGAAAGATAAACAAGAAAACAAAGAAGAAGAATTAGGAAAACCAATCACGAGAAGAAAAAAAAAAAGAACAGCAGCCGCAACAACACCACCATCTCCAACAACATTCCAATAGCAACAAGAGAAAAGCCTTGGAAGAAGGGCTCTCTCCAAATAGAACAAGACCCAGATACAACGGCCCCACCACTGTGGGCTGAGGTCAAAAATCATGGAAATAGATTTTCCCCTTCACTCAACAATTGTAGTTTTTTTTTTCTTTTAATATATCTTTTTAGTTTTCTACATTTTTTCTTGAAAAATTTGTAATAAAATATAGGCTTTTATAAATAAAAAAGAAAAATCTAATTATAAGCAATTTTGCGCACTAATACGCGCACTCATTCAATATGATTGGTCAGAAAGTAGATTTTATTGAAAACAATGCTAATTTGAATTTATAATATGAAAGCAACAACATTAGTACGCAGATTAGTAAGCAAACTTGCTTGTATATAGCAAAACTCAAATAAAAAATGCTTTTCAACTCTATAGCCCGGATGGGTTTCGGCCTGGGTTATAACCGGGCTTGGTTCCAGCCCTAGTTTGAAACCCGGTTTTCAGGCTGGGTATACTTGGTCCAATATCCAAGTGAATAGTCCTAATTGTGGCATAATGGGATCCGATAGGATTCTAATATGTAAAGGTGTAGAGTTCAAATGGCCCCTAAATAAAGCAAATGTGTTTTGGGGATATTGAATCTGATGCTCATGATCTCTTGTATCAATGTTCTGTATCAGGAGTTGCTTGGCATCACTTCTCATGTCTCTTTGAAGCCTTGCAATTGAACTTGCTACTTGGTTAAAGTGCAAAACCTTTGTTGGTCTAATGGCTATTACCTCCTCGTGGAAAGTTGAAAATAAATATTGATAATGCGTCGAATGGAAATCTCGAGGGCAATAAGATCTGGAGGAGCATTTAGATCTTATGAGGGTCGTTTTCTTCATGGATTTTCATGCTATTTGAATCGTGGGACAAATGTGCTAAACTTTTAGCCTTACACACTGGTCTTCTTGAATTAATAACCATGATTTATGTCATGCTGGCTAAGCTAAGAAAGAGACTCTTATATACATATGCATATATACACACGCGCGCACACACATACCAGAATGGGTTGGAAGGAGAAAAGCAAAATAAGTAAAGACCAGATGACTGGAGTTGAAGTAGAGACCAGATAACTAGAGCTAGAAGTACTAGATAACTGGAGTGATAGTGCAAGTAAAATAAGTAAATAAAAGTTAGGACCAGATAGCTAGAATCCAATTAAATAAGTACTAGATGACTGGAATCCAAGTCAAAAATAAATACTGAAAAGAGCAAGAACAAATATTAAAAATACTCACAGATTAGTAATTGAAACAATATTGGGATTACAAGGGAGGAGCAAGGAAGTATGGAAAGAGAAGGGTTATGGAGCTCCTAAGGATTCTCTAACAAATTTGTTCCCCTTTCAACAAAGCCAAGCACTCTTATATAGTGAACGGTAGTGAACAAAAAATACAAGTACAATGAACAATAGTGAACGATAAATTTGACCATAGGAAATTTACTAAAAAATCAAGAGTCCAATTAGAAGGAATCTCTATCTTTGCAAGAACCAGTAGCGAGAATCAAGGGATTTTTATCAGGGGTCTTCAACATTTTTTGTTAGCTTGTACCAACATCAATAATTTTATCATTTATGGATGGGGATCAATCACTGGATAGCCTTGGGGTGGTTTCCAAATCATATCCAAATATGTTATCATAATGATCAGTATTATCAATAAAGGTTTCAGAGGATGCCTTAGACTCATCATCAGAATTATCATTGTCTTCATGGAGGGGCTTCTTCAATAAATAAATCAAAATTTTTTTCTTTAGTACTTGGAGAACAGACTTCTTTTTGGACTTAGAAGATTTACTTGATTTATCATATCTAGTAGAGAAAGTATCAGGTTTAGCAATTTGTTTAGCGGAGGTAATGGCCTGAGTAATTGGGTATTCATACAAGGTTAATTGTTTAACAGCAAGAAATTCCCTAATGTTTTTTAGATCTAGAGCAGTTTGAGAAAAATCTCTAGCAACATTATCAATGATATCCTGTGTGTGGGGATATCTGTCCCACCACTTGATGAACCAATGATGAACCAATATATCTCCATTCCATTCACAACTCCTTTTTAAGATCCAAGGAACCTTGTATTTCTTGCAAAAATGGAGGAAATATGATAATTTCTGATTATGTTGATTGAAAACAGTAGCAAAACACTTAATCCTTTTGAAGTTTACCAGGAAACACTTCAAGAATTGGTGCCAATATCTCAGGAACCAAATAGAAAAATCAATCTTGAATTTCTTATAAAAATTAAGAAACCAAAAGAGTGTCATGTATGGGGTTATATATATATATATATATATATATACACACACACACACACACACACAAACAAGAAAACTGATTAGTTGCTACCAATTATTTCATGTCAAAATGAGTCTATTGTCGTCACAAATAGTCATTTTGTCACAAATGACTTGTCATAAATGAATCGCTAAGGTGTGTGTAAAAGTTGGAATGACTTGTTTGTAGAAATATTGAAAAAAATTTGAAGTAAATAAACTTAATTTTTTGTGGGTGCAATTACAAATAAATTCTTCATAATTGATGCAACAATTTTTTTTAGTGTATGCAATAGCAAATAAATTTATAGAATTCATACAAATACATATAACCGAAAAACAATATTTCATCTTTAGACACATGCTAATGTAAGATATTTTAAATAATTTCATATGTCAACATTTTTTATAAAACAAAAATTCTTAAAATAAGATATATTAGTTTCTGTAATTAGGTATGACAAAATTCAAGATGAAGAATAACACTTTTGTTTATCTATTTGCTTGTATTAATAACAAAAATATATCATTGGTTTCAACATATATAGCTACCAAAGAAAGATTAGATGAGATGAGACAGTTTGTCATGAGATGAGTTGAGATGAGATTAGATGGTTCCAACATTAAAATGTTCAAAATGCAAGAGAGTATCTTTGATTACAACTCCCCTTCTATTCCAAATTGAAAAGTTGCCCTAGCAATATTTTTCTTTTTTTTTTCTTTCTTGGCCGCACTTCAAATGCCTCTTCATAAACTAATTTTGTATTTAACACTATTTATAATAAAATAAAATTAAAATTTTTTTAGAATTACAAGTTGACGCATTAATACTACCTACATCTATAATACGAAAAATAACATTCACTTAAAAGCTTAAACGCACCAACCACCAAAAAGTGTGCTTAGAAAAATATTATCAAATGAGAATCAAACACCAAAAAAATATTTATTTTTTTATAAACTAATTTTTAAGAATTATTTTCGTAAAATATATAATATATTTTAATAGATTCTAACGAAGAACCTCCCAAAACTTTGGTATTGTTCAGCTCCATTAAGGAAAAAGGATCAGGAAAATTGGGTTCAGGCCAGGGAAGAAAGTTAAAAGCTAAAATCTGGACTGGATGACATAAATCCATGACCACCTACATATCCCTTTGAATGGTCCAACCACCATAATACCAATCATGGGGTGGCCGGCCTTTTTTTTTCTATTAGTTATAAGTGGTATTCTTTATTTCCTTCTGTTTATTTTTATTAACATCAATAAATATTAAATAACCAAATATGTATGATCACCTTAATATTCTAGTTTATTGTGCTGATTTAACAAGAACATCCATTGAATAAAAGGTTGGCGACCGCCCTACTATTGATTCAACATATTAATAAAGGATGGTGGATTATTAATTAGAGCCTTTCATAATCGCGGTAGTTACCTATCAATGTTATATGGGTCCTGTATTTATTCACTTTTTTCCAAGCGACTGCACGGCACTTACGCACTCCATGACTGTATGTAGCATTACCCATCATATATAATTGAGGAGGATGGACAGATCAATATTGTGAAGCCCAGACCAAAGTCTAGGCCCAAAGCCCAACCCATCAAGCCCTAGGGTTAGGTCTTCATCCTCCCCCCCCTACCCCTTCTCTTCTTCTCTCCCTCTCTCTAGTAGACCAAGTTGCCACCCCAATCTCTTTGTCCCTCACTCCTGTCACCGCACACCACGCTGGATGCCAAGTCGTGCAGTGTGCTGCCACCGTAATCCTTCCATCGTTGATAAGTTCCTCTACCCCCATATGTTTCATTGCCTCTCTCTCACCTCCCCATAGTATCGCAACCTCACCGAGTGATACCGTCGGTCAAGCCCTGCACCACGCCGATGCCAGTAAGCATCTTCTTGCCCTCTCTTGCTCTCAATTGTTCTTTCTTTTAGCCCCAGATATTGTTATGATCCTTAGGGTTAAATCTTTAACAAAATTAGTATCCAACAGTCCTAGGACTTTTGGATCAATGGTTAGGTGTTTAAGAATTGACATTAGAGCAGAGACTACACCATGGGTTCAAGTCACAAAGAGGGTGACTTATAGGCTGAATTAAAATATCTTGGTACTTTGTATAGGCCATCGTGGATGTCGGATTCGGAAGCATGGTGAAATATTATGATCCTAAGGGTTAAAGGTTTAACCAAATTAGTATCTATCAGTCTTAGGACTTTTTGATCAATGATTGGGTCTTTAACAAATACCCATTCTTTCCCTTCATTTTTTATTTTTTTGGTTTGCTTTCGCTACCACCGTTGCTCGTCATCGCAATTGCCAACAGCAAATATGTCTATCTCTCAATCTCACCCTCCTTCTCATAAGATCTCTCTCCCTCCCTTTGTCTCTCGTCCTCTGTCCCTCACAGTTAAGATGGCACCGCCATCAGCCACCACATCGCACATACATTATCGTAGATCCCCATCTCTAGCTCACCAACCGACCCTTCCTCACTCGCCCACACTCCCTCATCTTCCACCCTTGAAAGGACTAGATCTTTAGGGATCTAAAAAATCCTAGCCATTTTCGTCCCTGTGCTCCGCCATTTGTAGTGGGCTCCCCTCCTCTCTGGCTCACCATCCCTCTAGATATCTCTTCCTCCCACTTCCTCGCTCTCTCTTTCCCCTCCTTTATGCACTCTCTTTCCTTCTTAGGCTTGCCACTGTGCTATGCCATTTGTCGTGGTCCGCCACTCTTAGGTACTCATTGGAGGTCGTCCGACCACCCCTACCTCCATTTCCACTCAGTCTTTCCCCCTCTTAGATCTCCCCCTTGTAATTGAAACTATATATCTCTCTTTCTTAGGGTTTCACACTGCCACCAACTACCACCAACCATTGCAAGCCCATACGTCCCTATCCCCTATATTCATCGGATCTGCTTCCCAACTTCCCCACTGTGGTGTCCAGATACTTTTTAGCCAGATCTGCCACTGTCCAAAGTGCTTGACATCGTCACTGCCGTACTCCACCCCTCCAGACGCCCCCACAGTAAACTCCTCTACACCTCACCTCGTATTTTATTTTCTGTTCATGTTCGAATTTATTTTACTAACTATGCCATCTGAGCAGGGACATGTGCACGCACACACTCATTGATTTCTCACGATCCGAGAGGAACACCAAAGGTCAGCGTACTTTGATCATCTAGAATTTACCTTCCCCATTATAAGTAATCCTTGGATTGGCCCTTGAAATACTATCATTGTAAATTGTAAAAGTGTGATGTGCAGTCTGGTTGGGAATTTTCGAAGGGGTAGAGGGCCCGTGGAGCGTTAGGAAAATAATTTGTAGTTGCTTGTGATTTGTTGTCTAAGGGCCAACTGAAGTGTTGGGAAGGAAATCGGAAGTTGTGATGTTGTGATTTGAATTTTCTTGTGATTGTTTGTTTGTTTCAACTCATTTTTAACGTTGTATTCATGTCATTCACTTTATTACTTGTTGCATGCCATTAAAATTTATAACTGTGCTTTGTTTATGTTTGTGCTAAAAACTTGGAAAACTGGTAGTTTTGGTGTCAAAACATAAAAAATGTAAATTTGTGAGTGTATGTGTATCACGACTGCAAGTCAAGATAGGACATTACCCGATGGAGCTTCTCTAGTCACTAGGGAGCGTGTAAAACTGAGTGACATCCCCTAGATTGTTGTCGGGGGATAGCCAGCTCAAGCAAGAAGGTAACGATCTCGTGTCGACTGTGTTGCCTCTCTTGTGGCAGAGGCTAAAGGATGGCTACTCACGTATGCGCCGGGCGCGAACATCACTTGTTATGAAGTCACATGAGTAGTTGTCTCCCGTTGTGTGACGAAGGGAGCCAAAGTGCGGATGGTCCATAGGGAAGATCATGGTCAATACAATAATAAAATGATTGTATGGATTTTATGTTGATAATAACCCAAGTCGAGATGGGGCATTATCCCGGTGGAGCTCATCTAGTCACTGGGGAGTACATAAAACTAAGTGTCATCCCTAGATTGTCGCTAGGCGACAACCGGCTCGAGCGAGATGGTAATACTCTGATGTCGACTCTGTTGTTTTCTGCTAGTGGAGTCTAGAGGATGTCTGGTCACATACATGCCAAGCGCAGAGTTGAACATTGCTCATTATGAAGTCACACGCACGATCGTTACCCGTATTGTGATGAAGGAAGTCAAAGTGTGCAGATGGTCCCTAGGAGAGACCATGGCATATACCTTAATTAAATGGTGACTTTTCAAAAGAAAATGTGATTTTGAGTGTGTGGTGTTTTTTGTGAAATTTGGGAAAGTACTGATGTCATAATAATGGTAAATTCTAGCATTATTTGAAATTCCCATTTTCGTATAGTTTAATATTTTTCCACGCTTGTATTTTTGAGTGTTAGTTTTTTGTTTCACTTAATAAAATTTTGCGAAATCTCACTATGGTGTCCCCTCCTCTAGTTCCATTCCGCGAAACCGTAGACTTTGCTGTAGAGGATGGTTATGACCTTGGAGGTTTTGCTTTGCCTGAGGAGTGAAGACTGTGGGCTTTTTCCCCTTGGAAATATTGAGCTTAATTTAATTAGAAAAAAGCTTTTTTAGAGTGGAACAAAAAGAGGCAATCGAAAATATTTCCAACAACATATTAATAGCTTTTAAGAATAAAGTTTTGTTTTTAATGAGTTGTATCCTTCCATTTCCTTTGTAAGTTTAAAAAGATCTACTTTTTGTTATTACATTTACAATAAAAATAAGACTCATGTTTTTATCGCTTTTGGGTACCCATTATTCTCTTCTTTGGCTTCCCCACCATTTAACTTTTATTCCATTTTCTTATTACTTTTCTAATAAATAAATACTCATTCGAAAAAAAAAATGCAACAAAAATAAAGACAATCGAGAAATCAAACACACGACACAAAGATTTATGTAGTTTGACAACGTGTTTATGTCTACAGAACTGCAAAGAATTTTATTATCTTCAGGAATGACAAGATACACTCATGGTGAGATTATGCTGTTCTAGACGGCCATACTATTCATTATAAATATATTTATAGGATTACATGACAGAAGTCCTAATTTCACAGATATTGGATTATACACTAGAGTGAGGTGTCAAGCAAGCCTCAAGTGAACTCTCTATCCAATGTTCACTCGAGCGAGCCGTGAGTGAACTCTCTGTCAGAACTTCGCTCGAGTAACCTGTAGAGCAAACTTTCTGTCTGGAGTTTTCTGAGCCGCAAGTTGGGTCAAAAAATTTCTGTGGGAGCGTCAACCGCGGACCCCACTATGCATGATATCCATTCAGTATGCATTTTAAAATTGTTCATGTCCACAGGGTAGGTAACAAGTTGGCGGATTGACTAGTTAACCTGGGAGCAGGTGTGCATAACTTCATCCTTTTCATCCATAAACCAGCTGCCTCATACTTGGTGGGCATATACAACTTAATTGAACAGGATGGGTATAGCTTGTGTTCGACATCATAAAGCAGCTGCCCTAGCTCGTAGCTGGTGCATATTGAATGCTTTCAGTTTCGAACTTTTCAGGTGTACACTATATATGCACAATTAATTAAGATCGAGTCCTAATTTTAGTACTTTTGGATATTCACACAGAATGAAGTACCTCTTACTTTATTCTTCTTGAATTAATAATCACGATTTATATCATGCCGGCTGAGTATGCCGGCTCAGTTGTCAAAGAGACTCATATTATATATATATATATATATATATATATATGCCTTTTGACTAACAATTTAACTAAAAACATTTATGGCACTATACTTTGAAAAGGAAAATAAACCCAAGTGGTGACCTTGGCAAACATTTATGGGTGACACAAGTAGCAGTTTTCATATTTTGGGTAGGGATCTTTTAATGGAAAGTTGGAATCACTTGTTTTCAAACATATTTGAAGTAAATAAACTTAATTTTTGTTGTTGTAGTTCATTTTCTTTATGTAATAGTTGAGATCTTAAAACGGGTTACCATAATTGACTCTATATATATATATATATATATATATATATATATATATACATATATTTTTGTGAGTGCAATTACAAATAAACTTTTCATAATTGATGCAACAATTTTTATAGCGTGTGCAATAGCAAAACAATTCAGAGAAGTCACATGTATATACATGAATTGTTGTTGTAGGAACAATTCATGAATCTAGCCTATTTTTATGTGATAAATAATGTTTTATTTAATTATACAAATAATTTGCTTGACTTTATTTACTAAGCACGTGACTTTCTTAGCTCAAGGGAATGGGGTGTTACACCTTGAGATCGTCTCCGTTAATGGATGTCGGTTCCGGCGATGCTCTATTTTTATGTGATAGACAATATTTTATTTAATTATACAAATTTCTTGCCTGACTCTATTTACGTAATCACTTGACATTCTTAGCTTACAGGAATAGGATATTACACTTTGATATCGTCTCCACTAATGGATATAGGCATCTCTTCAAGCTGAACCATTTAAATCTTGATATCATGTATTTTTGCTGAAATCTTTTTATTATCTTCTTGTACTTCTTGATCATCTTAAAAACTCCATTTGTCACAACAATATCTATCATAGGGCCGGTGGTCCGGCCATTTTTTTTTATTAGTAATAAGTAGTATTCATTTTTTTTTATTCTGTTTATTTGTATCAACATCAATAAATATTAAATAATCAAATGTGTCTGATCACCTAATATCCTAATTAATTATATTATAAGTTTGGTAGTAGATTATTCAGTACTAGACAAAATCTCAACTCATCCTCGATGGTTTATATGATTATTTAGGTCAAGATTAATAAAATTTTCTTAACATGATGGGATTGCAAATATTAACAACAACTAATTTATTGCGCTGCTTTTGTCGTGGGTGAGGATTGAATTGGTAAAATGCAATCTAAGTTTAAAGGAATTCCAATGCAATGCAACGAAAAACAAAAGGCAAGTTCAACATCCATTGAATAAAATAGTGATCAACTGATATAAAATGTTGACGAGCGACCGGCCTACTATTGATTGAACATGGTCATTGATTATTATTCCATACTCAGTCCTTTATCACTACATGTCATTTATAATTGAAGAAGATGCATTGAAGATGGAATCGTTATATAATCTGATATGTATTGAGAGGAGGTGTCCATTTTCTTTTCTAGAAATTTGTTTCTGATCCCTTGAGCTGCCAAAACAACTAGTTTAACCTTCTTCATTTCATCTCGTTGGGATTTTTCCCAGCATCATGAGGCTAATTCCCACCTTGAGTTCTTCACTATTCTATCGGTTTGCTTTTTCCATCGTCCTTGTTGTTGCTTCTGTCTTGTGCTTTGATTCTTGCAGTACATATGCCATGCCGGAAATGAGACAGACCGACTAGCCTTGCTTGAATTCAAAGCCAAAATAAGTCATGGTCCTTTCATCGTTTTCAGCTCATGGAATGAAACCACCCACTTTTGTCTATGGTATGGCGTTACATGTGGTCATCAGCACCAAAGAGTCATTGAGTTGTGCTTGGCATCTTCGGAACTCGCAGGCTCTATATCTCCTTTTATTGGAAATTTGAGCTTTCTAAGGATTTTACGTCTCCAAAACAATAGATTCAGTCATGAAATCCCTCCACAAATAGGTCGTTTGTATCAACTGAAGATATTATCTTTGTATAATAACTCAATGGTTGGCAGAATCCCATCCAATTTATCCAATTGCTCTAACATCGAAAGCATCAAACTTTATTCTAACGAACTTGTTGGAGCCATTCCAACCGAGTTTAGCTTCTTGTCAAAGCTTCGAGTATTTTATACAGACAACAACAGACTAACAGGATGTATTCCTCCATCTCTTGGGAACTTATCTTCACTTGAAGAACTTTTTGTATCCTCAAATAATTTGGGTGGAAGTATTCCAAATGCACTAGGCCAACTCAGATATCTTAAAACTATTGCACTTAATGGAAATAAGCTTTCAGGTACCATCCCTCTGTCAATCTTCAATCTCTCTTCTATTAGAGTTTTCAATGTAGCATTTAATCAATTGCGAGGGAATCTTCAATGGGAGTTGGGCATAACTACTCTTCCTAATCTCCTACACTTCTCCATTGCCTATAACCAATTTACTGGTTCCATCCCTCCTTCAATATCCAATGCCTCGAATTTGGAGGTACTTCAAATTGCAATGAACAAATTTATTGGAAATGTGCCTTTTTTGGAAAAGCTGCTTAAGTTGAATTTCTTTACTGCTTTTAGAAACAATTTGGAGGGAAGTGGAGAGGTTGATCAGGACTTGAGTTTTATCTGCTCTTTGGCCAATGCAACCAAGTTAGACGTTTTGTCATTACACACCAACAATTTTGGTGGCGTCTTTCCCGAATGCATCGGTAACTTGTCTTTGACCCTAAGAATAATTCGAATAGATCAAAACAAAATGGTTGGAATGATTCCGAGTGGGATCTTGAATCTTTTCAACTTAGAATCACTTTCCTTTGGAAGACAACCAAGTGTCCGGTAACATTCCAGCTGCTATCGGTAGGCTTCATAGGTTAAAGACAATGAGTCTATCGAGAAACAATCTCTCAGGCAGCATCCCGCACTCTATTGGAAATGTAACTTTGTTACTTGAACTTGATTTAGAAGGAAATAACCTTGGCGGAAGCATCCCCTCAAGTCTAGGCAATTGCAAATCTTTGATCGCACTCGATGGCTCATAACACCTCTCACCTCATATTTTATTTTCTGGTCACGTTTGAATCTATTTTACTAACTCTGTCCATCTGTGTAGGGACACATGCACGCACACACACACTGATTTCTCTCGATCCAAGAGGAACACCCAAGGTCAGCGCACTTTGATCATCAAGAATTTACCTTCCCGGTTGTAAGTAATCCTTGGACTAGCCCTTGAAATGTTGTCATTGTAAATTGTGAAAGTGTGATGTGTAGTCTGGTTGGGAATTTGTGAAGGGGCCGAAGGCCCCCTGGAGCGTTAGGAAAAATATTTGTAGTTGGTTGTGATTCGTTGTCCAAGGGCCAGGTGAAGCGTTGGGAATGAAATCAGAAGTTGTGATGTTGTGATTTGAATTGTCTTGTGATTGTTTGTTTGTTTCAACTCATTTTTAATGTTGTAATCATGTCATTCACTTTGTTACTTATTGCATGTCATTAAAATTTCATTAATTGTGCTTTCTTTATGCTTGTGCTGAAAACTTGGAAAATTGGTATTTTGGTGTCAAAATATTAAAAATTTGAATTTGTGGGTGTGTGTACATCACGACTGCAAGTCGAGATAGGCCATTATCCCAATGGAGCTCCTCTAGTCACTCGGTAGGGCGTAAAATTGAGTGACATCCCCTAAGTTGTTGTCGGGCAATAGCCGGCTCGAGCGAGACGATAACGCTCTCTTGTCGACTCTTCTGGTTGCAGAAGCTAGAGGATGGTTGGTCACGTATGCACTGGGTGTGGAGCTAGGCATCCCTCATTACGGGTTCTGTGATGAAGGGAACTAAAGTGCGGATGGTCCATACAGGAGATCATGATGCATAATAATAAAACGATTGTATGGATTCTATGTTGATACCCAAGCCGAGATGAAGCATTATCCCGGTGGAGCTCATCTGGCACTGGGAAGAGCGTAAAACTAAGTGACATCCCCTAGGTTGTCGTTAAGTGACAGTTGGCTCGAGCGAGATGGTAATGCTCTTATGTCGATTTTGTTGTCTCTTTGCTAGCAGAGCCTAAAGGATGCCTTGTCACATACGCCCCAACCGCGAAGCTGAGCATCACTCATTATGAAGTCACACACACGATCATTACCTGTGGTGTGACGAAGGGAGCCAAAGTGTGCGGATGGTCATTAGGGGTGACCATGGCGTAAACCTTAATTAAATGGTGACTTTTCAAAAGAAAGTGTGAGTTTGGGTGTGTGGTGTTTTCTATTAAATTTGGGAAAGTACTGATGTCATAATAATGGTAAATTTTAACATTCTCTGGAATTTCCATTTTGATATAGTTTCATATTTTTCGATGCTTGTATTTTTGGGTGTTAGTTTTTGGTTTCACTTAATGAAAATTTGCAAAATCTCACTATAGTGTCTCCCTACAATTCCGCTCTGCAAAACCACAGACTTTGATATAGAGGATGGTTATGACCTTGGAGGTTTAGCTTCGCCTGAAGAGTGAAAATTGGGGGTCTTTTTCCCCTTGGGAGTAGTGTTGATTTGATGTTTTTATTTTAAGCGGATGAATGTATTATGTTATGTCGGTGTTTGGGAGACTGGTGATTTATGGTTTTGCCAGGAGATGTAATTTTAACTTTTGGCACTGTTAGTATTTTGTATTGCCCTTCTTATTTACCACTGCGACTTTACTGCACACTTTTATATTGCATGCTTGTACGCACTTGCTTCCACATTGCACTAGGGGTGTGTGACCCGAGCGGCCAACACCCCGGCACCGCGACTCCTGCCAAAATCCAAGTAGGGTTCGAGGGCACCATAGGTGGTATCAAGGATTTTAGGGCTCGCGGTAAAAATCCATAAGTCACTAGGTACAATTCCAGAATTCTAGACTTCAATACGATAGGCTTGAAAATTTGGGTAGTTAGACTTTGCTTTTATTGAAGTTGGTTGGAATTTTCAGTGTGATAGGTATTAATCTTTGGTATAGTAGTCTTGAAAATTTAGCAATTAGGCTTGTATTTGAAATATCGAGCTTAATTTTGTCAGAAAAAAAGCTTTTTCAAAGTGGAGAAAAAGAGGCAATTGAAAATATTTCCAACAATATATTAATAGTGCTATAAGTTAAAGCTATCTTTTAAGAATAAAGTTTTCTTTTTAATGAGTTGTATCCTTCGGCCATTTCGTCTCCGCGGTTCCGCAACCCATTCTTGAGATGCCCGTGCCTCATCGTGGGCCAAAATATGTGGATGGTGAAATCTGTTTCAGTTTTCTAAGGAGGAGATTACAAGATCTGCAGAACCGTTCCGTTTTTCCATTATTCTAAAGTTTCTAAAACAGAGGCCTTCTTTGGATTCTATACGGTCATTCATTCATAATCATTGGGGTTTATCATGCATGCCGGTTGTCTCTGCTATGAGGAGACCATGGAATGTCTTCATCCGAATGTCCAATGAATCAGATTTTTTAAAAGCTCTTTCTCGTGAAATTTGTGATGTGAATGGTATTCAATACAGGGCTTTCCATTGGAAGCCAAATTTCAATGAAGATGAAGAACTTTCGTTGGTTCCTGTTTGGATTGTGTTGCCAAGGCTTCCACTTAATTTTTATCATAAATCTTTTCTAAAGATCCTCACTGCACCATTTGGCCATTATATTTGAAGGGATAATCCTACAAAATGTGCAACTCGCATGAATGGAACACGATTATGTTTGGAGATGGATGCTGCGAAAGAACCAATCCCTTATTTCTGGATTGGGATGCCGAGGCAGGGATGGAAGCAAGAAGTGATCTACGAGACACTCCCAGCGTTTTGTTCTAAGTGTAAGTTGCAAGGTCACAAAACACATACATGCAGAATAATTTAGAATAATGGCGAAAAAATTTAGATTTGTAAGGATGTAAAAGTTACAAATTCTGGAAAAGTTGAGCAAGATGCTAAAAAGGAGAGATGGTTGTTCCAAGAAATATAGAAGGATCTATGAGTGAGACATTGAATACACAAATAGAGGAACCTGAGGATCATGCCCTTATTCCTGCTGAAGATTGGTCAAAAGATGGACAGGCTGGTCCTATGGTCCTATTCAAGATTCAGAGAAGATAAGTAGTAATGAGGATGAGCGGAGTGCAGGAAAAATCTTAGAGGAAAAGGTTTATCACGTGGAAGAGGTTGTAGTTGATATTCCAATGGGTCCTGTGGAAAATGAAGATGTAGATGGATAGGCTGGTACTATTCAAGATTCAAAGAAGATGAGTAGTAATGAGGATGAGCAGAGTGCAGAAAAATTTTTAGAGGAAACAGTTTATCAAGTGGAAGAGGTTGAAGATGATATAGCTCTGGAAGTAGATGACTTTCCTACTACAAATGGTGATGGAGGAATGAATATGGGAGACTCTTTGTCTGAACTTGAGTTGGAATTAAATGTGGAAAGTTTTTCAAAAAATAAGGATTATGCTACAGAAAATGAGGGTGTGGAGATGAAAAAGAAAGGTGTTCGAAAAACTTTTGAAAAAGTTCGCAGTTCAACCCGGGTGTTAGCCCGGCCAAATAAACTTTCCTTATGATTAGTCCGATTTTAGCATGGAATATTCAAGGTCTTGGAACCTCTTGCAAAAGATTCAAGAAATTGGTTAAGAAAATGAAACTGAAAGTTGTGGCTCTAATAGAACCTTTTGCAGCAGTGGATAAGATGCAAGAGTTGCTTCACATATTACGTATGGATAAGTTCATCACAAATGAGGGGGAGGCTGGCAAAATTTGGGTGTTATGGCAGGATGATGTTTCAGTACAGCTTGTCTTATGTAGAGAGCAGTTCATTCTACTTCGACTGGAGGACGGTATGACTAATACTCTGTGCTGTTTTGTATACACGAAGTGTAATATGGTGGAGAGACGAAAACTCTGGAGCAATTGAATGACCAGGTAGTTGGTTCAGATCCTTTCATTATTATGGGTGATTTTAATATTATTAGAGAAGATTCGGAATGTCAAGGTGGTAGACCTCGTCGAGAGCAGCAATGGAAGACTTTAATTCCTGGATTGATCATTGTGGATTAATTGAAATGAGGTCTTTCGGCAGGAGGTTTTCTTGGTGTAATGGAGAGCGGGGTCTTTCGAGAAGTTGGGCGAAATTAGATCGTTGTTTTGTGAATGCTAGTTGTTTGAATAGTTTTTCGAATGCAGTAATTAGTTATTTAGCGAGATCCACATCAAATCACTCCCCCATGTTCATGGAACTTCAGAAAGATCATTTCTCTTATGGTCCTCCTCCTTTTCGGTTTCAGCAAAATGTGGATAGAACATCCAGAATTTCATTCATTTGTGGAACAAGTCTAGCAAAAGGAGGTGGGTGGTACGGTCTCTTGAAATTGGCTCTAAAATTGAAAAAGTTAAGGGGTGCTTTGAGAGTTTGGAATAAGAGGATCTTTGGTAGAACTGAGTTCAATGTTTACAGGAGCTACAATCTCAAATTGATTCATTGGAGCCTGTTTTACAGCAAGATTGGGATCCAAACATTGAACAAGAGCTTGTTATGAAGATGGTAGAATTGGCTTATTGGAGGCATCGGGAAGAGATTAGACTAGCTTAAATGGCAAAAATTAAATGGAGTGTTGAACGTGATCAAAACTCCAAATTCTTCCATGCTTATTTATATTACAAGAGGAAGAAAAGAGTCATGGAGATGAGACTTCAAGATGGCACTTATTTGAGATCACCTGAGGAGATTCATTTAGGAGCTGTCAATTATTTTTCCTCTTTTCTGCAGAAGGAAACACATAGGAATGCACCAAATTTATCCCATATCATTTCGCCCATCATCACAGCGGAGAAAAGTACAGTAATATGTGATATTCCTTCTATTGACGAAGTTAAAAAGGCTTTGGATTCTATTCCTTCTAATAGTGCTCCAAGTCCTGATGGTTTTTGAGCGGGTTTCTTTAAAAGTATTTGGGATATTATAAAGATGGGCAGCATGGCTGCTATAGAAGAATTTTTTAGAGGTGGAAAATGGCCTAGATTTTATACTTCTTCTTACGTGGTATTGATACCAAAAATGGATATACCAACTGGTTTTGATAAATTTAGACCCATAAGCCTATGTTCGGTATTTTACAAAATTTGTTCCAAGGTGATTGTAAATTGTTTGACATCTCTTCTTCCAAAAATAATATCTCTTGAGCAAGGTGCTTTTATTCCTGGCAGAAGTATCTTTGAAAATATCAGTCTTACTCAAGAAATGGTTCACTCGATTAATAACAAGATTCATGGTGGGAATGTGGTTTTAAAACTGGATATGTCCAAAGCTTATGACCGTGTTGACTGGGATTTTCTTTTGATGGTGCTTCTTGCCTTTGGTTTCTCCAATACAGTTTGTAGTTTGATTGGGGAGTGTATTTCCATGCCTTGGTATTCCATCCTGATGAATGGCACTATGAAAGGTTTTTTCCAGGGTGGTCGAGGGCTGAGGCAAGGGGATCCGTTGTTCCCTTATTTGTTCATTATTTTGCAGGAAATTCTATCTCGTCTTATAAAACAAAGTGTGGAAGAGAAGAGTTTTGGTCAATTTTCACAAGCCCGTGGTACTAGTTTGATATCACACCTAATGTATGCTGCTGATGTTGTCATTTTTATGAATGGTGGTTGCACTTCTATCCGCAATATTTTAAGAATTCTGGCTACATATGAGAACTGAACTGGTCAATTGATCAACAAAGAAAAAACTGCTATGTTTTTTTCTAATAAAATTTCCATAGCAAGGAAAAGGAACCTCAAAAGATTGACGGGTTTCTCAGAAGGAAAATTCCCGTTTAAATATTTGGGGACTCCCATTGTTTCCAGAAAACTGAAAATTACAGATTTGGAGGAATTGGTGAGAAAGGTTCAGACCAAAATCAGCGGGTGGAAAATGAGGCTTTTATCTGTGGGGGGAAGAGTGATCTGACTGAGACATGTCGTTGCAAGCATGGCTTTGCACCTTCTTGCGCTCTTGCAAGTTCCTAAACAGATTATTTATGCTTTAAATCATCTTATGAGCTCTTTCTTTTGGGGAGAAAGGGATGGAAGAGGAAAGAGAAAATGAGTGGCTTGGAGGAATATATGTAGGCCAATTGCAGAAGGAGGTTTGGGAATTAGACCTTTAGAAGAAATGCAAAAAGCTCTTCAGTTAAGATTTGCATGGAAGCTTATGCATGAAAACTCACTTTGGGCAAATTTTTTTCGAAAGAAGTATGTAGGCAACAAACCTTTCATGTTACTTGGTCCTCCAAAGGGTACAAGGTTTTGGCGTATGATTGCAAACAATATTCCTACTGTTTTGAATTATATCAAATGGAAGATCAAAGATGGGAATGTATTTTTTTGGTATGATAAGTGGTTGGCGCAGGAGTCTTTTGCTTAAGCTTTGCCAGTGGTTGAGCAACCTCTTTTAAAAGTCAAAGATTGCAAGCTTGAAAATAGATGGGATGTGGATCTTTTAGAAAGACTGGTGGGCACGGAACTTGCTGATAATGTCCTTAATGTGTTGGCAAGAAGCAAAGATGGAGAAGATTTGCTTATTTGGACCAAAACTGAGAGTGGGAATTTTTCTACAAACTCGGCTTGGGATTGTATTCGAGTGAGAAGTCCTATTCTAGAGGGACATAAATGGATATGGAATAGTATTCTCCCAAACAATTTCTCTGTTTTTATGTGGAAGGCGTGGCATGGTGCTCTAGCAGTGGATGACAAAATTAGGCGGATTGGAATTCCTCTAGCTTTGAAATGTAATTGTTGTAAGCAAGGGAAGTATGAAGATCTTAATCATGTTTTATTTGAAGGGGAGGTTGCCGCTAGGGTTTGGAAAAAATGTGGCTCTTTATTTGGGCTACCGGTTGGAAGATCATGGCGTGAAACTTTTCTTAGTTGGTTTCGGAAAGCCTTGAATTCCTCACAAATAGGTGTCATACTTGGTTTATTGCCTATTATCATTTCTTGGAGATTATGGGGCAGAAGGTGCTCTACTCAAATGGAGAACAAAGTTGTGACAATTCAGGCGGTATGGCTTTCTATCAAACACTTGGTAGGCGTGCTTGGACAAGGTCTTGCTAAGTTTAAAAAGTTTAGCCAGATCGATTCTTACATTCTTTGGAGCCTGAATGTTCATCCTATTCCTATTCAACAACAACCCATTCAATTCATTTCTTGGTCAAAGCATTTACATGGTAGAGTCAAGCTAAACACGGACGGGAGTTGTTTGGGTAACGCAGGAATTTCGGGGGCTGGAGGGTTATTCGGGATATGCAGGGATCTGTTTTGTTGGCATTTTCTATGAATTTAGGCTATGGAGATAGTACACAAACAGAATTACGGGCGTTATTGGAGGGGGTTAGACGCTGTAAACAATTAAACTTGTCTAGCGTTGATTTTGAATTGGATTCAAAGGTTGTGCTGCCGTGGTTGCAGAAGAATCGGTGTGGCATCTGGTATTTGGAGGACTATTGGGAGGAGATTCGGGAGCTTATAAAGAACATGGATTATAGGTATTATCATATTTTTAAGGAAGGGAATGCTGCCACGGATTGGCTTGCTTGATGGGGTGCAAGCGAGGGAGATGCAGAATGGAGTTAATGGGGACTTGATTAGAATAGATAAATGGGGACTTGCATCAATTCGGTGTAAATCACATGATGTAAGGAGTTAATGCAAATGTGGTTTTCTGCGGGTTAGTGCAGAATGTTTGTTGCGTTGCGTTGTATGCAACGTTGCTCTATGTTTTTTTTTGCGTTGCTTGTTAGGCTTGTCTTAGAGGTCTTATTATACAGGCTTGTTAGTATTATTCTAAGTTTGTTTAGTTTGTTTATTTGTGTGAGGTTCGTTGGGCTGTATTTGGGAGGTTTTTGATAATCTCTCAAGTACCTTGATTGTAATCACAGTATTCCTCCGTCATAAGTGAGAGGTTTTTTTAATAAACTTGGGATGAGGCTACTATGTATGGCTGCCGGCTCTTCTATTAAAATAAAAAAAAAAAAAAAAAAAAATCTACTTTTTGTTATTACCTTTACAATAAAAATATGAATCCTCATCTTTTTATTGCTTTTGGATATCCATTATTTTCTTCTTTGGCTTCCCCACCATTTAACTTTTATTCCATTTTCTTATTACTTTTCTAATGAATAAATACACGTTTGAAAAACAATATAACAAAAATAAAGACAATCGAGAAAATCAAACACACGACATAAAGTTTTACGTAGTTCCACAATGTGCTTATGACCTCAGAGCTGCAAATGATTTTATTATCTTCAAGAATGACAAGATACACTCATGGTGAAATTATGTTGTTCTAGACGGCCATACTATTCATTATAAACATATTTATAGGATTACACGACAGAAGCCCTAATTTCACAAATTTTGAGTTATACGCTAGAGTGAGATGTCGAGCAAGTCTCAAGCGAACTCTCTACCTGAGTTTCGCTCAAATGACCTATAGAGCAAACTTTTTGTCTAGAATTTTCTGAGTCACAAACTGGGTCAAAAAATTTCCATTGGAGCATCGCCACCGGACCCCACTATGCATGATATCCATTCACTACGCATTTTAAAATTGTTCATGTCTACAGGGTAGGTAACAAGTTGGCCGATTGACTAGTTAACCTGGGATCGGAGCAGGTGTGCATAACTTCATCCTTTTCATCCATAAACCAGCTGCCTCATAGTTGGTGGGCATATATACAACTTGAACAGGATGGGTATGGCTTGTGTTCGACATCATAAAGCAGCTGCCCTCGTAGCTGGTGGGCATATTGAATGCTTTCAGTTTCGAACTTTTCTTTTTTTTACACTATATATGCACAATTAAGATCGAGTCCTTTCCGTACTTTTATTTGGATATTCACACAGAATGAGGTACCTCTTACTTTATTCTTCTTGAACTAACAATCACGATTTATATCATGCCGGCTCATTGACAAAGAGACTTGTATATATATATATATATATATATATATATATATATATATATATATATATATATATATATATATATATATATGATTTTATATGTCATTACTTCAATAAAAAAGTAAGTTAAAATGTAACACAAATTGATAGCCAGATTCAATTTATGGCACTATGTTTTTATACCTAGATTCAATTAATTCAGTGGATGCAAAATTTAACTAAAAACATTTATGGCACTATATTTTGAAAAGAAAATAAACCAAGTGGTGACCTTGGCAAATGTTTATGGGTCACGCAAGTAGCAGTTTTCATATTTTCGGTAGGGATCTTTTAATGGAAAGTTGGAATCTTTGAAGTAAATAAACTTAATTTTTCAAACATATTTGAAGTAAATAAACTTAATTTTTGTTGTTGTAGTTCATTTTCTTTATTTAATAGTTGAAATCTTAAAACGGGTTACCATAATTGACTCTATATATATACATATCTTTTTGTGAGTGCAATTACAAGTAAACTTTTCATAATTGATCCAACAATTTTTATAGCGTGTGCAATAGCAAAACAATTCAGAGAATTCACATATATATACATGAATTGTTGTTGTAGGAACAATTCATGATTCTAGCCTATTTTTATGTGATAAATAATGTTTCATTTAATTATACAAATCTATTGTCTGACTTTATTTATGTAAGCACGTGACATTTTTAGTTCACAGGAATGGCGTGTTACACTTTGAGATCACCTCTGCTAATGGATGTCGGTTCCAGCGGTGCTATATTTTTATGTGATAAACAATGTTTTATTTAATTATATAAAACTATTGTCTGACTTTATTTATGTAAGCACATGAGATTCTTAGCTCACGGGAATGGGGTGTTACACTTTGAGCTAGATCGTCTCCGCTAATGGATGACGGTTCCAACGGTGCTATATTTTTATGTGATAAACAATGTTTTATTTAATTATCCAAAACTATTGCCCGACTTTATTTATGTAAGCACATGACATTCTTAGCTCACGGGAATGGGGTGTTACACTTTGAAATCGTCTCTACTAATGGATGTCGGTTCCAACGGTGCTCTATTATTATGTGATAAACAATGTTTTATTTATACTAATTTCTTGCCTGACTTTCTTTACGTAAGTACGTAACATTCTTAGCCAACAGGAATAGGGTGTTACACTTTGAGATAGTCTCCCCTAATGGATGTAGGCTTCTCTTCAAGTCGAACCATTTAAATCTTGATGTCTTGAATGTTTACTAAAATCTTTTTATTATCTTCTTCTACTTCTTGATTATCTTAAAAACTCCATTTGTCACAACAATACCAATCATAGGGCCGGTGGTCCGGCCATTTTTTTTATTAGTAATAAGTAGTATTCATTATTTTTTATTCTGTTTATTTGTATTAACATCAATAAATATGAAATAATCAGATGTATCTGATCACCTAATATCCTAATTAATTATATTACAAGTTTGGTAGTAGTTTATTCAGTACTAGACAAAATCTCAACTCATCCTCGACGGTTAAAATCTATTAGGTCAAGATTAATAAAAAAAAATTAACATGATGGGATTGCAAATATAAACAACAACTAATTTATTGCGCTGCTTTTGTCGTGGGTGGGGATTGAATTGAGTAAAATGCAATCTAAGTTTAAAGAAATTCTAATGCAATGCAACGAAAAACAAAAGGCAAGTTCAACATCTATTGAATAAAATAGTGATCAATTGATATAAAATGTTGACGAGCGACCGGCGTACCATTGATTGAACATGGTCATTGATTATTATTCCATACTCAGTCCTTTACCACTACATGTCATTTATAATTGAAGAAGATGCATTGAATATGGAATGGTTATATAATCTGATCTGTATTGAGAGGAATTTACCTCTTAATATTCCATACTCAGTCCTTTACCTCTTATTATTCCATACTCAAGTCCTTTTCTAGAAATTTGTTTCTGATCCCTTGAGCTGCCAAAACAACTAGTTTAGCCTTCTTCATTTCATCTCCTTGAGATTTTTCCCAGCATCATGGAGCTAATTCCCACCTTGAGTTCTTTACTATTCTATCGGTTTGCTTTTTCTATCATCCTTCTTGTTGCTTATGCCTTGTGCATTGATTCTTGCAGTACCTATGCCATGGCCAGAAATGAGACCGACCAACTAGCCTTGCTTGAATTCAAAGCCAAAATAAGCCATGATCCTTTCATGGTTTTCAGCTCATGGAATGAAACCACCCACTTTTGTCTATGGTATGGCGTTACATGTGGTCATCGGCACCAAAGAGTCATTGAGTTACGCTTGGTATCTTGGGGACTCACAGGTTCTATATCTCCTTTCATTGGAAATTTGAGTTTTCTAAGGATTCTTTTTCTCCAAGACAATAGATTCAGTCATGAAATCCCACCACAAATAGGTGGTTTGCATCAACTGAAGATATTATCTTTGTACAATAACTCGATGGTTGGCAAAATCCCATCCAATTTATCCAATTGCTCTAACATTGAAAGCATCAAACTTTATTCTAACCAACTTGTTGGAGCCATTCCAACCGAGTTTAGCTTCTTGTCAAAGCTTCGAGGATTTTATGCAGAGAATAACAGACTAACAGGAAGTATTCCTTCATCTCTTGGAAACTTATCTTCACTTGAGGAACTTTATATATCCTCAAATAATTTGGGTGGGATTATTCCAAATACACTAGGCCAACTCATAAATCTTACATCTATTGTACTTTATGAAAATAAGCTTTCAGGTACCATCCCTCCATCAATCTTCAATCTCTCTTCTATTAGAGTTTTTGATGTATTAACTAATCAATTACGAAGGAGTCTTCCTTGGGACTTGAGCATAACTAATCTTCCTAATCTCCTAAGCTTCTCCATTTCCTGTAACCAATTTACTGGTTCCATCGCTCCTTCAATATCCAATGCCTCAAATTTGGAAGTACTTCAAATTGCAGAGAACAAATTTACTGGAAAGGTGCCTTCTTTGGAAAAGCTGCATAGGCTAAATTTCTTTACTGCTTTTAGAAACAATTTGGGGGGAAGTGGAGAGGTTGATCAGGACTTGAGTTTTATCTGCTCTTTGACCAATGCAACCAAGTTAGACCTTTTGTCATTGCACACCAACAATTTTGGTGGCGTCTTTCCCGAATGCATCGGTAATTTTTCATTGACCCTAAGAATAATTCGAATGGATCAAAACAAAATGGCTGGAATGATTCCGAGTGGGATCTTGAATCTTGTCAACTTAGAAGCACTCTCCTTGGAAGACAACCAAGTGTCAGGTAACATTCCAGCTGCTATCGGTAGGCTTCATAGGTTAAAGACAATGAGTCTATCGGGAAACAATCTCTCAGGCAGCATCCCGCACTCTCTTGGAAATTTAACTTTGTTACTTGAACTTGATTTAGATGGAAATAACCTTGGCGGAAGCATCCCCTCAAGTCTAGGCAATTGCAAATCTTTGATCGCACTCGACATTTCTCGTAACAGTTTCAATGGTTCCATACCCCCACAAATCTTTGGTCTCACATCTTTATCAATTTACCTAGCTTTGTCCCTAAATCTTCTTACAGGTCCTCTTCCCATGGAAGTTGGAAATCTTAAATCTAGGTGCATTATATATCTCAAGGAACATATTATCTAGTGAAATTCCTAGCAGTCTTGACAGTTGCATTAAGCTGGAGTATCTATCCTTGAGAAGAAACTTCTTCCAAGGAACTGTTCCGCCAAGTTTTGTCTCTCTGACAGGACTTCAACACTTAAATCTTTCTAGGAACAATTTATGGGGAAAAATCACTGACGTTCTTGTGGATATGAAGTCTTTGCAGAAATTAGATATATCATACAAAAATTTTGAGGTGCCGATGCCAACAGATGGCATTTTCAAGAATTTGAGTTCAGCTTTAGTTGCAGGGAACAGTCAACTATGTGGGGGAATTCCTGAGATGCACTTGTCTAAATGCAATTTCAAAAAGCTTGGGAATACAAAATTGACTTCAACCTTGAAGTTAATAATATCTACAGTTCTGGGGCTACTAGGAGTAACTTTGGTGCAGTACTTTTTGTATGTTTCTTGTTTGAAAAGGAAACGAAAAGTGTCCATATTAAGTTCTTCAAGATATTTTCTTTCGAATATATCTTACCAAAGTCTCCTAAAAGCCACTAATGGGTTCTCTTCAGCAAAATTGGTTGGTGTGGGTGGTTTTGGATCTGTTTATAAAGGAATTCTTGATGAGAGTGGAACTATAATTGCTGTCAAGGTCTTCATGAACCTTCTGCGCTCTGGAGCCTTCAAAAGCTTTCTTGCTGAGTGTGAAGCCTTGAGAAACATCAGACATCGAAATCTTGTAAAGGTTCTTACAGTTTGTTCAAGTATTGATTACAATGGAAATGATTTCAAGGCTCTAGTTTATGAGTTCATGGTCAACGAAAGCCTTGAAGAATGGTTGCATCCAACTGCTATAGAAGATGAAGTGCATCAGAACCAAAGAAATCTAGATCTGTTTCAAAGGTTGGATATCATCATTGATGTTGCGAGTGCATTGGAATATCTACATTATCATTGCCAAAAACGAATCATTCATTGTGACCTAAAGCCGAGCAATGTTCTTCTCGATAGTGAAATGATTGGGCACTTGGGTGATTTTGGCATGGCAATATTCTCTCCTGAAAGAAATCATAACTCTTCTACCACTTACTCCAGCACTATTGGATTAAGGGGAACTATTGGTTATGCAGCTCCTGGTGAAAAAACATTTCTATCCTTTCTTTCTTAACATAAATGCTCTATTTTTTAGAAACTAATGTTGCATTCTAATATAGTGTATGTTTCAAATTGCAGAGTATGGTATGGGAAATGAAGTGTCAACCCATGGAGATATATATAGTTATGGGATCCTTCTATTAGAATTGTTCACAGGAAAGAGACCCACTGATGAAATTTTTCAGGGCACCCTAAACCTACATTCCTTTGTCAAGACAGCCTTGCCTCAAGGAGTAGTAGAGATTTCGGATCCAAGTCTTTTTCATGAAAGGGAAGAGGAGACAACTAGAAACAATGGCCTAAATAACAGCAATATTACAAGAAGAAACAAAACTCAAGAGTGCTTGGTTTTGATTTTCCAGATTGGAGTTGCATGTTCTCTTGAACAGCCAGAAAAACGGATGAATGTGAGAGATATTGTAGCTAAGCTTGATTTAATCAGAAAAAAGCTTACTCAGTGATAGTTATGTAGTATTATCATAATCATGAATATTTAATTTCTGAATTCGAAGCTCGTACAAGAAGAGTTTAACCACCTCTACCACATGCAAAATAACTTAAGTCTACCAAAACTATCTCCACTGCAGATAGCATATTTAATGTCTACCTGCAAAACCATGAAAGATACACTTGAAGATGAAAACTGAAATATACTCTTAATCAGACCTAAGAGGCATTTGTTGTGAAGTGACAATTGCCCCATAGACTAGACAAAGCACTTAGTCATATAGAAGAGGCATGATCTTGTTGCAACAATACAACCATCATAACTCTCGTGTGGTGTTGACTCCTAGGTAATAGTGTTGGGAACGATTTTAGGACCATATCTTGATGCAATACTTTTTTCAAGGGCATTACAATCTACGACGGAGTTGGGGTTTTTCTTGGAGTAAATGATTTGGGTAAGCCTAGGATGTCCAAGTACTTTGCAAATATTTTGAAAAAAAATGCGACACACGTTAAGAAATCTACTTTTTTTAAAGAATTTACACGCCTTAAACTTGCATTTAGCATTATTTAAAAATTCATTACGATTGTTATCTATTGGTTCTCATATTTTAATGAAAAAAGCTACTTGCACCCGGGACGGGGACACACCGCGTACCCGGGTTCCAAGTCAGCGTTATTTAAATGGTGCTTTTGCACCCTAAGTTAAACGCACCATTTCTCTGCTTAGTGTTGTTTCTAAAATCAACACTAGCGAAATCAAACTGACCCCCAGAACGAAGACGATGCAATATCTTCCGACGATTAGGATTGAACTCGCACCGAAACAACCATGGAAGACGATGAAGAACCCCAATCTTCACCTCGCACCGTTCACACCTCCAAGCTTCCCAAGCTTGCTACGAAGACCATTCCCCCACTGAAACACGAAATGATGGGCTTGTATGGCTTGGTGTTCGGGTCTAACTCCAAATGGAGCATGGGTCGGGTGCGTTCGGAGCCAATTTGGCAATGTTGGCAAAACAGAGGGAACCCACCGAAATATTTTCTCTATCAATCTAACAATTGGGCAACATCGACAGTTCAGAATCAGCATTGGCAGTTTAGAACCAAAAATATTCTCTGTCTCCACGTATCGCTCTTTTCTCCGTTATCTCAAAGCCTGACTGACTGGTACTGCCATCTCTATCTCTTTTTCTCTCATTTCCTTTTTAGAAAGCTTTTTTTTTTTTTTTTTTTTTTTTTTTGGAATTTTTTAGTAGTCTCCGTCTTCATAGGAAGAATAGAAAACTTCTGATACCATAAGTGGGTTCTATTTCCACTTCAGTTAAGGTATTGTATATGGTAATGAAACCCCTTTCCAATGCATAAAAACATTTATTCTTGTCAATCCCACAAACGAGATTAGATCAACTGGTACTGTAGCGTAAATGAATCACTTTTCTTATTTTTTTGGGGAAAGAACTGTTCAAGAAACCCAAAGTAAAAAGCAACGGAAACATATTCGTCATGTCTGTTTGAAGGCCACTTTGGCGTGAAAAGTTACAGTTTACATATCTGCACATTTCACTTAACTGTAATCGGCATTTCCTTACCAGTATTTTAAAATCGCTTTTCTTTTCTGAGATCACAAAAATGGTTTATAAAATCTTAACTTCATTTTAGCGCCTAGGTCTGAAATCGATCTCCTTCCGTTTTTTTTTTTCTTTTTTTTTAATAATAATATAAAGCTGACATGGCTAATGCCACGTCAAACGATTCCGCAACAGGTATCCGAAGGCGGGTACTTGAAGCAGAATTGTATTTTAATAGCATTTTTTCATTGTTTCATAACTAATGCTAGGGAATAATCCCTCACTATACATGACAAGATTATCATTCATCCAACCATCCCCGATTTGGTTATTCAACGAATTATTTATAATACTTAATGTAGAAATAATTCCTATAGCTATACTGATATTGGGAAAACCAGTTTGCAAACAAATATATCAATGAGTACACGTCACACGATGTTCTTTTTAATTCGAACTAACTTCTTAGCAAGGTCATTTATACCTTTGAGTTATGAAAAAGTCTTGGAGTACTACACATGAACAAATGAGTATCCAATTGATTATTGAGTACTATGAGTGCTTCTTATAACATAATTGTTACACTTTAGATGTTTCAGATTCATAACAGAGCATGAAACAAATCAATTTAGTAATGGTAATCGTTTATATCTCCTGAGTACACTAATCTTTTCACGAAACTCTTGTCTAAAGTTTACGTCATATAAAATTAAATTCGATCGTTTTATGAGAGTTTTGTCTTAAAGTTTAAACAGAGTCTCCATTTTGAAAGGTATATTTAATGTAAGAATTTGTGAATTTGCTTGGAAGGAGAAGATTTTGTAGTTCATTTTTTAAATATTAATGTTAGAAACGTACAACTATAACTTCATTATCTTATTCTGTTGACGTGGCAATATTTAATAAAGGGAAATACTTTACCTGTTATACAAAAATAATCTTACAAATTGATATATTATTATGTAATTCGTCAAATTATAAAGTTATTTTTTTTTATAAAGTATATCTAACATATCAGATAAACCTATATCAGTTTGTAAAATTATTTTGTATAATTTATTTGTAAATGTAACAGTAATATTTGATAAATCTACTAAATCACGAGTAGGTTAAGATGAAAATAGGATATTGGTGTTGTACATTCTCACATTATTTTTAGTTAAAAAAAAAATCTTCAGTGGGTTTGGAGGCGCCTAATCTACCGCTGCCTGCCAATAGTATTCTTCTACGATGTTAACCTTTCACCTAGAATTTTCAGAAGAAGCCATTTAGAAAAATGGTCCAATATGCAATCAAAGGTTGGACCTTTAAACTTTTGATAGGGATAGGGAAGTTGTTGAACAATCCCATCAAAAAGATAATTGTCACAGTTGTGAAATCACTATTTGTCTCAAAAACTTAAATTAATGGAAAGAGGTAGATTTTATTATTTTATATCTTAACACTCCCCCTCACTTGTGAGGCAGACTTTCCCTCGATGAGTAGGCCTAATAAATGAAATATTTAATTAAATGGGATAGAGTGTAGAGTCAAGGATCGAATTCAAGACCTCTACTCTGATACTATGTGAAATCACCACTTATCCCAAAAGCTTAAGTTAATGGGAAGATGTAGATTTTATTATTTTATATCTTAACAACAGCTACTTTTTTTTTTCTTTTTTATTTTTTTCCTTTTTGGGTGATGAGGGTTATAAGTCCCTTTTTTTTTTATGAAAAATTGTATTCAATAAGAAGTTAAAATAGAAACAAAATTCTATTTTTTGTCAAAATAAAAACATATTCTATATGTTAGGATTATGATTTTGGAAAAAGATTAGGAATTTCATTTGTATTTTTAATAGTTTATAAAGAAAAACCCCAAATGCTACATTTTTTTTTAGTTCAGCCCTTAAATTACAATTATTTCATGGGTTTTTTTCCCTTCAACAAATATCATTTTTATCAGCTAATAACTACCAACTATATTGATACAAATCAATTAAAAAATTATAATGGATTCTTAAAATTAATAAATACTTAAAAAAAAATTCATAGATGTGTATTAATGACTCATTGAGTGTCTGTTAACTTCATAATTGGCATTTCTACAACAGCCAATGAGTGAAAAGAATCATGCTTGGGAGGCCCACTGTTAGCATGTGACATACCAATGAATCAATAAACTTAATAATATCTTAAATTGTTAATTATAAATATTTAGGTGTTAAGATTAGGTTTAGATTCTCTAAGATTTTTATTCAAATTGATCTAGTTCTTTTAGTGTTTTATGGTAGTGCTTTTTATATTCAAAGTCTTATTCAATTCGATGAAATAGATTTAAATGTGTCGTCTTAAGGCCACATCTCTCTATATAGACAAGGCCAAGTTGAAAAGAATGTAGTAGGAACATTTTTTGCAATAAGATTGTGTAGATCAAGATAATCTCTGATCCCATCAAATGGTATAATATCTCACACTATGTACAAAAAGAGCCTTATGGCTTCCCCCAAAATTACTAGGAAAATGATGAAGTACTATATGGTTATTATCATTAAAAGATCCTCTAATGTAATTACAGTGATATGTGATGCAGAAAAAGGGATACTCCGCGAATAAAAAGGTATATCCATCATAGAATGTTATTATGTACCGTTGATTTTGGAATAAGATTAGGAAATTCATTTGTATTTTTAATAGTTTATAAAGAAAAATCCCAAATGCTACATTTTTGTAGTTCAGCTCTTAAACTTTCAATCATGTTTTACCTTAAATTACAATTATTTAATGATTTTTTCTCCTTCTATACAACAGCCAATGAGTGAAGGAATGAAGGCCACTGTTAGCAGGTGACACCAATCAATTCAATAAAATTAATAATATCTTAATAATGTTAGATATAATCTTAGGGTATGTAAGTTCCCAACATTTATTTTTTGAAAATAAATGGAGTCTATCCTTTAAAATGATTTTTTTTCATGTGGATCTTAGATTTAACTACTTTTTTCAAAGAGAATAAGTAGAACTTGCACATCTGACTGTAAATCTCATTTCTTATATCTTAAGTTATTAATTATAAATGGTTAAGTGTTAAAATTAAGAGGGAGATTCTCAATATTTTTATTCAAAATTAATCTAGTTCTTTTTAGTCTTTTATGATAGTATATTTTTTTAAAAGGAAAGATTCCCTTTTTTTCAGCAAAAAGGGGAGGGGAGGGAGGCGAGGCGAGTGCAACCAACGTAAGAGCCCCTCTCTACTGTGGAATGTTCGGTTTGAGTCATAGTTACTACTCCAAGGGTGAGCTCATCACCACAGCACTCCCAAAGTATCTAGCTGGTCCAAAGTCTCATCTCATAGCTCAAATGTCAGGCTTTACTACTACAAGTGGTTTCAATTTATATCCTAACTCGAATTCTTAATTTGAAATCCATGAAATACCAACTGGAACAAACTGAACTACCACCTTTTTAATTGAAAAGATTGTCTTTTAAACATGATTTGGTGATACCAAATAATGGTGTCAAACTCAAATTATTCCACTCGATGAAAAGGACCTAAATGAGTCGACCTAAGGCAAAAGCTATATATAGATAAGGCCGAGGTGAAAGAATGTAGTAGGAACCTTTCTGATGAGATTAAGCACCGGAAGATAATCTCTCGCGTCAAACTGTATGATATCTCATACTTTATATGTACAAAAGAGCCTAATGCCTCCCACAAAATAGTAAAATACCTAGCTAGGGAAATGATGAAGTAAAAGCTTACTATCATTAAAAGATCCACTAATATAATAGAAAGTTATTATATACTTTTTGAGTATGAGTGACGTGGTACTATTTTCGTATCACAACATATCATGTAATTAAAAATGATTATATAATTATTATTTTAAATTAATATAACATCATATGATAAGATGAGAGTACTACATGATATATGTACTCTGAAAATACTACTTAATATATTTTTTTTTTAATGTCGGGAAACCTCTCCAAGGTAGGACCCTTAGGATCTATCCCTAGAGTAAATTCCGGTCCCGCACCACACCCTCGAAATTTTCCCTACACGGATGATACCTAAGTACATAATTCCCATCTGGCCATTCATTTTGAAAATATCTAGTTCCCTTGAACCTTCAAGAAAAACCTAATCACTTAGGACATGTTCTGACTTGACTATCGAAGAACATAATCAAAAACTCACGAGAATAAACCTCTTTTGCGGGATTCACCATATCAATTACAAGTCAAAATTCATGCATGTAGTTGGACCCAAAGATCAAGTGATGTTTTCATGATTGTTAATTTATATACATTAAATCATGGAAGGAAACCTCAATTCAAAGTAATAGACTATATGATATAGATAGATGAACAACTAGCATCCATTGGCCCCCCGTGGTGACATATACAAGTAACCCAAAATGTAAGCAAAACATGATTAAATGAAGTCACAGATGATATAGAACACCATTAAAAAAGGAAAAAAAAAAAAAAAAAAAAAACCCTCTCAATTGAGCTTTTAGGTGTGAGAGATGGCATAGGGCTTGTCAAAGTTGTTGGCCGGTCATGGCGGGGTCTCTCTTGGTTGCCATATATTCATGACTTTTGAATCTTTTCTACAAGAGTTGATCTTGCCGACCGTTTTGTCCTTTTTATTTTGCACATTTATGATTTTGGACATTTACATTCAAATCAAGACACCTTTTTTAGATTTTCTTGAATTAGTAATTATCATTCATATCATGCATGCCGGCTGTGTATGCCGGCACGGTTGACAAAGATGATATACACATATCATCTTTGTTGATGCTCGTTCTAAATTTTATCGTTCTCATTTATATTAATTACTGTTATATTTTTAATTGATTTCGTAAGTGAACTACTTAAATGGAAAGTCACTTTAAATGTAATATATCAGTTAGTATAATTGGACATGACAGGATCAACTATGAACAATGAAGTCATTTAAAATGTGACATATTTGCACGTACTATATTTAAAAATGATAATCTAATATATCACATCAAGATATATTAATTTATAAATTTATTTTCATAAAATTTCTACGTTGATCAAACATTTTATTTTTCATGAAAGTGTGAGTGTCACTTCTAAAAAGGAATAGAATGAAAATATAAATTCTCATTTAAATCTATTTAACCATAATAATGTTGTAACATTTTTAAAAATGATAAAAATTTTATGCTTGGTGCCTATCTTGTCTTGTCCATGCATTTAGCACGATTTGGTATGTTTGGATAGTGAGATAAAATAAGATGAGTCGAAATAATTTATAAATAATTATAAAATTATTAGTTAAAATGAGATGAAATGATGTGTTTCATCTTACTTATCTAAACGGATCTGGGAAAACTCTAAAAAAATATAATTTTTAATTTGAAAGAAAATGTTTATAATTTTTTACAAAAATCCATCCGAAAATGATGCCGCAACATTTAAGAAAAAAAAAAAGTTGAAATCCCCATTTTCCTAGAATAAATCAACTAAATCCTCACCGTACATTCTCGTTGATATTAGCGCATCCAATGTCTTAGCAGAAAAAAGAGAGGGAAATATCGTTGGCCGTCCGATATCACAACTTTGTCCTCTCCCTTCACTATATAAACCACCATTTCCAAAGCTCGTATTCCTCACCCCACACTCTTCCCATTACTCCACTCTCTCAACTTCCGATCGAGTCAGGCTTCTGTTCTATCGCCGGAAGTTCTGCTTACAACTGGTCGCTGTATTACTCGTTGGTGAGTTCTGCTTCACAGATCTGGCCTCTGTTTTTTTTTGTTTGGTTGGTTGCTCAGAAAACTATGGAAAGGAGAGGAAATGAAATACGAAAGCAGAGCGAATTTTCAATTTCTTTTTATTATGTGTTGGTTGATTTTCTTCCCTTCCATTCATTTGTTTGCCTACCATACGGTATTAATCTTCTAGTCTTGTTGCTTTAATCGTCGAAATTTTAGTTCTTTTTTTATCATCCCTGGTTATCTGACATTTTTATTTTTGCATAAAACTTTTAAATTGCTGTGAACTTTTCTTCTTTTTTTTTTTTGTGGACTTTTTCTCATTCTATTCATTCTATTTCGTTTCCGAGAAAATTGATGGATGAGAGCGTGATTTTTTTCGGAAGTTAGCTTATAGGTCAGAAACATGAGAGATTTATGTTCAATACTTTTCTTTTTCTTTTTCCAGTATATCCGAAGCTTAAGTCGATGTTAGTCTATACATATTTTTATGAATTTTGTTTGCAAGGTAAACAGAGCATTAGGATCTTCACTAAATAATTCTGATTTTGCTGTTTGTGCTTGGTTTCCAGAGAGAAAATATGAGGGAAATCCTTCACATTCAAGGTGGGCAATGCGGCAATCAGATTGGATCCAAGTTCTGGGAAGTCGTCTGCGACGAGCATGGCATAGACCCAACCGGTAGGTACACCGGGAATTCCGATCTTCAACTGGAGCGCGTCAATGTGTACTACAACGAGGCCTCCTGTGGACGGTTCGTCCCTCGTGCGGTGCTCATGGATTTGGAGCCCGGTACCATGGATAGCGTGAGGACCAGTCCCTATGGCCAGATATTCAGGCCCGATAACTTTGTTTTCGGGCAATCTGGTGCCGGGAACAACTGGGCGAAGGGGCATTACACCGAAGGAGCGGAGCTCATTGATGCCGTTCTTGATGTTGTACGAAAGGAGGCTGAGAACTGTGATTGTCTTCAGGGTATAGTTGCTTGTTCCTGTTTGATTTATGATCTTTTATTTCTTCGCTGCTAATGGTTGGGGCATTTACATTTGTTTCAGTTAAAACTTTGGAAATCGCAATTATTATCGGATGTCGGATAATCATTTCCGATTCAGTTCTTAAATTTAATTCTGGAAAACAAAAGTGATATAGTATTGTCTTTATTCTCCTTACCTTCTTGTGTCGTGGAAATTAAATTTTGAACTTAATTGCGCTGCAGGTTTTCAAGTATGCCACTCACTCGGAGGAGGAACCGGTTCTGGGATGGGGACTCTGCTTATTTCGAAGATCAGGGAAGAGTACCCTGATCGAATGATGCTTACTTTCTCTGTGTTCCCTTCACCAAAGGTATCAGATACAGTTGTGGAGCCATACAATGCCACTCTTTCTGTTCACCAGCTTGTTGAGAATGCAGATGAGTGCATGGTGTTGGACAACGAGGCCTTGTACGATATTTGTTTCAGGACTCTGAAGCTAACCACTCCAAGCTGTAAGTTCATTATGCTCCACTGCAACACTGTAGATGCAGGAGTTTGATTTAGTTGAGTGTCAAGTCTTGTCAAGTGGTTTTATTTTAAAGCAATTGGTAATGTAGTTTTCTTAGGTCAAGTTTGTGGTCTGACTATGTCACATGTGAACTGGTTGAATTTTAACGAATTTTAAGCTTACGCTGTCGCATATTGAACGTGTTTTTAATATATTGTGTATGTTTGTTCTGTGATCTAGCTCCGTAGTAGAGCCTCAAGAATCTTGATTATGCTAAAAACTAACTCAAATCTGATTGCAAAGTTCTTTTAGTGTTTTCAGTTGTTATTTCCTTTTCGATTGTAGCCTATGTGCTCGGAATCTCCCTTTTTGTTTGGTCGGACTGTGTTTGAGTATTGTCTATTCTTGTGGATGGTGGTGGACAGCTGTTATCCTGATGAATTGTTTTTCATTCATTGATTGCACCTGCTTGGTTGGTTGCAATATCTGTATGTTGTGGGACCAATTTGTTACCTGCCTGATATATATCATGATGAACTGTGCTTGGTAGCACGTGTTAGGTTCATCTGATTCTTGAACCGTAATTATCTTAATTAACTTGGTACAATAGCACCTTGTGACGCTGACTTCTGAACCTGTGGTTTCCAATATGGGATTCGCATTCGATCTTGCACGATACTTCACTAGTCTATTGGGGAAAATAAAAACTTAGTTGTATTGGTAAGATGTCATTGTCCATTGCCTTGTGGGAATGTCTGACTGTTTTTGGGCGGTATGGTACCGCTTGATAATTGCATATAGCCTTCCTGCTTTTGTTTGGCATAGTGCTTGTGTGGAATTTTTTATCAAATGTAGGGTAATATAATCATGCTGATTAATTTGATTTATTTGCCTCTGGCAGTTGGTGATCTGAACCATCTGATCTCTGCAACCATGAGTGGTGTTACATGCTGCCTAAGGTTCCCTGGCCAGCTTAACTCTGACCTCCGGAAACTTGCAGTGAACCTTATTCCCTTCCCACGTCTGCACTTCTTTATGGTTGGATTTGCTCCTCTTACCTCACGTGGATCTCAGCAGTACCGTGCTCTAACTGTCCCAGAACTCACCCAGCAAATGTGGGATGCGAAGAACATGATGTGTGCAGCAGACCCACGACATGGTCGCTACCTCACAGCTTCAGCCATGTTCAGGGGCAAGATGAGTACTAAAGAAGTGGATGAACAGATGATCAATGTTCAGAATAAGAATTCTTCCTACTTTGTTGAGTGGATCCCGAACAATGTGAAATCAAGTGTCTGTGACATTCCACCAAGAGGCCTCTCTATGGCATCGACCTTTATTGGCAACTCCACCTCTATTCAGGAGATGTTTAGGCGGGTGAGCGAGCAGTTCACAGCTATGTTCAGGAGGAAGGCTTTCTTGCACTGGTACACTGGGGAAGGGATGGATGAAATGGAGTTCACTGAGGCTGAAAGCAACATGAACGACCTTGTATCTGAATACCAGCAGTACCAAGATGCCACAGCTGAGGAGGAGCTGGAGTATGAGGATGAGGAGGAAGGTGTGCAGGAGACTTGAGAAATTTAAAAGCTTTTTACTATTGCATTAAAGATATATATATGGTGGCTAAAAATCCAGTACTGATTATTCGTGAGATGGTGTGATTGGTCCAATATTAATTAGTTAATCGGAGAGGTGGTTGTGCATGTTTGATTTCTGGGTTTGCTTCTATATCCGTTTTTATTATGGAATTTAGCAATATATTCTATATTTGAAGTTATTCCATGCCTCACATGAGCTCTTCTCTCTCTCCAATTATTAATTCCTTGTTTGGTAGTAGGCCTTTAACCGTTGACTGCTTGAAATGGAAACCCAAATTATATGAGCAAGGCCTTGAAGTTTTTAGTTATTCATGGATTGAAAGTTTTGTTTTTGGAGATATTTTTTAGATATAGCACTCACAACTTCACACCCGGGCTTTGGCTATAAGGAACCCCTGTAAGGATAAAACTTAAGAATGACTCACTAATTTGATCTTTGAGGGATCAGTTCCTCCAAATGCACTTTACTAAGCTTTTTCAATGAATTAAATCTTTCAGAGCCCTCCCCTTTTATACACAATCCTATCGTTTATTCTGTTACGAAGAAGATAAGGGATTTTGGTACATTATGACAGTTAAGTAAGGCTACTATTCTAATTACAGTGTTTTGCTTATTAACTAACTAACTAACTAACAGAAGCTTCCCTTGACCACTTCCATCTGCTTCCATTTCCCTTCAGAATTCTTCCTTCTCAATTATTGCTTACCCCCCTCTCTCTCGGTTTGAGAGAAAGACTGGACTCTCTCTCCTATAATAGAAAAATTGTTCCCTCCCCGCCGCATTCAGGAGCTTCTTCTCTCGACTCGCGCACACTTTGTCTGCTCCGTCTCTCTGTTGTTTCTTTATTTTCTTTTCACTTTCATTGCAATTACTTTGAGTTAAAAAAATAAATAATAGAGTAGAGAAAAAGAGAGGTTTTGAGGAAATGTGATTAATTTAAAATAGAAAAAATTTGCATTTTTGCTTATTGGCAAAACTTGAAATCGCAAAATTTTGTTTAGATGAAGAAAATTTTGAGATATGGTTTTTTGGGTAGTGATTCACAATGTGAGAACATCCATTTTCCTCGTGTGAGAAGGTTTCAATAGGTGTATCTCGTTTAGATAGTGAGATGAGAGAGATGAGATGAGATATAGTTTTAGATGAAATTAATTGAAATATTATTAGAATATTATTTTTTAATATTATTATTATTTTAAAATTTGAAAAAATTGAATTGTGTTTATTATACCTATTAAAATAATGATGCGGAGATGATGATGAAATGATAATAGTATTGTGTTTATTATAATTGTGTGGAAATTTAGAAAAATTGTAATGATGATGAAATGAGATAGTTTCTCTATCCAAACAAGCCAGGTGTAAATTGGTATAGCACTTTTGCTGTTGTTAAGCAAACAAACAGAGGCAACACCTCTAGAGTGGGGCTTTCCCCGACTAGGAAGCCAAAAATACAAATGAGACAACAAACATCGATCTTCTTTTAACATTGAAAGAAATGATCAGAAAGTCACAATTTTCAGTAATAACTGTAAAAGACCTGAACTTCACACAACTTGTTTCTACAACTACCAAAGGAAGAAGAAGAAAAAAAAAATATAATAAAGATCATAACAGCAAAATGATCTCTCCCCTATTTGAGAACCACCACAATCTATCTAAAAATTCATTACAAGTTCAACGACTTGCTTGAAAGGCCTTTGGCTGGGATCTGTAGAGCAACAGCACCCCTTTCTGAACATGAGAACTTCCTATACACTGCCTTGAGCTTACTTTCTGCAGCAGCAGAATGCAAGCTAACCAAGAGGTCAGCGCAACCCCTGTTACATGGCAAAGCAGATCAAATTTTAGAACAAGGAGAGAGTCAATATTAAAACTTAGTTCTTTTATTAGACCAAGTATCCAAGCAGAACTTGCAATCAAGGAAGACAGAGAGAACTTACTTTAGCTGATCTTCTGAGTAGCCTGTGTGGTGCTCTAGAGTTCTAGTCCAGATAGGGTTCCTACCAAGGGTGCATCGTGCAGCATAAACAGCAGAAGCAGCAATTTTTGAAGGGCAGTAAGCAGTTACAGCAGGATAGTGCATTAGCCCAAGTTCAGCTAGGAAAAATACTGTATTCTCCATCTACATTATCGCAAAAATCACACAAATTAGTTCAAATTATCTCGTATTTTATTTTCATTAATTTGAATGTTGGATATGAAATGTCTTGAAATTGAAACAAAATTTATGTACCTCCTTATCCGATGGAATAGAGGCTTTAATATATCGAACCAGGAAGACATAGGGAGTTGGGACTGTCAGCAACCATTCCAGCTTTTCCAAGATTGTTTTTTCTTTGACCAAGATCTGTTCTCTGATGTAGGCGTTGTCTGAAATGCAAACGAAGTCATTTACCTGTCATTTTCAGAACACAAAATTAGTCAAAACAAAACCTTTCATAAGTAGCACACAGCATTTGAAGAAATCTTTTTTGGGCAAGTAAATTGAAGAAAGTATACAATTAATTACCTCTGGTGCCCATATCTCTTCATACTTGCTTGCAATGAGCATTGAGCTGATTCCAACTAACTGGAGTTCCCTCCTAGAGACAGACTTCACAGAAAGGAATCGATCCACAATGTTAATGGTAAGATAAAGGGTTTCCGGCATGAGTTCAAATTTGCGATGAACTTCAATCAGCCAGTCTACAAGGATAGATCTCATCTTAGCATTTATGTCTGGCTGCGTGGCCATGTAGTCATGCAGTTTACTCGAATCCTGCACTAGCAAAGTCTAACATCAGAAACGAGAGAGAGCAAGAGCGAGAGCGAGAGAGAGAGAGTTATGAAACAGTACCTCTGCGTGCTTGTAGAAATTGTACATGTCATCCACGTACTCGACTACAGCCAATTCGTTGTCAACATCACCCGCGTCTATGTTTTCTACTGGATCCTTGGGCTTATTGGTGAGTCCACAAGCAGCCTGGGGTTCAACCAAGTTTAGTATACTCAAAGAACCAGGACAAGATCAATACTCTTGAACAAGAAAAGTACAAAAAAAATCCCACCTTGCTTCGAGCAGTGAGGGTTGAAGTGAAGGTCCGGACATTCTCCTTCTTCGAGGAACCTTCTCTTCCTCTGGATTTTCTTCCACCAGCACAGTTACCCCCGTCTTCTTCATCAGAGCTAATCACTATCACTTCCTCGGGGATCGGCTTCTTGATTACATTCTTTTGAGGTACCACCAACTTTGTTGCTGCCCGGCCTTTCCCTACACCGACCCCATTACCAGCAACGGCATCTACACCTTCTGTGATTAGTTTCTGAAAATTGAAAAACTCAGCACATTAAACAGGGGAGATTGCAAGTCTGACAGAAAACGAAATAGTTCAAAGAAGTTCTCGTTTTGAGATGTCACCTTGTTCTTCTCCGCGGCTGCTTGTGCATTAGTCACTACGAGATTACCAATATCTTGGAGAACCCTCCTAGTCCTTCCTTCTGCTGGTGCATTCTTCTTCACTTCGCCTGAAAGTATAGTAAAAATCATAAGAAAGAAAAAAAAAAATGAGTCATAAAAAAATAACTACAACACAAAAGCAAGGCTAAGAGGATTTCGGACAAAACTAAGAACGTCAATTTTCCTAAAACAACAGATTGAACAAGTAGATCCAGACGCAGTTCTGGTTCTAATCACATTATGAATAAATTAAACCGAATGTTAATTAAACGGAGAGCAGAATCTCCAGCAACGAGATTAAAGATATGGTAGACAACCGAAGGGGAAAACCTCCTAAATTAAAATGAAAGAATAGAAATAATCAAGGGTACATTCCCCTTAGCCATCGTGACAAGCTTGATAAGTTGTTTAAATCAAAGACCCCAAAACAGAGACTACTTTGGATCCCAGCATATACAGGCAAATAATCTCTTTTTTTCTTTTTCAATTCTTTATTTTTTCCAAGTTGTATTATTTTTTTCTTTTTCAATTCTTTCTTGTTAACAAAGGGTATCATCAATCACTCGCACGGTACACGAAATGAGAAAATGGGAAACTAAAGTTAACTTCAAAAGGGGGAAAAAAAACACCATTACGGTCACACTCAGAAAGAATCAAAGCTAAACTGGGTTTATGTCGCAAACCTATCAGATCAACAAAGAAACATAGGAGTTAGAACTCAAAAAGAATCAAGAGTACCTCTTGGCTTTTGAAGAGGAACAACAGCTCTCGATGCCATGTCTTGTTCTTGAGAGTTATAGCCAAAAACACCTCCAAAGCTCGACAAAAGCGACGAAAGAAACACTTGGAGGCGACTGTTGCGCGTCTCTCCTCCTTCGTCAGCGTCTGTGGTCGCCACCTCGTCGAACCCAAATACCAAAATCTCTGTCCGTCTCTCTCTGATTCTATTGATTTCTTCTCTTCCTAAGAATTTTTCTTCTTGGTTTCGTCTTCGTTGCGTATCTTCCACTTCACAGGTACAGGGTTCTCGAATTTGGTGGAACGTTTATAAGGAAAAAAATTATGAAACGATGGCTCCAACGGTCTGATTCTTTCTTGAAATCGGAGCGTTGGATGCATGTGAAATCAACGGCTATCTATCCTTCCTTCTTTAGAGCGTTTGGGATTTTCTAGCCGTTAGACTGTACGGCTTTCCGGTATCTTGGTACTTCGATTATGAGCCGTTCGAACTTCGGAAGAGCCCGAAGCCCAAACTGCCTCAGTTTTTCGTTTTTGCCCTTGGCCCAGAATGACCTAAATGGTAGTAATGCTACTTATTATTTTTTTTTATTATCATTATATTGTGAGATAATGTGATATTAGATGATAAGTTTATAAATAAAATATAATAAATAATTTTTAATCATTTAAAATCACATCATGAAATGATAAAAAGATATAAAAAAATGAAATTTATTTTTTTTTTATTTCTTTTACATGTCTTTTTTTTTTTTTTTATACTTTTTTTTTTCCTCGTTGACATGTTTTGGTAATGAGCTTTTGTATTTATTCAAGGTTCCGTTTGATGCTAAGGTTATTTCAGATCAAATCATTTATAAAAAGTAATGAGATAGTCTATAAATAATAATTAATAGTTTATAAATAATAGTAAAATATTTGTGAATAATACTAAAGTAGTGTGATAACAAACTAGCCTCCATATGGGTTTGGAACTCACATTTCTTTTTTTGAGTAATGTTAGATATAATGTTAAGGTATACAAGTTCGGCATATTGCCTTTAAAAAAAAAGTAAGGATCTACTATTAAAAAAATAATTTTTTAATATGAGTCTCAAATTTAATCATTTTTTTCAAAGGGAGTGTGAAAAACATGCATATGTCCAATAACTGCAAATATCATTTCTTTTTTTTTTATACATTTTTTTATAATGCACAAGAATTTTTATTTGACGTTCTTTCTATCTCTTTTCGGTTTTCACTTCTGGAAGGTTATCTTCAAAGGTTTTAGTTTATTACTCTATAAAGCCTTTTATTGTCACAAAACTCCATGGATATTGATGACTATTTTATTATAAAACTTAAAGAAAATTTATAGCATAAAAGATACAATATTCATGAAGGCAAAAGATGATCCGCTCAAATCTCTTTTACTATCATTTTTTTTTCTAAGCAAGCTTGCATATATTATAAATAGATAAAGTACTACAAAGTTTGGGGAGGATCTTTCCCACTATCAAGAAATAACAGACATCTAGATAAGAGGTTATTGGGTATACAACCAAAAACAAGATTGGTTGCTGCCCATTGCGCCACAGAGTGCGCACATCGATTTGCAGATCGATGAATTTTAGTAAAATTTCAAAACCTTCGAGAAGCAGAGATATGCTTGATATCTTCAATGATGGGTTCAATATGCCATTGAGTATAAGTGTCTCTATTGTTTATGGCTTCTATTACCAACTGCGAGTCTCCTTCCAGGATTGCCATTTCTTGTTGTCTTTGGGAGGCTATTTTCGTGGCTAAGAGAGTTGCCTTTGCTTCTGCTACAAGAGGATTGGAAGTGAGAACCTTTTCTGTCTGGATTTCAAAAAATTTTCCACTCTGGTCCCTGCATACTGCTGAGGCCACTGAGAAGAAATCTCTGACTGCTGCGTCAAATGAGAAGCTCTGAAAATTATTCGGAGGAGCCTTCCAGCTGCATACTTGGCTTTGTTTTTTTGTTTTCCATGCTTCTTTATAATCCTGGTATATTTTGTTTAACTGGATTTTTGCTTATTCAATAGAGAAAGGATATCAAGAGAGAAAGAAGCGTGATTGTGGAGTATGTCATTTCTTTGCTTCCAAATGAAATCTAAAATTATCACAGCAAATAGTTGAAAGTGATGAGCTTCATCCTCTTGCAATCTCAATTCTTTTGTCGGAGAAATGATCATTTTTATCCAATCTGTTACAGACTGAATTGGCAAAGTTTCCAGCTTTAGTGGCCATGAGCTTTGATACCATAGAATCCTGACATTTGGGCATTTTAAGAATAGATGGAGTGGTGTTTCTTCTTCTTGATTGCAGAGAAAACATTCTTGCGTTGGAGCTTCTTGAATAACAGCTTTGATTCTTGAGCTGATAGGCAATATATTCCACTGAATTTTTCAAAGCAGTAGCTTGTGCCTGTCATGGATTTTTAGTTTCCATATGCTTCTATATATATTTAGTGTTGCAGACTGTTGAACTGTCTCCTGATTGTTGATTATCAATTGATAAGCTGATTTAACTGAAAATTCACCTGAGTTGCTTGGGATCCAGATTAATTTGTCCTGGCTCTGAGAAAAGGAAGGCAGCAATATTTTCCGTATTTCTGTGATACTTTCTTCATCAAACAATTCTTGCATTTTTTGGACATTCCATGATCTAGGGATATCAGTTATAAGATCTGAAACTTTTAAGTTTGGATGAGTCTCCTCCATTCCTTGTAATGGCTTAGGCTTGAAGCTGCTCATGCTTGGAACCCATGGATGAGTCCATATATTGATTGAGCCTCCATTACTAATCTGGTAGCATCTCCCTTTTTTGAGCATGTCTCTTGTTTGTAATATCCCTTTCCATAGGATTGAGTCCGTCTGTTTTAGATTTGCTTGCCAGAAATCCGTGCTATTGAGATATTTTGCAGTTAAAAGTGCATGCCAGAGTTTATCTTGTCCTTTGCTCATTTCTCATCCTATTTTTGCTAGCATCGCTTGGTTCATGTTATCCATTTGTCTAATTCCAAGTCCTCCAAGGGATTTTGGTTGGCATATAGACTTCCAAGATTTGAGAGTTAGATTGTGGTGTCAATCTTTATGGAATCCCCACCAAAAATTTTTAAAGCTTGTATCAAGAGCTTTGCATACTAATTTAGGGAGTTTAAATGAAGCCATAAAATAAGTCGGGATAGCACTCACTACTGTTTTTATCAATGTTGTTCTTCCTGCTTGAGAGAGTAGCTTTAGTTTCCATCCTTCTAATTTTTTTTTCCACTTTACTTAGCAACTCTTGGTAATCTTCCTTTTTCTTTTTGCTAAATGAAGTTGGAAGGCCTAAATATTTCATTTTTGCTGAATCTGCTTTATATGGTAGCCACTGTTTGATAGCTGTTTTGGCTTCCTGGCTTGTATTTCTTGTAATAAAAATGGAGGATTTATGCATGTTGACTTTTTGACCTGACCACTGTTGGTACTTGTCGAGGCTCTCTATATCGTTTTAGCACTTTTTTCTGTTGCTTTTGCAAAAATAATTGTGTCATCCGCAAAGAGAAGATGAGAAACTGGTAGACTATTTCTGCTGATTTTGACACCTTCCATTGCACCTTGCACTTATGTCTTTAAGAAGATTCATGATAGTGCTTCTGTCACCAGTATGAATAAGAAAGGCGATATTGGGTCACCTTATCTCAGTCCTCTTTGAGCATTGAAGAATCACTTGGGAGAACCATTGATTAATATAGAGAAAGATGTTGTCGTAATGCATTCTTTAACCAGGTTGATCCATACTAGACTGTAGCCCAGTTGTTTCATCACCATAAAAAGGAAATTCTACTCCACTTGGTCAAAAGCCTTCTCCATATCCAATTTTATGGCCATCAAACCTTTTTTCCCCTTTCTTTTTTGAGATGATGAAATAGCTCATGTGCTATTATTGTGTTTTCTTTTATATTGCGCCCAGGAACAAAGGCTATTTGTAAAGGAGAAATGATGTTACTCAATGTGACTTTGAATCTATTGGCCGTAATCTTGGTGATGATTTTGTAGATAACATTTGTGAGGCTAATGGGGCGGTATTGGCTCTGGCTATTTGGACTCTGAATTTTTGGGATAAGTGCAATGTTTGTGTGATTGATCTGTCTCAACAATTTTCCGCTTCAGAAGAAAGATTGCACTGTATTGATAACATCCTTTTTGATGATGTGCCAATAATGCCTAAAGAACAGTATTGTCATATCATCTGGACTTGGTGCTTTATGGCTCGGAATTTGCTTCAATGTCCCAAATATTTCTTCCTCAGATGGTATCCTTTGAAGTGCTTCATTTTCTTGATCTGTTACTTGCCTCTCGAAGAGATTATCCAAGTTGTTTGGAAAGCTTGGATTTGATGTGGTGTACAGAGATCTAAAATGAGTTATGAAAGCATGCTCTATTATAATGGGATCTGTAGACCAATTACCTAGGCTTAGTTTGATGGAATCTATGGAGTTCCTTCGTCTTCTAATTGTTGTTGAGAGATGAAAAAATCTTGTATTGAGGTCTGTTGAAGTGAGCCATGAGATTCTTGATTTTTGCTTCCAAAGCGTCTCTTCATTTTCTCGTTGTTGATAAAGGTTTTGCTGCACCTGTTTCTCCCTCTCTTGATTGTATCTGTCTATAGGATTACTTTGGATTTCCATCAGTTCATTTTTCAATCTTTGGATATTTGTCTGAATTCTTCCAAAATGGGTCTTGTTCCAAAGCTTGAGGGCATCTTTTGTTGTTCTGATTTTCTTGCAAAGGACATATGCCGGGTTGCCTTGAAAGATATTATTCCAGGCTTCTCTGATGATATTCTGGCTAAGTGGTTCATGAACCCAGAAAGCTTCAAATTTGAATGAGGATGGTTTACGAGCTTCTGTGATTGTATGTAGTAATAGCGGATGATGATTCGAGGCTGAAGAAGTCAGATGTTGTAGCATTGCATCCGGGAAAAGTGTTCTCCATTCTTGGTTGGTTATTGCTCTGTCCAGTCTTTCTTTGATTAGTGCAGACCCATGTCTATTATTAGACCAGGTGAATTGAGGCCCTGTGAATCCTATGTCAATGAGTCCATGTCTATTCATTAATGCTTTCAATCCATTACCTTGATTATTAGAGATTGGACATCCTCCATATTTTTCTCTTTGATTGGTTATGTCATTAAAATCCCCAATACATATCCACGGACCTTGGAAAGATTGATGCACCGAGTCCAAGTGACTCCAGAAGTTTGCTTTTTGATTCCAATGTGCTGGTGCGTATACAAAAGTAATTAGCCATGGATGATGAGAAGGATCCGAATACACCAAAGCAGAAATAGCATTCATATTCACATTAACAAGTTCGATTTCTACACTCGGCCTCCACATTAGTAGTAATCCCCCTTTTTTACACGAAACTGAAAAGTACACAAAATGATGGAAACCTAAACTATGTACAATAGATAGGGTGCGATCTTCCATTACCAAGGTTTCCGACCAAAAAACTACATCCGGATTATATTTTCTAATATTAGCCCTTAAAGTTCGAATTGCCTTGGGTCAGGCTAGGCCCCTGCAATTCCAAGCAATTGTCCTCATTCCGAAGGGGGAGACATCTTGAAGCTGGCCTCTAGAGCTTTATTGGATTTTCCTGGAGTGGATGGTATCAGCCTTGTATTTGTAATCCTGCTGGTCTTTCCTGACATTGGGGGTGAAATTGGCATTCTGCTATAAGGAGACAAACGAGTCATTCCCTTGAGTTTCTGAATTTTTCCTTTTAAACTTGACTGCATTTCCAACAAAGTAAGAGCCAGTGTAGTCTCCTCATTTCCAACAATTTGGTCCTTATTAACAGTAATTATGGTCTCTGTTTTCTCTGAAGATTAGAATTTTTTCTTTGGGGGTTGAGAGATTTCAGAGGTTGTTGAGACAACCTGTCTTTTTTATGGAAGAACACTGAGGTTGGTTTGGGTTGGTGAGGTCGATCGGGAGATTGGCTGTGTTATTTGTGTTGGGGACGATGGGGGGTCTGATGGGGGGGGGGGGGGGGGGGGGATTATTTGTGTTGGGGATGATGGGTTCTTGGGTTGGGATGGATTCAAGGGCTTTCAGCTTAATCAGATTGGGCTGGGTTGAAGTCTTGGGTTGGGTTGTGATCTGATTATTATCCTCAGAGATTGTAAAAATTGTTATTGGGCTTGTAAGGCCTATTTCTGAGGATGAGCCCACTTTGTTTTCTATCAGCAAATGAGGTTGGCCTAATGGACAAGGGTTATGGGCTTGACAAAGAGACTTCTTTTCTCAATTTCATCTAATAAAAAAGGCCGATTTTTTAAGAAAGAACCTGATAATAGACTTGGCTCACTTATGAGGATGTCTGAGGACGTTGACCTTTTTTTTTCTTGTTGAGCTTTAAAACCTTGCATTGCTGTGTAGATTTGTCGCCATTCTGCTTTCCATGTAGTGTATCTTCTAGCCGGCATTGATGTACCTCTTGATGTGAAATCTGATCCTCTGAGATGCGCCGTTTCCATCCTTTCATCAAAATTAATTTTGGTTCCCGTTTCTGAGAAAGGGCATTTACTGCTAATGGTTGGGTTCAGCTGAGAGTAGTCAGGGGTTGGTTCCACAGTAAACGTATTTATTCTCCTTGATGTTGCCTTGTTTAATGCTGCTTGTTTACTGTAGCTGAACGACGGACTTGAGTTTGATGATGCTGGAAGAGATGAAAGCGAAGGAAGTTCTTGGTGCAGGTTCGGCGACGGAAAATATTGGTGAAGTTCTGGAAGATCAGTTGCAGATTGTTCTCTGATGCTAGAGGTGAAGTGACTTTGATTTTCAATTGAGTAATTCCTTCGTCTGTATTCTTGAGATAATGGAATCTGAAGCTCTTTTCCTTTTGTGCCTCTGTTTTGCGAGGACAATTCTTGTGCATTTATGTCCGTAAACAGCCCATCCGAGTCTTGCATTCCTTGTGTTTGGTGAAAAGTCTGAGTATTTGTTGAATATGCAGTTTCAACAATGGAAATTGAATCTCTCATCAGTCAAACTGAAGCATTATCTTGGCAAGATTTAAACCTTGAATCTGCACTAGACACAACACAAAATATTTCAGATTCTATGCTAGTAGGCAGACTAGTTGCAGACAGACCACTGAACAAGTTTGCAATTCATTCAAGTATCAAAGTAGCATGGAACTTCATTGAGAACCTTCTCATTGAAGATCTTGAAGCAAATATGTTCATGTTCACTTTTCAGTCTCCTTAAGACAAGTTAAGAGTCCTCAATCAAGCCCCATGAAACTTCAAAGGTCATCTCTTAGTTCTAAAACCTTGGTCTCCTAGGTCGACTATACAAGAAATTAGTCTAAATCATTCAGCTTTCAATATCCAAATTCATGGACTGCCGCTAGATCATTTGACTCTAGGAAATGCTACCAAAATTGGAAACGCATTAGGAAATCTGATAAAGGTTGAAGAAGATCCCACTTTTGGAATAGCATACAAGAAATTCATTAGGCTTAAAGTAGAAATCGACATCACAAAACCTCTTCAACAAGGTTTTATGCTGCCAAGACTTGGGTTTCTCTTAAATACGAAAGACTCTGATTTTTGTTATGCATGTGGTTGCTTGGGGCACTCACAACTCTTCAGCAACAATATGAAATCTCTACCCACAAAACTTAGCTTTGGAGTGAGATTAAACTTAATTGGAGTGAGAAATTATTATTTTAATGTTTGGTGAACCAATTATGGTTTTCTATATTTGGCCAATCACTGTAGCAGAAATTCAAATTATTTTGGAGATGGCCAATCCAATGTAGAGTCTTTTTAGTACAAATTATCTAAATTTTAGCTAATCTTCTCATTTGGTCAAGCAAATGAGGATGCTCTCATAGAGAGAAAAACACAGACTCAAGATCTAAAAACTCCATCCAAGCAATAAAAAATAACAAAATGAAATTTCTACAAAAATACTTCTACTCACAAGCCAGTGCAGAGAATACACATTTCACACTATTGACAAGACAAATTTGATTTATGAAGATTTAGGATTTGTTTGGATAGTGAGATGAGATGGTTTTAGATGAGTTGAATAAAATATTGGTAGAATATTATTTTTTAATATTATTATTTTTTTAGAATTTGAAAAAACTTAATTGTTTATTATATTTTGTGTGGTAATTTGTAAAAAATTGCAATAATAAGATGAGATGAGACAAAACCATTTCTGTATCTAAACGGGACCTTAATTTTCAAACTTCTATTGCAAATTAAGGGCATGTTTGGACACTTGGAGTATCTCAGAATTTAATAGTAATGAAATAGTTTAAGTGAAAATATTTCATTGAGTTTTAAAAAATGTGAGAAAGAATTGAATAAAAATATTATAAAGTTAAAAAATTACTTGAATGTAATTTTCTAATATTACTTTCGTTGTGAAGTTTGTAAAAATTATATTGATTTTTGTATTTGAATAATGATTAAGTATTTATTAGATGAAAGAGTTAAAATTTTGAAATTGAAAAATGTTTTATTTTTTAATGACGTTTGAGATTGAAATCATGAAAAATTATGAGAATTATGAAAATTCTCATAATGTTCAAACATGCACTTATTATTATTATTATTATTATTATTATTATTATTATTAAATAACATGCTCTTATTAGTAACTTGCAGGATGTGTCTCCACGTCAACTTACAAATAGAATAAGGCATACACTACCTGGCACTAAAAAGGAGCAACACATCTCACGTTGGTAAAGGTGATGTTGCACAATGGATCCACAATACCCACTAAAAAGGGCACCGCAAGAGAGGAAAAAAAAAATTATCCCTAATTTCTATAGAATTGTTACCGAAAAGAAATCACTATCTAATGGGCTCAATTTTTTCTTGCTATTCTGTATAACTTTGTTATATACCTCATTTATTATTTTTTTTTAAGTCGTAGACACTTTTGTTGACCTCCTTGTATTTGTGTTAACCAAATACTATGTTAAACATATTTGGTTGTGTTGAGATCATGGAAATTAAGGCCCTGTTTGGAAGCTAAGAATATCTTAGATCATCTTACTAGTAGTAAAATAGTTTGTAAATAATAGTAAATAATTTGTGAATATCTAAAAATAATTGTGTTCCTAAATCGGCCCCAAGTAATTTGGATATTAAGATCTTTTTTTGTTAACGGCTACTACAAGACTTTCTCCATGTTCAATTTTAAAACTGTGGAAGAGAACATGTCATTTGGTCAACTAATAAACATGAGAAAAAGGCAAATGCTTTATTCTCCCTCATTCTGCATTACATAAATATTAATAATACACATGAACTATGTTGATGCTGTAGCATTGTGTATATAGAAGATATGGATCATGACTACTACACTTTCAATCTATCTGGAGTTCACTCTGAAAAAAAAAAAAAAAACATCTTTAAGGGGTATAATATGTTTGACCAGCCTCTCAAGTTCTCTCTCAAATATCAGAATACCAAAAAAGGAGAAGCAACATATATAACTTCAGCTTCCCCCAAACACACATCATGTGCTATAACCATAATCCAAGCAAAGTTATTTTTATTTTCAGGAAGAGAGGTCCCAGACTCGAGTCTTTCTAAATTTCACATGATGAAAATGAAAGAGGGAAAAATTGGATGAAACAAATGCAAAAAATCTCTGAAGCAAAATTAGCACCTCAAAAATTGTGATGCAGCAATTTATAATGCAAAAAGTGAAGGGGGACGGAGGAAGAAAGATGGAAGTGCTAATGTCGTTTGAATGCCGGAAGCAAGCAGTCATAAATCCGCTCCATGCGTGAGGTCACCAAGAGCTTATAAGTAGTTTGAAGGCCAGGCTTTCCTAGATCAATAATATCCTGTCTCAAACTGTTCAAAATAGCATTACTGGTTAGCTCTGCGTCTAAACTCAAACCTCTCTCTCTCTCTCTCTCTCTCTCTCTCTCTCTCTCTCTATATATATATATATATTTCGTGCTCACACACACCCCCATCATGCACACAAGCAAGCACACATGCATTTAAGAAGGAATCGAAACACAAAAACAGCCAAAATAAAACTGACCACTGCCATT